>NW_015090783.1:8979948-8984643 GCF_001431845.1 Calidris pugnax | reverse complement strand
CCGGCTCTGCCCCCTGGCGGCGGCAGCGAGAGCCGCCATCCCGCCGGGACGGCCCCGGGCGGGGGGACGCGGCTTGGCCGCCTTCCCCAGTACCGGTGCGCAGGCCCGGGGGGGGGAAGGAGGGCTCCGGGAAACGCCGGGCGGGGACAGGGGCGCCCAGGGCTACCGCCCGCCTGAGGGGCTCCGTCCCCGGGGCCGAGCCTGCCCTGCCGCAAGGAGCCGGCCCGCCCGCCCGGGGCACCGGCCTGAGAGCCCGTGCACGTCCGAGCCTGTCCCAAAATTTGTCTCCTCGTCACCCAGGAGCAGGACCCTCCCCAGGACCTCCTGCCTTCGGGACAGGCTCGGCTGGGGTGCCCGGGGGGAGGGGACGGGACACTCCATTGCTCCCTGCCCCAAAAAGCCTGCAAACAAAGCCGTGTTTCTGTGTCCCAGATGAATTACCCAATCCACAGGGAAAGTTTGGGCAGGTGAAACCTTTCCTGAACAATTTTCCACCCGCTGTTGCCACCAGAAAGGGAAGCCACCAACCACTTCTCCCTTGCTCTGTTTAAAAACCCCGAACAGCCCCGCCGGGTTTATCATGTGACGGTGTGTCTGGAACCACCATTTCCCACTTGCTTTTTCCTTTCAAACCGCTACCAAACCCCGCTCACAACGCGGCGAAGTCCTCAGCCTTGCCCCAACCGCAGAGCAGCTCCACCCTCACCACAGCCAGTGTTTACTCTACGCTCCGGCCAAGTCGACAGGGCAAGTAAAAACAGTCACTTGGCCCAAGCGTTCGGCTCCTGATCTGAGGAGAGATACACCGAGAGCTATCAGTGTGGGAACAGCTAAGGATCCAGGAAACACGACTCCTGGAGGGCTTTTTCCCTACGAAACCCCCAGAATGTTCTCAGAGCGGAGCAGCACGTGTCCTGTTGCGGAGCCGAGATTGCAGGATCGCGTTTTCATAAAAAAACAGCGCCCATGAGGTCAGCCACTCGCCATCTCCCAGGCTTTATTTTTCACCCTCTCGGCACAAACACACCCGGTTTCCCCAGCTAACACAATTCAACAGACATCATCGTTATTTCCTGTGTTAAGACACGCTATAATGAGAACTATCACTAGGGGGGCCACGGAAATATCCCCTCCCTGGTCCCAGCCTATGCTTGCGAATAATCAACAGCCTCTAGGAAATTCGTTCCAGGTTTTACTCCAAATCTAGGACTTCTCAGAAAATGACATCCTTACCTAGATCTAAGTCCAAGACAAACACAAGCAAAGACTTTTACTGTCTGCTTCACCATCGGTGCCAAGGATCTCACCTGACACTCCCCTTGCTGCTCCCTGAGCAAAATTTAAAACGTTATTTGAAGAGATTGTTGCATTTTCTCAAAGCCTATCGCTGGCTGTACAATGATGACTTCAGGATGTGTCCCCTCAGGTGGAGCAAACAGAAACACGGCCTTTCCTGGGATCTGTATGTTTCCTTGAGCATCTGTCTTGACTTGAATTGTATTTTTAGCTCTGCATAAATGAAGTGCCCACTGTGCTCTGTTCATATCGTAGCCTGGGTACACAAATTTTACCTTGGAAGTGAGTGCAAACCAAGAAGGCAGTTTCTGCTCTGTCTCAGGGCTGAAATGAACCCGTCAGCACACCAATGAAGGCTGCGCCCACAAGAAATAGGTAAAGAAAAAGTCAGTGTAAAGAAAAAGAGAAGAGATTGCCTCTAAAGCTTTGCTTATGGCTTCAGCACTGCTATGAAAGCGTCAGTGAGGTGGAAAGGCAGTGTCACAGGAGTGATACTATCTTCTAGTAATAAGGCTTTTAAAACCAACCTTATTCTCATTCCACTCCTCACAGCCAGGTGCTGTTCATAACTGAATTCTTCACACACTAACATTTCTTAAAACTGTCTGTCCTTACCCCTCCCACAATAGCCCAAGGAGTCGGGGCAGGTTAACACCCAAGCTCTTAAGACAACTGCTCAGTGGTGTAGGCTCAAGCTAAACTCATCCAAGCAAGGTTCACCCTCTCCTGAATTCCCTAACACCCTGGAAATCCTGTTTTCTCATCATCTACCTGCTCTCTGCCTCTGAAACTCTCACTGACTCATGAACACTTGCTACTCAAGCACCATTCTCACGCTGCTGCCAGCAGAAGCAGCTGCAGTTCCCCAGTGATGGCCACCTCCAGAAAACTCTTTCCCACCAGAGCAGCATCCCCAGAGGCTACTGGAAGGACTGAGGGGGAAGTGACGCTGAGAGCAGCACATCCCTCATTACTGGTGCCAGATGGGAAGCACTAGGGAATAAAGGTGAGGCATCTAAGAAATACAAGGGGCTTCCTCTCATGTTGTGCCCTGTGATTAAGACACATTATTACTCAACTTATCTCTCACGGGTGTGACAAGAAGTTACTGTGCTCATTTACAGATGGGAAACAGAGCTGGGAGCTGGAAATGAAGTCAGACAATGAGTCAACATTAATCTATTGCTGGACTTCAGGACCTCCTGGCTCCGCACAACCCAAGGGTTCAGAGTACTTACTCAAGGCATCTTTCCCTCTCATGAAAGCATCATTTACGAGTTATAGACCAGCTCCTCAGAAAAGTTGCTTAACCCACTGACCTCTGCACACCCGACACTCAGACTGGGTGGATTAACTGTCCACCTGTCCCCTTCAGGGCTGTAATCTCAGATTGGCTGCCAAACAGCCAAACAGCGGAGCTATCCAAGCTCATTTCGTAATAGCTCCTATGAAAAACACCTTCATTTACAGCAGACTAAACCTATGTCAGAGAAGAACGGATAGGCAGCTACAGTAACACATAAGGCACGTTTAGAGCTTACCTGTGCACTTTCTGGAAAGTGACTTGAAATTGATGAGCGATGACAATGACTTCATTGCGGCCTCTGTCCTCTGTGCTGTGCCACACGGACATCATGCAAGGGGATGTAGCTCCTTCTTCAGGTAATGCATAAAAGAAAAATCCAGGCAGAGTTTTAGGCTTAAGGCAATGGCAGTAAATCTCAACATGCAACTTCCCCAGTCAAGGCCCAACTTCACATTTGTTGAAAGGATATATTACAGCAAATCAAACAAACTTGGTTTCTAGCATCAGATGGAGGACATGACTTTGTAATGCAGAACAGAAGCACCACGCCAGTGTATTATCACAGTCAGTTTTGGCAGAAGAGATAAGAAACAATCAAGTGATAAAACCAATACTTATCGACACAGTTTATATAAATCAAGCCATTACATGAGGCATATTACACACTTTAAACTACATATGCCTTTGGTATTTATCAGCGTGACTTATTCTGCCAAAGGGTAATGGCATCTCTACGCTTCAGGTTTTGATTTCAAATTGATATTGTTAGCAATGAAGTGCAAATAGGGAAAAAATGAAATTTAGGAGGTTTCAGTGTCACTCTTTGGTCACTGTTGTGTATAATACCCCAGTATAGATGAATCTGACAAATAAACCTGATCAAGAGGGAACATTAATGTTCACTACTATGTTTTCTACCCTGCCTGTTACAGTTTAAAACAGCTGCCTAGCTGAGAGTCTTACCGGCAGGGTAGGAGCATCCAGATGACACACACGACCCCAGAGAACTTCAGAGGTAACCTGTCAGCAGCATGAGCTACATCTAACTCACACAAAGTGACAGAGGGCAGCTGCTTCCAGCTCCGACGAGACTCATCCCAGGGAGCTGGTGTGCGTGGGCATTAGTCTCCCTCCACACAGTCTACTCCTGTGTTAAATAACACAACAGCTGCAACTTAGAAATGGATGGAGTTTCCCTAACATAAAATAGGATTTTACACCAAATTCAGCAGCTGTTTTTTTCCAGCCTTATGATTCCTTTGACAAATAAGGAGATGTGGGGGTTTTGTTGTTTGGGGGTTTTTTGGGTTTGGTTTAAACAAGTGATGCCAACGGATATACATTAACAAACCCACAAAAAAATACAGGTTATGGTACTGTGCACTAAAAGCTGTTCCCTGATCGGTTTTGGAGCATTTCTGGAGCCAGCCAAGCACGATTCAGACTGTTGCTCCCCCTCAACTTGCTCCAGGAACTTGCCAGCCCTCTCCTCGCCACCTAAGCTATCCAGATCCTCCTCAAGGGGCTCCTCCTCAACAAGGCTACAGGACCGGGGCAGTCCCTCCCATTCCATTTTCATGGCCCGATTCCTCCCTCAGCAGCCGTGAAAGAAAAAGGCAAGAACCGAGCTTTTCATGTAAACGTGCCCTCGATTTAGTTTTTAAACCCTATATTTGGCAGGAGCAGGCACCGGCAATGACGAGAAAAAGCAAAAGCCTGAAGGTACAATCTGTGCCACAACCCCAACTACCAGATTTTAAAAATCAGAGCAATAAAACCCATACATTTGTTTCTTTCTATTTTTCACAGTAATATTCAGTCTCCGTAGAGACTGTCAAAAATTGCCAATGCCGACTATATTTCAAGTCGTCATGGCGGGGTATTGGGAAAAGTTTTCAATTAGCAATAATCGCGCCTCGGATTAACCTCATTGGCTACGATACTGCCACTGCGCAAAGCTGACCCTGTTCTTCCGCCGCCGCCGCCCCTCGCCCCGGGGCCGTCGCCCAGCTCGGGGCGAGCCCCGCCGCCCCCCAACGCACCCCCCCTGGGGTTCCCCCGCCACCGGTCCCCGCCCGCCACCGTGCCCCCCC
>NW_015090783.1:8945227-8979561 GCF_001431845.1 Calidris pugnax | reverse complement strand
GGGGGAGCGGTTACCGGATGGGGGACACGGCGGCGGGGCACGCGGGGGGTGCCGGGAGGGCGCTATGGTAATGAGCGGCAGGGCCCAGCCGGTGGGGGTTGGCCCAAATCGCGGGGTTTTAACGGCGTTAACGGTGTTAATTAACACTCACGGAACCGGCAAAGAAAAGGGGGTCGCACCCCACGGTTCGACGGGACGGGCACCGAGCAAGGGGGGGTGCGCTTCTGCCTTGTGATCCCAGAGCTCCACACACTGCTGTACCCAGGATTCGGCTCTTCCAGGCTTCAAAATAGCTGTAAGAGGCAAGAAAAAAAACTGGATTAAAAATTCCTGCAATGTTCTGGACTAATTAGCGAGAGCTATTTGGAGAATGCATTTGAAAAGCAGCCCAAATAATTAGAAAGAGCTCACTGTGTGTAAAACAGGTGAGCATCTAGCACCAGGCGGCCACTGTGCAGCAGCCTGCACCTCCTCCCGTTTAGTTTCTTCAAAAAAATAATAGTTCTTTGAAAAAAACCCCAAACCCCTTATTGCCAGGTGAACAGCCCCCCGAAACCCTGCCAGGAGGCAGGGGGCACAGGGCAGGTCAGCACGGCCCCGGGGTTGGAACCCAGCTCTGCAAAACGCCACGGGCCATGGTCACATACAGACTCGAAGAAGTCACCACAAGAAGCCACCCCTGCCCCGCTCCACACTTAGAAAGGAGGATCTGCTGGATCGACTGGAAAACACTGGAAGAAATCCCCACTGCTAACAAGGGTGGGAGCAATTAGTGTGGTTCTGCCACAACGGGCTGAGCGGATCCACCAGCCCATTCCCACTGCGAGGCAGTCCCAGCACTCCCAGTTGACCAGCTGCCAGGTTTCACTGGGTCAGTCAGCTCCCCAGGCCAGCAGGAACCCACCTCCAGCAGATAATAGGTAAGGGAAATGATAGGCTGAGCCCTGGCAGGAGGTGGCAAACTGCACAACTGGTACAAGCCCTTGGTGGCAAAAGAATTCAATCCCAAAGTGGCCAAGCATGTCTGACTGTGCCCTGGGAGAGGTCCAGCCGGACCAAAGAAACAACCATCCTCCCATTTTTCACCCACACCTCCTCAAGAGCCGTGCAGAGATCCCTTGTCCCACACCAACCCCTTGGGTTTTACCTGGCCACGCTAACTGCAGCGCAAGGGACTGCAGTTTCATTTGTCCATCCTTGCTGCCACAGGCCCTTCCCACATCTCTCTCCCAAACCTTTTTCCTGTCATCCCAAATGAGCTTAACTATGACCAGCAGGACCATCTCTCCTGGGACCAAGTGTAGGTACCAAAGGCTGAGTTGCCAGAGGGGGTGAAGGTATCAGCCAGGTGTACTCCCATAGCCTCCAACAGTTCACCTCTCGGGGAACTCCCGAGCTGGAAGAGATGTCTTTTAACAGCCCTCCACTGGATTTTTCTCCCATTATGTGTTTAGTCACATTTTAAGCCTAAAACCCGTTAGTACCAGCGAAAAGAAAATGCACGCCTCTCTGCAGACAAGCATCTACAATGCATTTTATCAAAGCTATTACTTGCATTTCTATCAAATCAAATCTGATTTCATTCTTTTCAGTTTCCTTAAGCTCAGCGTTTGCAATTTGACTTTATCAGATGTCAGGAACTCGGGGTTTGTAGTATTATTTTTTTTTTCCTTCTTCGAAGCATGGGAATTGTAGTCTTTGTGCTTAGGGCTTAATTTCCTCATGAACTACATTTCCCAGAAAACTCCTCTTCCGGAGCCGGCCCCTTCCTCCCGCCGCCGGGCACGGCAGCATTATGAAAGGTGAGTTTTCAGGCGTTATTCGCGGTATCACTCTTATTTCATTAGAAATGTTCCGTTCGGGCTGGCGTGCGTCCCCCCCGTCATTATTACAGCAAAAGAGACTCGGGTGACGTGGGTGTCCCTCAGAATTCCGTGACCGTTTGAAGAAACCCGTTTGTTTTCTACCTTGAACCCGTGTGTTCTGTGGAGCATTTTGGGTGGGTGTTAAACTCTAAGCCTCGGATTTAGATAGGTACGTTTAAAGAGTTTCACTTATTATGTGTACTAGTTTTTTTTTTTTTTAATCTGAGCACTTTTCTTTTAAAAGCAGCTTGGCATTTCACAGGAAATAGTCTGTCCTTCCTAAGTTTCTCTCCTACACCCTCCTACTTCTGCGCTTCGCAGTGGCTCTCAGTTGTGCCTGTTATTTTTGCTGCTGGGCCTGCCCTTGCCTTCTCTCTCTCGTGGGCCAACCCACTTTAAATCTCCATTTCATTCCCCCTCAAAACATTTCCTTCCGAGAGAGCTTTTGACGATAAGGGACAGGAATGGAGAATTTCGTCACCAGTTAAAGCAATTTAAATACTGTCAGATGGGCGTAGCAGCCTTTGGGGAGCAGCATGACAGACTTTTGTTCACAAAGCAGGTTACAGTTGATTGGGAGACTTTGTCCCTTCTAATTAATTGATATGGAAAATTAAACCTCTTCAGAGAGAATGCCCAACACAACTCCTGGTAAACAATAAAAGGCAAAAATCATTGCAAAGAGAATCTACTGCTTAGATTTAAGAAGTAATTCAGACTATGGAGAAAGTCCAATCTTCCCTGTAATTCAACTGATGGTGATACAAAGCCTTGAGAAGTGGAGATGAACCAAGACAAATCTCTTTGTCACTAGTGTCAACTTAGTATCATGACACTTACAGCTGAACACCCAAACTTTAAATGTATGTAAATATTGCTCTATTTCCTGTAAGAACTAGTAGTTGAGGGGTACCAGGGACTTAAGGCAAAATAATTTAGATGCAGTAGGAGTCTAAAAACCATCCAGGCACTGAAGCACAGGCCACTGAAAGTACCTGGGTGCCAGCCTTTTAGAGAAGTAAGCTCACCACTGGAGCACCTCAGACTTTCTGAGAGCTGCCCCCATCTCACAGGCATCACAAGATTCCTGTAGGCAGCATCTGTGAAGCCACCCGCTTGCTGCAACCATTTGACAGCTCACAAGCTGCCCAGAGCCCTCCTTCAATCCACAGCCTGTAACGCCTGAAAGGGATCTGCTCCAGCTGGCTGGGGACTCCCAGTCAGACCCAGTCCCTTAGGTGTCCTCCCAGTAACTTGTGATGGTGAAGGCAGAAGTGTGACTGGGCATGAATCAGCATCCAAGTGTCCCACGCTACCCAGTGAGCTTTAAGCATCAGACTATCTGGGGCCTGTTGCAGTCACTCTTTAGAGATCATCCCCGTTTATCAGTAATTAAAGTCCAGTGTATCAGTAAATATCAGTAAATAAAATCCTTCCTCCATGTTCCAGATCTCATACAAGCCCCCTTGCAGGGGCTTGCAGCCCCCATTTCTTCTCTGCCCTGTTGCACGTTATCCAGGAAAACTTTGCATGTTCAGGTCTTTCTGGGCCATCCTCCACACCAGGAGAGAAGAGCAGGAGTCCTGCAAGTCAGGGGTGCTAACTTTGTCCTTGTACCTTGAGCAGTCCTCACTGTTGCCCTCTGTGAAAGGGACACACAAGCTTTGTCCTCAGATGGTGGGCTTTAGTTAACGTTTTCAAAATAATTTGTGTTACTTTACTAAAAAGAAAAAAGAGCGAAGGATACTTATTAGCATCATTTTCCAGAGAATCCCACAGAAATGGAATTAAGGACATGTTCTTCGCTTTCTTTTACCTGCCATGTGTTCTGTTCTTGGCTTTTAGCTGAACATGTTCTCTGCCAGGAAGATGTCAGGAGTTTGCAGAGCCATCGGATTCCATCCCTTCAGATCCCATTCTGTATCCAGGACTTCTCCAAACTTGGCTTTCGTGCCAGCCTGTCTTCCCCCAGATCCGCTGGATGTAGAGGAGCTGCAGCGCTTTGTGTCCAACTCCAAGAGGCTGTTTGTAATGACTGGAGCTGGAATCTCGACGGAATCGGGGATCCCAGATTACCGCTCTGAAGGTGTGGGGCTCTACGCCAGGACAGACAGACGGCCCATCCAGCATGCTGAGTTTGTTCGTAGTGCCAGTGCCCGGCAGCGGTACTGGGCAAGGAACTTTGTGGGCTGGCCCCAGTTCTCCTCCCATCAGCCAAACAGAGCACACCTGGTACTGAGAGACTGGGAAAAGCTGGGGAAGCTGCACTGGCTGGTGACCCAGAACGTGGATGCCCTTCACGCCAAAGCCGGGAGCCAGCGCATGACGGAATTGCACGGCTGCACGCACAGGTACTCGCTGCTGGCAGAGGGAGGATGGTTAATCTGGTCTCGTTCAGGGTGACTGACAAGCAGGCACAGTGTTGGCTGCTGAGATAGGAGGCAAAATGTCAGTGTTCCTGGAGATGACATGCTCAGAGGTAGTGTTGGGCTGGGGCGGAGAAAAAGATTACAAAACAGCACTGTTCACAGCACAGCATTTAAGAAAAATGAACACTACCCCATTTATGGTAGTGTTGGGCTGGGGCGGAGAAAAAGATCACAAAACAGCACTGTTCACAGCACACTATTTAAGAAAAATGAACACTACCCCGTTTATTTTTTTTAACATTATTTGGATCATTTACCTTGGAGCCTGCATCAATCAGAATTTCCCCTTTCCTTGCTATAGCAAATGTCCTCTTAGTGAAGAGGACAAAGGGATCCTGAGGATGGAAAGATTATCCCAGACTAAGCAGAGTAGGTAGTGCTAGAAATGCACGGGATGAACAGACTGGAGAAAAGCCACCACAGCCTGGCTGTGGTGACCCAAAGTTTCCAGATAAAAAAGCACAGCCTGCACTGGGAGAGAGGATGCACAGTAGGGTAGAAAGCACTTTTCTAAAGCATTCCTTCAAAGCAACAATAGGAGGTAGGAAGACAACTCCTTGACCTGTACTATTTGATAAATAAATGTGGATAATGACCGCAGACTTTCCACGCCTTCTAAGGAACAAGTTACAGACTCCGGATCTTCAGCTGACATGAAACTCTTTATTAAGACTTTGCTTTGAATTTCAGGGTTTTCTGCCTGGACTGTGGAGACCAGATCTTGCGCTCTGAGCTTCAGGAGCACTTTGAAGCTCTGAATCCTACCTGGAAAGCTGAAGCATTCGGTGTGGCTCCGGATGGGGATGTCTTCCTGACGGATGAGCAAGTGCGTAATTTCCAAGTCCCAGCCTGCCGTAAATGTGGTGGAATCCTGAAGC
The DNA here is from genome assembly GCF_001431845.1 of Calidris pugnax. Taxonomy (NCBI): domain Eukaryota; kingdom Metazoa; phylum Chordata; class Aves; order Charadriiformes; family Scolopacidae; genus Calidris; species Calidris pugnax. Next base: position 8,974,389 of record NW_015090783.1, on the reverse strand, counting down.
CTGACGTGACATTCTTTGGAGATACGGTGAGCCGGGAAAAAGTGGATTTTGTGCACCAACGTCTGGCAGAATCAGACTCCATGCTGGTGGCAGGATCCTCTATGCAGGTAAATAGGTCTTTCTCCCACACCGCATTCCTATTTCTGTGCTACTCTGCCTGCAACAATCCTTAATCCCCCCAATTTAGGACTACTAATTGCTGGGGGACCACAACAGCCTCTCCAGAGCTTCTCTGTATTTTATTTTTACTGTGGTTGGAATCTGGCTTCACAGTTGGCCTGCTCGGGCTTCCCTGTCACTTTATTGCCAGTCTGCTTCATCCTGCTATAAATAACTTCATTCAGATCTCTCTCTGCTACCTCCTCCATCGGTAACATCATAGGTTTACAATTGCCCATAAAGCAGAGATACCTGATAAATTCAGCCCTGCCAGAGATCACCACTCCACATTTTTTTGCTTGAATTCTTCAGCCTTTGGCAGCTTTCTAGGCCTCATGGCAGACTGCGTGAAATACTAGATTTTAGGACCTCTAATTCCTAATTAAATTTTCCATAAGAGAGCTGAAATATCTCTGCTTGCTGCTTAGGATTGTCCTTTGTGTCACCTGTTTTCTCCATTAGCTTCCTATCTATAAAGTAAGGTAGTTGAGAAGCCCCCGTTGTTTAGCCATGGAAACTTTTGGAATAGAGTTTGTATAAGAGAAATTTTTCCAGGAACAAGTTCTATAACATTAAAAAAAATTTACTCTAATGTCTCCCAAAATGAGATAAAACCAAGGCTGCCTGATTGCAATTCTCTTGGCTTCAGGATACTGGAGACAAATTCCTTGAGCTTGACTTCTTAAGCTTATAATCCTTTGTACAGGAATGATTGAAATGCCTTAGGTTCATTCTTGTACTACCTAAGCTAACCCATGTGAGAACCATCAAAGTAGAAACATTTAAGTACCTATGATAACTAATAAAAACTGCTGCAGAGATTTACTAAAAGACAAGGACATTTCCCTTCAATGTACTATGAAGTTTCAGTTCCTATGAAACTGCAAATCCTTCAGTGACAGAGGTTAAAAGCTGTTCTTTTCTGCGCGCTCCTGGAATGAAGAACTTTCTTACCTGAATTCAGTGCCGTTGCCTAACACAGCACGTACACACAGCCTCTTTTCCCACTGCCAACAGCAATTATTTTGCTTTCCTTGCTCCTTTCTGTAGCTCTTCTTTTGCCTAACCTGCCAGTAATTTTGTTTTCTGCTATTCCTGCAGGTATACTCTGGTTACAGGTTTGCTCTCGCTGCCCGGGAGAAGCAGCTGCCAATTGCAATCCTCAACATTGGGCCCACAAGGTTGGACCACTTTGCTTCCTTAAAACTGAATTCCCGCTGTGGAGAGCTGCTGCCTTTGATTGTTGTAAATGACCCAACGAGCTGAGCTTCAGTAGCTATCAGGAGTAAAATTATTTCTACAAGGTGAGTACCTTCCCTGGTCAGTCACTTTACAGGGTAAGAAGATGGGTTCCCATCAGATACTGAGACTGAGATGTGCTGACTAAAAATACATTCCCACAATGTACACCAAAATGTGGCTGCAAATTTTCATCTGTAACTGGTATGCTCTGATGGGCCATGATACTGTTTCCTGTGCTCATAAACAAAAAGCATACAAAGTGCGAATGCTCCCAAAATTGGGCAAGAGTAACCAGAAGACTCAGCAGTGTTGAGTTCCAATCCATTTGTCACAAACAGAAAACTACAAGGAACGATCTGCAAATTCAGAGGACCTGATCCAACACCAGCAGTGTTGAGTTCCAATCCATTTGTCACAACCAGAAAACAACAAGGAACAATCTGCAAATTCAGAGAACCTGATCAACACCGTTGCCTTTGCAACGGACAATTCAAAAGCTCTGCCTGGTTGAAAAGATCCAGCTAATCCTAATCAAAACTGCTGTTTAAAATAATCAATTCTATTTATAAAGCAGCTTCTTCCCTCCAGTCCTGCAGGACTCAATCTCAAAAAGGGAAAACTTTGATGTAAGAGGCAGCTGCGAGATGCAGTGCGTGGCCCCCGATGACACCAGGAGAGGGCAGCAAGACTCCCACATGGCAACCTGTCCAGTTTTTTTCCACTGAAGCCATCTCCACTTACCAGGAAATGGGATGATGATGAAAAAAGTACTTTTGTGCCTTCCCTTGCCATTGTTAACAGTGCCTTTTCATTCACTGGGACGGGATAATCAGTCTACCATATCTGAGAACAAAATACCTTTCTTATAAATGTCCCCAGAGAAGAACGAGGGACACAGATTTTGACCGAGTAACTTGATGCAACAGCAAAGGAGGGCGATGTGGAAAACCACAATATCTGCTGGAGGATCCAGTACCACTAGTGGGCAACTGTGGAGTGTGCAGAGGAAAAGGAGGCAAGAGGAACTGTAGTTGTCATTAAAAAAAAAAAAAGCAGCTGAACAAGAATACTGCTCTTCTACAAGATTATTTAGAAGCACAGACTATAAGGCTGACGCCTTCTAGCACGGAGGCAAAGTTAATATTTCTCTCAACTGCCAGTTGACAAGCTAAACTGCACACTATCTATCTGCACCCTTTAAAAATTATATATTGTTGAGATGCCAGAGGAGTTATTTTAAGCTAATCTGACCAGAACTGCTTCCAGTGTGGCTGCTACATTTTCCGGAATGCATTTTTTTGAAGATGTTACTTAATTAATGAATAGCTAAGTAGTGAATTAAAATTGTTTACAAGACTGATACTATTTGCATTGTAATTTCCTCTCCCTCCTATGATTTATTTAAGTACAGTCTCAATAGCCATCTTAGATTATTTTTTCCTTGCAAAAATGCAGGATGTAATTACTAACAGCTGATGAATTAAGAGAAATACAATTAAATCTGTACAATAGGTCTCCCTCAGGAGGTAATCTCAAACTATTAATAGATGTAATTTTCCACTCTCATAACAGGAGATCCATCACTACTGGGTAACCATTTTTTGTTGATCCTTAGGGTGGTAACATAAGCAATATTAAACCATTTATGGAGTAAAAGACAGAATCTTGCCTAGACTAGGACACTAAATTTTTGACCCGACCTTCCACATGAATCTGCTGCTCCCCTTCTGGCAATGAGGGGGATTAATTGTTGGGGTCTTCCAAATTCCCCAGTCCTATTCTCCACATAACATGTCCTGTGTTAATATTTTGGCAAGAAACTGTAACAAGCGGTTGGAAGCAAGGATGCCAGAGACAGCTACTAAAAGGTCAAGTAGCAAAGCAAGGACAACTGACCACATGATGCAAAGTTTGGTTTTGCTTTGTTGTTGATTCAAATCCATGCCAGGCAGGAGCAAGTAAAGCACAGAATCTAAGTGATACTTAGGCACCTGATTTCCGCAGAAGGTAGAGGGAATTAAGATACTTAAAATATTTCATGTTAAGTATCTTAATATAGCCACGTTTAACATGGCTATAACGGATCAGAGGAGAGATGGCTTCACTTAGAAGCCAAGGGAGATAAGTTCACAACCCCTGCCTGAATTGTGCAGTCATTTAATGGATCCCATTACCCAGCAGGTTAGGTATCTGCTGTTTGGTGGTGAGGAAAGCTCACAGATGTCATTGCATCTGTAGCATAGTACAGCTGTCCTGCCAACCAAAGCTTTTGCAGAAATCATCACTAAGGCATAGCAGAGTCTCCACATGCAGCCAGGGAGCTTGCACAGAGTGTTTAGTCACATAGGTTTGTCCGTGTAAGAAGAGATATTTATGCCTCCTTAGCAGAGGAACTGGGGCTGGGTTTCTCACTATCCCTGTCTCCGGGACCACCTTGAAACTTGCATGACATAGGTGTGTTAAAAACAGGGGATGAAGGTTTAGTGCCAGTAGAGCCAGCATTTTGAGATGTGGGAGCATTGCCAAGAGGTCTAAAATAAGAAAGCATTTCCAGTGAGGACTTGGCGTTAGCAACGTGACAGGTAACTAAACTTCCCACATCTCTCCCTGCCTCTTCTCCAGTTCAGCAGCTGAGCCTGTGGGAGAGGAGTCAGGGTGTCTCCTCAGTGTCACTAATGAGTTGTGTCACCCTGACCCTTCAATAATCACGCTGTACACTTTTAAGTCACTAGGACAATGACTTACAGTAAATGAACATTAAATTTCCTGTGCATGGTTTATTACTATGTGTTAATGAGCATATATATACAAATATACAAGGCTGAGGCAAAGGAATTCCATATTTTTTTTCTGCTAAGCTGATCCAGCACGAGTAAAATTGACTTCTTTTAGAAAACGATCAGAGCATTTCACCACTTAACATGTTCCCCAAGACACCATTGAGAAGTTCATTCGCTCAACTGAGAAATGCCAGAGAAAGTCTAAAGATTCTACACCAAAAGCCAGATCTACATCACTCTAATGCTGATTGACACCTTCCCTTGTCACTCCTTGGGGACTATTTGTGTGGGAAGATGCAATGCAGAGAGATAAGAGCTATCAGAAGATAACTATGTCATTGCAGGTAGCTAGCAAAGACCTATCTTGAGAAGTTCGTGTTTCTCATCTTACTGATGTAGTTACCAGCCTGGAGGGAGTTACAGAAACCTCCAGGGCTGAGCACTATAGGATGCAAATTAGCCATGCTGTGGGAAAACAACAAACTCAGTAAAATCATTGACCTAGTGTTCAGCTTTATTCTCTCAGCCTACACAGAGTTTGCAAGGGAGGAGAGGGAGAAATATTGCTCCTAAAAGTCTAAACAAAAAGAGGTAATCTTTGTGTTACTGGCTGAAACTAACAGAAAAAGTGTGTAACAGAGCCTGAGCAGTGTTCTATTCCCCCATCACCAGGAAGGAAACACAGATCATTTCTATCTACCTTGTCTGCTTTAAGCCAGCCTCATCCTCCACATGATTCAATCATCTTCTGCCTTTTCTGACTCTCTCTTGTTAGACTAGTCCAGCAGTATTTTAGATCAGGGCTTGAAGCTGTAGCTCTGTCCACCTGTGAGTGGCAAAAGGACACATCAGACAACAACACAAGGACAGGGTTGGTTTTTTACCACAAAATTAGCTGAATCAATAGCTTATGTTCTTCCCTTTTTCTTACAGCTGTTCCTACTAGGACAAGCTCCTGAGGTTTGGATAGAGGAGCTGAGTGCCTTATAATGGGTTTTTCTGCTGCTCCTCTGAAAGTGGGGTTGAAGTTACCCAAAACAAATAAAAGCTGCTTCCCATTTGGCAAATCTTGATTTTGTTTCTGGGCAAATTCTCAGAGCAAACTTTGCAATTGAGTCCTGCGGCCTGAGAAAGATATTTCACATCCTGTGCTCCAGTGAGAGCAACACAGATTGCAGATGGCCTGGAGGACTTGTGCCTGGTGGGTACAGTGTAAGTGCTGCCTCCCACATCTTCCAGTCAGATCACTCCTCCTGACAGACCTGCTTATTCATGACTTCTGGAAAAGGACCAAAGACCCCAGGCATGCTGAACTTGAGAGGTTCAGGAACCCTGGAGTGAAGGAGACTAAATATACCCTCCAGAGTGTGCCTCGTCCCCTGTGACAGCCTTGGATGTCACCCTTTCCCAGTCTTTGCAGCTGTGAGAAGGTGAGAAAGAAGAAAAAAAAAGAAAAAGTATTTCAAACCAGTGCCAACTTACTGGTTTCCTCAGTCTGTTCATTCAAAACCTGGGGCTTGGGCAGGAAAGACGGAGTCTCACATAACCTGTCCTAGGACAGCCACAAGTAAACAGCAACTGAAAGCAACAAGCTGTCTGAAGTCAATGTGAAAAGAATGAGGAGGGTCTCAGCCAAACGCCTGACGTCAGAGTTCCTTATCACTACACCCAGCCTTTCTTTATGGTGTCTCAGTGCAGGGTTTTTGAGATCTGAATTAACTTGGCCTTAGCAATCATGTTTTTAGATTACAGAAAAGATAATAGTGGTTAGAGAGTAAATTTGCGATAGAGGACATTGCCTCTCCAGTCCTACTGGTCTGGCCATTTTCATCGCTGATAGATACTGTGAAAATATCTTTCAGATGCCAGATTCCTTCTGGCTGATGCCTTCTTTCTGTAGGGACAGGAAATTCACCTACATGGGTTAGACAGCTTTGCTTTGTTCAGTTGGAGCCTTAAAAAAAAAAAAAAAAAAAAGAAAAGAAGTGGTTGATGTATTTAGAGTAACATCACAAAGGAGCTCATAAATCCTTTTCCTCCTCTTCTATTGGTTCTGTGAGCTTTTGTAACCACAAGGGTCCCCAACAGGGGCTGCACAGCTGAGTGCTCTGTCACCTATGCACCCAAATCCTGATAGATACAGGAAATCATGCAGGGGACACAGAGGGACAATAAGAAATTCATACCCACTCACCCTGACAGGACAATTAGGCAAGCAGGTAACAATTAGTAAGGCTAAAAATAAGAGGAGAGGGGAGGAAAAAAAAAAAAAGGCAAAAAGCATTTTGTGTTAGAGGACCTCACAATACAGAGCTGTGAATTTTACTCACTATATAAGAGAGCTTTTGAGTGTCCTAAGCCCTGCTTGCCCTTGCTGAGACAACACATGCAGCTTCAGCATATGCAAATCAAATTTTGCTAATAAAACAGGATTTCTGGGTCATTTTTCTATTCCTTTATCAGAAGACTCTTGCAAAAAGAAGAAATACATAGAAAGACTTAGACACATGCTGCATCCAGTTTTCCAATGTCATCTTATATGTTCACATTGGCAAGTGCCAAGGAGAAGAAAATCCAACTGGAATCAGTAATTCTAAAGACTGAATTTCTGCAACAAGTCAATCTGTGCCCCAGAGTTCCCAGTCTGACGTAAAGTGCTGCTGATGGGAGGGTGGCAGTGCTTGGCTCCTCACTCAAGCAGGTGACAAAAGATCAGATTATGACCCTCCCCTATTTAGCATTTGGCATAACAGAATTTAATTGGGCTTCACGCTGTGTCTGTGAGCAGAACTGGCCATGGCTGCAGCAAGGTCTGTGTCTGTCTCTGTGCACCTACTACTGCTACAGTAAAGGAGCTCTGCCTTGCAGGTAAGGAAAGCTGGGGGATCCTCAGGAAATTGAGACTACAATATCCCACTACTATCCCACACAAGTGGGATTAAGGCTGCCTTCTCACTAAAATAAGTCTTTTTATGCATTTTCACAGCTTAGCATGAAGCAGAATAATAACCTCCCACTTACTGAGTTACACACCACCAAATGGGTCAAAGACAATTCCTAAAGCTCTGCCAGATTTATGGTGATTGGCCCTTTCAGTCAGAGGGAAATTTGGAGCTGCGAAGAGATGATCAAACAGGAAAGCTTGTTTTAAATGGGGAGATGAAACACGGAGCACATGGCTCACGAATACCACCCCCAAAAATCCAAGAAACAAGCTGTTGTGATGCCCTGCAAAATGGAAGATACATCAGATGTCTCGCAAACCAAGCAAGTATGCTTCTCCTACAGAAACTTGCAGTTGCAGCAAGTGGTTTCTGTTCAGGTGGTGACAAGAGAGAGGGACATACAATACTGTATCCAGCAACAACACAATTGATCTGGGGTAGTATCTTCTAAGAAAAGACCAGAGAACACCAGCCACCTTTCCCTGAGCTCCTTCTGCAAGGAGCTGGCAGGGACACTGGCAGATTCCACGGCAAGCAAAAAGACAATTCCTAAAGCTCTGCCAGATTTATGGTGATTGGCCCTTTCAGTCAGAGGGAAATTTGGAGCTGTGAAGAGGCAATCAAACAGGAAAGTTTGTTTTAAATGGGGAGATGAAACACGGAGCACATGGCTCACGAATACCACCCCCAAAAATCCAAGAAACAAGCTGTTGTGATGCCCTGCAAAATGGAAGATACATCAGATGTCTCGCAAACCAAGCAAGTATGCTTCTCCTACTGAAACCTGCAGTTGCAGCAAGTGGTTTCTGTTCAGGTGGTGACAAGAGAGAGGGACATACAATACTGTATCCAGCAACAACACAATTGATCTGGGGTAGTATCTTCTAAGAAAAGACCAGAGAACACCAGCCACCTTTCCCTGAGCTCCTTCTGCATGGAGCTGGCAGGGACACTGGCAGATCCAACAGCAAGCAGCATTTGGGAGCAGCAAGCAAGGGAGAAGAGGCATTTCAGAAAGGTGTGGGCAGAACCACTCCCCCGACCAACACTCTCCAGAGACCAGGAGCCAGTAACACAGGGCCTTCCCCTCTCCAGCTTGTCCTATTACACTTAACGCTCTGCTGAAGTAATCTACTGAATACTCTTAGGCTGTTACTAAACCCACACCACCACTACTTCGCAGTTTAAAAAACAAGACAGTGCTTGTATGCAGCATTTAGCAGATGAATCACCTCAACCACTTTATAGGGAAGAAGGTTGTCCTGAGTTGAGAGACACAGGACTGATTTCTTCTAATACTGGGGAAAATTGCACTTCTAGAAGACTCTAGTGTCTGAATTTGTGAAAATATTTACTTTATAGCCAGCCAGGCTCTGTGGGATTCAAGGTCCTAGTGTTTTTGAGCCTTGCCAGGTGTAGGGACAGGGAGGAGCAAGGCCGGGGCGTTAGACCCAGGCTGGCCAACAGGATTTCATACCATGAATGTCACATTCAGTATCAATTAGAAAAGTTTGCTGCGTAGCTCACTCTCTCCCTTGCTGCGTATCAATTAGAAAAGTTTGCTGCATAGCTCACTCTCTCCCTTGCTGGTGGCGGGTCCAGACAACTCCTTGCCCCGGTGCTGGACCCCTGAGCCCTTTCCTTCCTCCCAAAGCCATTGCGCTCACTGGGTTCCCCGATTCCCCTTTCTGGGTGGGGAAGGGTCGTGAGCCCTTCCCTTCCTCCCAAAGCCATTGCGCTTGCTGTGTCTGACATTTGCTGTCCCTGCTGGGAGTGCACAGCTTCTGCTGATATAACTGGCTGAGTAGAATTCCTGTATCTTGTATCAGTATCGGGATTAATAGTGGTTCTTTAGTATTATTGTTAATTATTTAGTCTTAGTCTATTAAATCTATTTATATTTCAACCCTTGTGTTTCTTTCTGTTCCCCGATTCCCCTTTCTGGGTGGGGAAGGGTCGTCAGGTGATAGAATAATTGTCTAAACGACAATAGATTGTTATGGGTTTTCTCAAACCATAACAGAGGTATAGCTACCCATACTGGACAGAGAAGGCCTTTTATGGCACACACTATTGGGATGCAGAACTGGAGTCAGCAGCAGTTGCCCTACTGGTTGCTGCAGCAACACTATGCTTGGTGTATTGGGGAAGGGAGCTGAAGTCCCTTTTAACAGCCTTTTACCCACCTTCCCCATGCAGATACGGTGGGAGGGAAGCATGTGCTAATCACAGTCACAGAGAACAAATAGCCTACAAATTCATCTCATCCTCACTGTCAAGAGACAACAGCAGTTCAAGGCATAACTGGCTGAGTAGAATTCCTGTATCTTATATCGGTATTGGGATTAATACTGGTTCTTTAGTATTATTGTTAATTATTCAGTCTTAGTCTATTAAATCTATTTATATTTCAACCCTTGTGTTTCTTTCTGTTCCCCGATTTCCCTTTCTGGGTGGGGAGGGGTCATCAGGCGATAGAATAATTGTCTAAACGACAATAGATTGTTATGGGTTTTCTCAAACCATAACAGAGGTATAGCTACCCATACTGGACAGAGAAGGCCTTTTATGGCACACACTATTGGGATACAGAACTGGAGTCAGCAGCAGTTGCCCTACTGGTTGCTGCAGCAACACTATGCTTGGTGTATTGGGGAAGGGAGCTGAAGTCCCTTTTAACAGCCTTTTACCCACCTTCCCCATGCAGATACGGTGGGAGGGAAGCATGTGCTAATCACAGTCACAGAGAACAAATAGCCTACAAATTCATCTCATCCTCACTGTCAAGAGACAACAGCAGTTCAAGGCGGTAAGGGAGCATGACAGAGCAACTAAATCAACTGAGCATTTACGTTCTTTCTAAACAGAAGTATGCAGCTCAGCTCAATGGGGCACAGAGATGAGCACCTAAGCATTTGCTCAGCAAGCCCTCACATCTAGGAAGTCAGGTTCCAGACCCACCCTTGCACACACTGTTGCACGCCATCACCTCCACTCCCTCACTTGTTACACTCCACCTATATTCAGTTCTCTTCACACTACCTTAAAAACACTTCTCCCATCTATTAAGCCAGGATAAATTGCCTGCTGTCCTCTGTGCTGCAAATAACTGCTGTACAAACAGCCACAGCACAAACACCATATTTGTACAGAGTGGTATTGAACCTGCTCTTTTCTCTCCAGGTGGCAAAACAGTGTCTGGCTCTGGGAGCAAGTTCTGCCAGGCATGTTGTAGTAGACCTGAGCAGTCTCCCCACAGTTCACACAGTCACTGAAAATGTCAGACAAGCTGGGTAAAGTTTCTGTCTTCCAGTCCTCAAGAAACAGTCTCCCAAAACCACCATGAAAAAAGGTATTGAGCCTTGTTCCGACCTCCATACTGTCTCTGTCTTTCCAAGGAACACTCTCCACAATAAAACAGGATAACAGCACAACCCCTTCAACCCTCCCTGCCTCTCCCATTGCCTAGGACCTGTCACTTTATGTTATGTGGGAAGAACCCCTACGTATGGACTCACTTGGGGGCTAGTTAAATCTACTGTTAGGTCTTTTGCACCACCAAAGCAGCATGTAAATGAGAAGCGCCATCAAGGGGCCAAACGTTAAGTGCAGGTTCATAAAAGTCTGTATGGAGTAAGACAGATACAGAACAAATTGATGCCTTCATCTACCCACTGAGTTTACCTAGGGAATACTAACATGCCCCAAACGCTGGGTGCCAGGAGCAGATACACTACTCACCTCAAATCTGGAGAGTTCCTACGATAAGGAAAATTTATACCAAGAGCTTCTGAAGTGCTTCCAACTGCACCCCAGCTCTCTTCCCTGCTTGCGATGATATAGCTCAAAAGTACAGTGTTTCTTCTAGATAGTAATGGTATTTTAAATTTTTCTCTAAATTGCACCATGGAAAAAAATATTGAGCCTTGTTCCGACCTCCATACTGTCTCCGTCTTTCCAAGGAACACTCTCCACAATAAAACAGGATAAGAGCACAACCCCTTCAACCCTCCCTGCCTCTCCCATTGCCTAGGACCTGTCACTTTATGTTATGTGGGAAGAACCCCTACGTATGGACTCACTTAGGGGCCAGTTAAATCTACTGTTAGGTCTTTTGCACCACCAAAGCAGCATGTAAATGAGAAGTGCCATCAAGGGGCCAAACGTAAGTGGAGGTTCATAAAATCTGTAAGGAGTAAGAGAGATACAGAACAAATTGGTGCCTTCATCTACCCACTGAGTTTACCTAGGGAATACTAACATGCCCCAAACGCTGGGTGCCAGGAGCAGATACACTACTCACCTCAAATCTGGAGAGTTCCTACGACAAGGAAAATTTATACCAAGAGCTTCTGAAATGCTTCCAACTGCACCCCAGCTCTCTTCCCTGCTTGCGATGATATAGCTCAAAAGTACAGTGTTTCTTCTAGATAGTAATGGTATTTTAAATTTTTCTCTAAATTGGGATTTATCATTTACCACTACAAAGGGACTTCAGTAACATTTACATTTACTTAGAACCTTTACCGCTCTACAAACAATAATTTCAGAATCAAAGCTAGCGTGTAAGGACAGGAGACTTCATATTGCACTTCCAGCCCTAGAAATGATTCATCCTAACTGTATGACAGGAGTGCATCCAGGATCCTAAGGATTTCTGTGGAGGACCCCAAGAGATCAGTATTTCCAGAAAATTCATGTACACAAACACCCGAAGAAAAATAAGCAATGAATACTGGTATAAAACTGGGATTCAATATGGAGCATTCAGCTGAGATACACACACTCTTTAAAAAAATGCAATTCACCATTCTATCTCCTTACCATCCTAATACCCTCAAAGCTCCAGTGATCCTCACGAGGAAGGCATTGCAAGTGCCTTCAAATAAGATAACAAGCCAGCTTCTTCCTTCACCATGTTTCTGCAGTGCAAAGACTGCTCCTCAAAGTCCTCTAAAGAGAACAGCTTGCAAAATGAAATAGTGAGGGAGCACTTGTTACCAAACTCATCCAAGACCTCTATTCTGTACCTGATCAGAGATGACAGGGCAGGCTGTATGCTCCTCTCCAGCTGGTGGAGGTGAGAGAGTTATTTTCTGGGCCTTCCAGGGCTTTCCTCCTGCCCAGTCAGCAAACAGGGCCATGAGCAGCCCTTGCCACAGGAGCTCACCAACACCCTCCTGAGGGGCTCTGCCCATAGAGCTGCCTCTGGGGAGAGCACCAAGTCTGGGTGGAAATTTCACAGAATCACAGAATCTTCTAGGTTGGAAGGGACCTTAAAGATCATCTTGTCCAACTGTCAACCTAACTGACAAAAACAGACACCCGCACAACAAACAAGGAGCATCATCACTAAACCATACCTCCCAGCACTACATCAACCCGTCTTTTGAACATCTCCAGGGATGGTGCCTCAACCACCTCCCTGGGCAGCCCATTCCAATGTCTGATAACCCTTTAAGTGAAAAAAATTTTCCTAATATCCAGCCTGAACCTACCCTGGCGCAACTTGAGGCCATTTCCTCTTGTCCTGTCGCCTGTGACTTGAGAAAAGAGACCGACCCCCATCTCTCTACACCCTAAAGCGCACCCAGCGCAGGAGCTTGTCAGGCCAGGAAAACTGGAGCAGACACTGTCCTTCAGAGGGGCTTCCATCCTTCCCCTGACTTCCAGGCCAATGTTACCCCTTTCCCTACCGCTGCGGGCCGGGACCAGCGCTGGGCAGCACAAGGCCTCCCCAGAGTATACACATACGGGTCTGTGGGAGCAGCGAACAGCCAGACGGAGGACTCAACCCCCTCGCAGCACCACACCCCGAGGGATACGCACCCACAAGAGGGTCAGTTACGCTGTAACCCACGCGTGAGCAGCCCGAGGAGCGGTGCCTGCCCCTGACGAGCCCCGGCGGGGAGCCAGCGACCCCCGCGCCCCCTCAGCCCCCTGAGGGGAGAATGGGCGGGGCCGCCCCCCGCGCGCCGCACCTGCCGCCGGCCTCGCGCCCGCCGGGGCCAATCAGAGAAGGCGGAGGGGGGGGTGCCTCGCGCGCCACAATGGCCCGTTGGCGGAGGGGGCGGGGCCTCCCCTCAGTGCCCGCCCGCCATTTGCCTCAACGCGGCGCAAGGAGCAGGAGGGAGGCGTCGGGTTGTTAATGAGGGTTTTATTAGTGATAGACCGCCGCTGGATTGTTGCCGCCCCGAAGGGCAGGAGGAGGCGGGCTAGTTGCAGTATTTCGCGGTGTCCAGCTTGGCGTGGTCGGGGTTGTAGGGCGCCTTGGCGAAGCACATGGCGGCGGTGCGGTCACAGTTGCAGAGGAACATCTCGCACTCTTTGTTTTTGCCTGGAGGAGAGAGCAGGAGCGGTCAGACCCTCAGCTCCTTCGCCGGGCATGGCAGTGACTCAGTTTGTGCTGCCAGGGCATTGCTGTTTCACCGCTGCCGTCATTTTGGGGGTGTATGTACTTCTCCCCAATAACCCTCTGGCGCCAAAGATGCACGCTCAGGGCAGCAGTCTCCTTCCTTCCTTACCTGCAGTTCTATTTGCCAGCCTATCTGCTATTTATCTCCATCCAAGAGCCCTATAAAAGCTCTGCCATTACGTTATGTGGCTGGCAGAAGCTATCCAGGATGCTGCTCTGTGGGATACTCCGGCATATTCTTTCTCTCTGCAGTGATGCCATTAAAGGGACTCCCAGAAAAATACCACAGAGATGCGATCCCCTGAAGAAGGGACAGGCTTCCCTACGTACTGTGATACCATGTATCCTCCATAAACTATTCCCTACGTACTGTGATACCATGTATCCTCCGTAAACTTTAAATTGTGTGCTACATGGAGAATATTCCCTTGGGTGCCTGTGTGGGTACCCAGTTTCTAACAAGCAGAACCCCCCCTGGCAGGGACTTGGGCTGTGCCTTCCTGCCACGGCTGCATCCAGTGTAACACAGCCATGTTCCTGCAGAAGAGAGGGTGGAGGAGCCTTTGAAGCAGAGTGACATGGAAGAGGACATACTGCTACATGTAATCTCCCCGTTGGAGCAGCTGTAGCTGTATGCATTTGTGTAGGGGTTGTCCAGCAGGAATCTGCATGAATCGAGTTTCTTCACCTGCGAATAGCAGTTATCGTGCACTTGACAGCACCTGGGAAACAAGGAGGAAAAAGATCAGAAAATACCAGAAATGCAAACTCAGCTGACCTGTAAGACATATAAATCTGCTAGTATTACTTTGACAAGGCACTGAACAAAACAAAAACAAAGGATAGCCAGTAATAAGAGGGCAGACACAAAGGACCTCAAAGGGACATGGTTCTGCCAACTAATGGTCCGAGAGGTGTCTGGTACACGTGTAATGAACTGGAGCATCTTCACGGAGTTCTCCATTGGGCACAGAAAAAGGAAAATCCAGCATTTACCCTACGCAACCCGTCAGTGCCCGGTAGCTGAAGAGCTAATGGCCGACACAATTCACTGCATCTTGGCTGTCAGTCTTGTGTCATGTCTAAATTACAGTCATTTCTTAGCGTTTTGCAGCTGAGCCCTGCACGCGTGGACGGCCGTGCACTGGGCAGAGTGTGCTCAGAGAGCTGTGACCAGGCACCGCACCGCTGAAAAAAAAACCCATGCTGGAATAAGCGCAGTCTAACTGCCACAGAACAGAAAACAGAGTTGCTGGGATCCTATTTTATCTTATTACTAAGGCATCAAGGTGCGATACTATGCTTCCTTTTTCCCTTTGATGAGTCTTTGAGAGAAAGCTTCATTCACAGCAGCCAGAGAGTTGTATGAAGTTATAGGCAGGGCCAGCCGAGAGGTGGCTGGCGTGCAGAAAGAACCCTGAAAGCACAGGCAAGGGAAGAGGGTTGTAAAAGCAGAGCCATAAACCTGTCAAGCTCGTCCACTGGAGTCCCGTGGCCTCCCAAGCCGCAGTAGCAGCCGTAGTCCGCAAAGTCCAGCAGGGGATGGCTCTCCGGGAGGGTGCATTTGATCATTTTGCGAAACTCCCACACGGCCCGGGAGGAACCGGCAGCGCTGGCAGCGCCCACTGCGAAGAGACACAGAGGTTAGAGTTAGGCAGGGTGTTCCTAGTCCCAGGGGGGGTGTCACCTACACACCAGACAGCAGGAAAAGCAGGGCCAGGGACTTCATTGTCGCAGGACCTGACAGAGAGACTGGTGACCAAGAAAACACAGCTCTTTATATGACAAGCTCACCTTGACACGGGCATAAGTAAACTAAGGCAGATATTCATGTTACTAAATGTAGACTTCTTCCACTGGAGGCTGAGGGCAGCAGGTGGTGACATCACCAGGTGAAGGCCACTGGAGTAAATTCTCTGAAAGCCAGAAAGGCAAATATTTGCTCTCTAGATTTTTGCTATTAAATTCTTTTAATAGCAGAAGCCAGCGTGAAAGGATCTGGATGTTTTTAAGGGCCCTCTACTGAAAAAACAGCAGCAGTGCGGTAGTTATGGTGGCAATTACTGGCAATTTTCCAATTGGAAATCTTACTAATACTGGTATCATCGTCTTAGAGCATCCTGTATCTCTCCATATTTTCTCCTGGCCTGATTCAGAGACTAAGGTACAGGTCACCCACTCTTCCCAAATGGCCATTTGGCATGAGCTGAACTGAAAAAAAAACTCACGCTGCTTTTCACTTTGAAACCATTTAGGAGGAATAGGTACTATTGGGCAGGAAACAGGAGCCAAGCAGCCTGGAAAGGCTCTGTATCTGGTTTTTAAACAAGGAATAGTGTCTGTTTTCATGTGACCTTAAGGGAGTTACACTGGAAACAAACTGGGCTCGAACACAAGCTCTCCTCCGATGCTCTGGGATTCCCTGCTCACAGGTGAGCTGAAGCCAAACAGATGCAGAGTTACAGATTCAAGACTCTCACGTCCCAAAAGTGAGAACGTCGAACAAACATTAAAGGCTGATGTAAAGGACAGTCTGTACCACACTTAGTTCACAAACAAGGATGTAATCTTTTGCTCACAGACCAGTCTGCTGGCTTTCCCTTCAATATCCACTTAAGTGTTCTTTCTCCTTTGCTCCTTTGGCCACCTGTATTCCTTTTTTTCTATAAGTTCTCTTACCTGTGAGCCTGAAGACTCTGTGGTGCCTTTTTCCTCACTTATCAATGTCTGATTTATTATTGATGTTGCCAGGAAAATTTCCAGTAAACTGGCCTTTTAAAGACACAAATAAAAAATACTGTCATATCTTGGATTCCCTACATTTTAATTCAACAAGAGGGTCACCAGGTGTGGGAAAAGGAGCATGTGAGCATTACAAGAGTGACTCATGAGAAAAATCCCAGGAGGGTTAAGATTTTTCCACCAATGCTATTTTTGGTTTTCCCCAAAAATACAGGCTTGAGCCTTGGATTGTTTTTAAGAATTCTCTGTAATTAAGACCTGCTGCACAGGGTTCCCTACCCTTTCCCACTCTTAGAATTCCCCTTTCTCCTACGGTGTTGTCTATTAAGGACTTTTCTTCCCTTCCCATCTCCACATTTTACTTACATCTTAGCCTCCTTGGTCCTCCTTGGTCATTGACTCCAGAGCACCTCAGCCAAACCTGTAAGCACCACACTATCTCCTCCTTTCTTGAACATACAAATATCTACACAAAACCCCTGTAATGTAGAGAAGAGAAACCATGTCTGCTAAAACCAGATTCACCTCACATTATAAGCTGGGCCACCGCCAAAGGCTGGGAGCAGAACACAGAGCCCCTGCCTGAGGCTTTTATCCTCCTGGCAGGACGCGACTCCTGCCAGGGCCAGATTCACCTGAAATCTCCTCCATTTGAAAATCTCCCGCCCCTGAATAAAGACAGAAAAGGACAGTTTTCAAATAATTTATTAGGAATTTAAAACTGAAATCTGGAAAAAGGGTTACAGGTGTGGAGAGAACAAACATCGGAGTGTAATAACTTACTGGCTTAAAAACACAGCTTTATTTCTTTTAAAAAAAATGCCCACCCTGAAACCGGAGCCCCAGCCTCCAGGCAGTGGCAGCACTGGCCAGAGAGTGAATCACAGCCCAGCAGCAGCACAGCTGGCCTTGGATGTCTGGAGGGGGCACAGAAGCAGTTCAGCGCATATACCAAGAGGGAGGAAAGCGCTGTCCGCAGACCCAAATTTGAAGTATATAGAATAAAAATAAACCCAATAAAATGCAGCTCTTCTTTAATTAGGAAATATTTTAAAAAAACAGACATACAGACTCTTGTCTCAGTAACAAAAATTATTGCTTTGTGTTTTCAGTACTAATCTGTTAAGTACCCTCTTACCTAAACAGAACTCTCCAAACGCATCGCCCAGGTCAGGACAAGCCCCGGCAGAGGGGGGAGGGATGGAAGAGAAGGGCCCCGTGGGCACTGTGGCTCTCCTGGTCCTGTTCCAAACGCCCCTCTCCCTCACAGGGGCTCAGTTTGGGGGAAGAGAGGGAATGATTTTTAAAACTTAAGATGAAGCTGGTATTTCCCTGGGAAAAGAGTTTGGCTGCATCTTAATAAAAGGCTTAATCACCCCCCTTAACAAGGTCTTTGGTTCACTGAAATCCAGACCCAAACCTGCCCCGTCACTCCTGCTGAGGGCGTCCCCTGGCAGAGGGCTCGTTAGCAGCGGCCTGGACCACGCCAGGGGAAGCCCCAGCAGGTTCTGGAGAAGGGACCAAGATCACCCCCACACAGGACAACGGATAAATTCCCACAGTCTTCAGAACACAGAGTAAAGCAAACGGGAAGCTGCAATTCTATAATTCATATAATCCCTGAGAAGCCCTTAACCCGCCCCCAAATCACCACCCTAATGCTTTTCTCCCCCCGTTAATGACTCCCCAACCCAGCGCCCTGCTCCGATACCCTCGCCTCCGGAGGAGGATCCCCCCTTCCCCAGGAAATCTTGACGCGAGCGATAGTGTTTGGAGAGTGAATTCTTTTCAAAGTAACCAAGACAAGCGATGGCGGTAAAGCCCTTTACCTAAAGCCGAGCCCGAGGCTGGCGCTACGGAGCCCAGTGATGGAGTCTGTACATCGAGCGATTGGAAGCAGCTTTAACCCGCTCAGCAAAACAGCCGATGGCCGGTACGTTTTCACCCCCGCCCCCCACCCCCACCCCCCCTTTTCATCTCATCAGAGGTCTTAAAATCTTACAGTAAAAGGTGTACAAAAAAAGAACGGAGTCCTGTCAGGATTCTGCTGGAGAGTATTGCTCACACTGCGGCACCAAGTCCAGGACCTGGAGCTGCTCCTTGGAGCCAGGCTGCAGGAGGCAGCCAGGTTCAGCTCGCGATATTTACATATTATACAGGAGGAAAAAGAAAACCCCACGTAAAACTAAACCTAGGAAAAAAAAAAAAATTCTTTCAGCTGTAAGGATAGTGTTTTTCACTTAGCAAAATATACATTTGTTTTGTTCCATAGCGATGTCCAACGTTTTCGGATCCTTGGAGTTTCACACTTTTCAAAGCCTCACATTTACAAAACAGAAACAATTAAAAACAGTTTCTTTAAAAAAAATAGAAATACATCAGTTCCTCTCAGCCTTTGCTCTCTCTGCGTCTCTTTCTTCCCTTCAGAACTGCATTCTTGTTACATACCGTGCTTTAAAAACACTGACGACAACAACAACAGAGTTGAAAATATTCAAAACAGTTTCAAAGCCAAATAAAAATACTCCTCAATAAAAACTACCTAACACAATCACAAAGCCAATTCATAAAATATGTCTACTAGCTCGGGAAGGAGCAAACAACAAAAAGAAGGGGTAGCCCCCCCCCAAAAAAAGATAAAAAAATAAAATAAAAAAATAAAACTAACAGCTAATAAAATAAATAAAAGAAGAATCGGTGGGCTGGGGGCAGGGAGGGGGGAAGCGTAAACCGTCGGTGGTTAGTAAGAAAGCGAGATGATCTCCTCGGGTTCAGTCCAGTGTGGTCTGGTCAAAGGGAGAGATCAGGGCAGGGCGGCAGGAGCCTGGCAGCCGGCCGGCAGTGTGCAGTTTGATTCAAGAAAAGGTAACCTTGGCTCATCCCCCGAGGCTCACCAGATCCTCCAGCCGCTGTCCTCGGTTAGGTCACTGGGGAATCTGCGGGACACAGCAGGGAGGGAGGGAAGCGACAGGATCTAGAGCGACCAACACCACCTCTCTTGGGATTTTCTTCCTTCCGGTGCGATCTGACCGACATGCTCGACACCCAAACGTGCCCCAACACAGACTTGCTCTGCATCTGGCTGGCACAGCAATGGGGCACGCCAGAGGTGCTTCCACCTTTAATGGCAACACGCAGGCCTGGCAGACAAGGCCCCACACGCCGCACAGCCGGCCTGCCCAGACCTGTGGCACTCCTGGCCCCGGGAGGCCTGTGACACGGCAGGGTCCAGCCGCTTCTCCAGCACTCAGCTCAGTGCAGCCCTGCCGGGCTGCCACGGGCTCCTGTCTGGACATTGTTCCCTGCAAGCTTTTGCCCTTGCTTTTGAGAATTTGGGTGTTTGTTAAATTTTAAACCAGCTAACTTCAGCCACACTTGCAAAGCAAACAGAGACCATCCACCAGTTCCTTCTTAGGCCCATCAATGGACCAGAAAAAGAAGTGATTGGACTCAGATTTTCCTTCTGGCCTTCTCCCAGGCAGGAGAGGAGAAACCTCGCTCCCCAAAGACAGTGGTCTCAGTAGCAGAACAACCAGCTGCATGGAGGAAGCTTCCCCATCCACACAGTGAGCCAAGCTTTTTTCTCAGGATCGCCACTGGGCTGTGGTTCTGGCCAACCCTGCAGACCTTTCCTCTGTCACTGCTCACCTTCCCTTCCCCTTTGTGCCCAGACAGTAAGCGATGTCCCCACAGCACTCACCAGCCTGCGGAGCGTGAGGAAAGAACCCAACCTGCCAAGCCTCTGGTGCAGGGGAGAGCCCCAGGGTGGCCACAGGACTCCTCTCGCAGGCTGGGTCGGGCCAGCGAGCCTCACAGCAGCACCCACAGCTGGGAGAGGCCAAGAGCAGGGGCCAGCTCAGAACTTCACCCCTCTCATTACCCACTCTTGCTCGAAGCTCTCTTACCTCCTGCCTCCTTGGTCCCCAGCTTCAGTGATACCCATTGGTAAAAGCTGTTGCAATCAAGGGACCCTGCAAAGAAAGAGGTAAAACACCACTCTTAAGCAAACAAAAGAAAAGTGAAGAATCACTACCACAACAAATTCAATCATGGCCCAGATGCTGGGAAAGCTGGTTTCAGTTGGAGGTACTAGGTCTGAAGAGCACATCACCCTGCAGGACACTACGTCAGAGCCAAGATGGGCTCTTGGAAAGTCTATGCCAGATCAGGGAAAGGTCTGGAGATCAGGACCTTGAGTGGTGGCCATGGAGAGCCAGTAGAACCCAGGGATGCAGGCTCCAAGTGAACTGCTGCATCCTGCACCAGCTATCTGCAGTCTGGGGCTCAGTGGTGGCATCGCAGATGCTGCGGTGGGTGGCATTTCTTAACCAGAAAACAGGCTGTGGGCTGAGAAGGGGCCACCCACCGCTGCTCACCTCCATCACCAGCTGGAGATGCAGCCCCTTCCCCTGGCCATGCCACTCTCTGTCTTCCTCCCCCTGCGCAGAGCCCCACAGGGAACACTCACCCCTAGGCTGTGGCCGAAGCCGGTGCTCGGGGCTGGACTGGCAGCGCTGATGTAACTGCTGACCCCTGAGTCCTGGTTGGCGGCTCCATAAAGCTCTGCCATCGGCCCGGGGCTGGTGGTGCCCAGAAATCCACCGGTGCGACTGGGGGTGGAACCTACGGGAGGCAACAAAACTACAGAGTGAAGATCCCAAAAATGCAACCCCGTCCCACCCCCCTCCCGCAGCCCATCGCAAACCTCCGTGACGAGACACCGCGCTGGGGAGGAAAGTGGGAGTTACCTGTCCCTCGCACCACGGCTGCCGCAGCCGCTGCTGCCGCCATTGGTCCATACGCAGTGAGGGGGATTGCTGGAAAAGAAGGAAGAGGCATCTCAGGGGCACTGAGGCTACACGGGAAACTCCTCAACAGGAGCCTTCAGTTCCCGCTGCAAAATACCAGGCCCACAGAGACACATCAGCTTAGCACATCACAGGGGACACCCAAGGATGACACCAGCCCCGCTCTGCTAAGCCCAGGCCCCGGCGCAGCTGAGGGCACGATGGGGAAGAGCTGAACCAGAATTGGGCTATTTCAGATGGATCCTGTCGCTACTTAGCAGGCAAGATGCAGTTAATCTAAAACTACAGATCCAGATTTTGGCTGTAAACGTGGAGAAACACAGCAGCTCAGGGAGCAGCTAGCAGCTCAGCGTCCTCAGGCTCAGCCCCTCCTCTCTGTCCCTTGGTACTATTCTTGAATAACAGTTTAGTAGCTTCTTTCTCCCTATTTCTCCACTCTTCTCAAGACGCACCATCCTCCCTTCTCTGAGTTTTTTCTCCTGAACTACTCAACCCCTTGCCATTCACTGTAGAAGAGCGGGAAACATATACCTAGGGAGCAGGAACTAAAAATGGCTTAATTAAAACAGTAAGTCTTAATTTATATGTAGCAGTTCTAACTCCCAACTCTACTGCCGCAGGCATCCAGCCCTCGGGGCAGGAGGCATCTAGCCAGTATGTTTCTCTTTGCCCTTAAAATGACTGGGTCAGCATTTCATGCTTGAATGTGAAATTCACTGTGATTCTGTTTAGAGCACCATAAAAAGAGGTCAGAACAAATCAATCGCGTTAAGGCTGAAACCCAGACTAGCTTATAAGGGAATATTTAGTAGCAGGCACCAGCCTGTTTCAAGCAAACGTCATATGAAGCTTATATCTGGGTTAGCCGCTCATTACAGGCCCTGGGCCAACGTGAGCACGTTGCTGCTTCGCGTCACCCCCAAAGATGCTGTTCTGGGAGGAAAGGCTGCTGGCAGCCACCCTCCTGCCCCATTGTCGCTTTAAGTCCCTAACACACAGTTGAATAAATATGGTTTTACTGAGAAAGGAGGCCAGGTCGTCTCAAAAACACTCCAGTTCTTTTTCCAGGAAAAAAAAACAACATTTCTTGCCTTTGCAGTTTATCTCCTGAAACACCAGGTTTGTGTGGCGACGACAAAGCACCTGCACTTTAGCTCCCTGGGTGCTGGAGCAATCACTCCAGCTCGTGCCATCCCCTCATCTCAGCTCCACTTGCCAAGCCCGTGAAGCGCAGCCCATTTACGCGCAGGCATCCACTTGAAGGCAGAAGGGCCCTCGAGCGCCGCACAGCTCCCTGGGCCTTTGTACCAACCAAGGGGGGCCCTGCCCTTGGTGGGACCAACTCCAGCCTAGACATGGGAAGCGCAGCCCTCGGCCCAGCCAAGAGGCTGCGCGGCGACTGTTTAACAGTAGGTAAGCGTAACGGGAAGGGAAGAATGCCACGATCCCCAGCTGGTACTTCAGCGAGACACTCAGGACTGGAAGCTAACGTGGCACCCAGCCAGGACAGCAGCATTAATAACTTCTTGTTGCACAGAGCCCTGGTGCACACCCCGGCCGCTGGTGACAGCCAGGCCCTGGGCGAGTCACCTCTGTTAGGAAAAGGCACAGTGCAGCCAGGGGTGGACCTTGGAGGGAAAAGCACTTTTGCCAAGTCACCAACATTCATCTGCATATTTTATGGGTTTTGCTGAAAAACACACACGTAAATAAACAACTGGACCTACGTCTCCTTTGCTTGGCAACCAAAAGGCTCAGAGGTGGCGCTCAGGTGCTTATGTGGTTGCGTACATGGTGTCAGGGAGGGGTTTTCTTAAGAGAGAGCAAGGATTTGGTCTCCCCCTACCTTCCTCGGGGCAATTTGTTCAGTGGTGGCTGCCAACCTCAGCATCCTCAGGAATGGAGACTCGCTGAGGATCGACAAGTTTCTGTGCCACAGAAACACCCTTTCAAGCCTGTTGGTACTGATAATTCCAGGAGAGCTTCTCAGGAAGCTTTTCCATACCCCCATTGCAGAGAGATTCAAACCCTGAAACAGGTGGGGGCAAGGAAGCGCTGGAGAGGAGGAACACCACAGAAATGAGATGGCACATGGGGAGCAGGACGCTACACAAAGCTGCTTTTTCTACGACAAAAACCATGGACAGGACAGAGCTGGGGAAAACATGGCCATGGAAGGGAAAGTGGACAGAAGGAGAATCACCTAGAGAGAACACACTGCACACAACCCAGGGGCTGAGGATCCAGAGGGTATTTGCACTGTGAGGACACTGAGCCAGGACTGGAGAATGGTCCTCTGCTCCCCATTTCATTCCACAGTTCCCTACAAGCACTGCAGGATTTTGCAGAGTCCCACCACGCTCACTTCTGCCCGGGAACCCTGTGTGCGAGTAGCTGGGCAGCTGCACCACCCAGAGCAGGGAGAGCATTCCCTGCAGCCCCTCCTGCACCAGGAAATGGAATTAGGGTCACCAGGAGTGCCCCCACACCCTCTCCCTCCTCCCAGCACTCCGAATCTCATCCTTGCAGCAGCTCAGGTTAAGGTCATTTGTAGACCTTTGAGAAGTCACCCTGCTCTCTGCAGTTTTCCATATCTGGTTTACACCCAGCCTGGGGCAAGGAGCTAAGAACAAGGCAAACAGCAGGAAACGCCATCTAAGGATTACATGCCTTCATTTGGTATGACCTGCATTGCCCTTCTCAGAGGCAATACACATGGCTCTGATTGCCTCTCCATCTTTCCAGCCCCGGCTTTGGATGGAGCTTGTAGAAATGGAAGAGGAAATAAGGAAAGTTTCCAGTCTAACTGCACCAGGCTGTGGAGCAGCGACACCACTGGAACAGCCCAAAGCCCCCTTCTCCCCTTCCGGCTTGTGAGTTTAGGAAATGAGCGGGACTGACCTGTGAGCTCAGGGAGGACGGGGGCACTCGGGAGAGGGGTCCGCTCTACACGGAACTCTAAAAACGAAATGCAAGACAGCTTAGGAACTCATCAAACGCCCCGAGGAGACCCCGCAGAGAGACGGCAGCGGGGTCTGCTGGGGGAGCAGCCTGCAGCCAGACTGCGACCAGGCCAGTGCCTTCTTTAAACTAATTTATAACTGGTGCTGAAAGGTGCTGGACTCCTGCCCTGGAGGCTGAAAGGATCCATTTATCCTTAGAAGAAAACTGGCCAAGGAGGGCAAGTGCAAGCTTCAGCGTGCAGCCTCAGGTGTGCCTGGAGCACCGCTCTGCCACCCATCCAATCTGACCTCTGGGCTGCAATGCCAGTGGGTGCTCGGTACATGCCGCATTCATCTGGGCACTGGTTTACAGTGAGGCACTTGAAGCCATTATGACTGAGACCCATAAACTGGATTCACAGAGAACTTCCAGAGAGCAGGAGGCAAGAGCACCTTTCAGCCACAGTCAGCCTGGGCTCGCCTCAGGCAAAGAGGAAATTTCCCATTCCCAGCCCCTAACATCAAGACTTCATATATAAACCATCACACTGAGGGATGGAGTAAGGAAGGGATGCTCAGAGTTGCCACTTCTCTAGAAAATAGCAAGACAGTCTTTACGCTGAATGTGCTCTGCCTCGCAGAGAACGGGAGGAAGAAGAGGCCTCAGAAAGCTCTGAGCAGCTGCGGCACAGCAGGTTCCAGCCATTGATCGCAGAGTCCATGTTCTGAGCACATGGCAGGGTTGGGAACTTAAAACCACCCAGTTTGTGGAGGATCTGCAGCCCACTGCCCCAGCAGATGTTTTGTGGAGGCTGTGAGTGGTCCAGGCACTGTTCAGACACAGCTACAGCATTGCAGGCGCCTGCGTTTCGGGTGCCTAGGAGTTCCCTGGCCCACGGAAAACCAGGTTTTAAAATCCTGTGCTACTTTCAGAGTGGTGGCAACTCTGGTAAAGAGAGACAGACACACACAAAGGCAGCGAGACAGGCAGAGCTGCGGGGGCCCTTCTGTGTCACAGCAGCAGCCCTATGGAGGAGGCGAACATAAAGGGCGTCACAGCAGCCTTGGGCTTTTCCTGCCACTGGAGTGTGAGGATAATCCTAATGAAGGACAGGCCGTTCCCACCTATTCCAGGGCTTCTCCCCTCCCCCTTCCACATCCGTCTCCAATTTAAAGAAAGACCAAACAGGGGAAAAGGGCGAAAGGGGCAGAGCCTGGGTCACGGATCATGCCAGGGACTCCCATCACCTGAAAGCAGACCAGAAAACCGAGCAGGGAGCACCACTCACCAGGGAACTGGTAAGTGTAGCCAGGTGCGATGCCAGTGTAACTCCGACTGGCGTAGGTGGCAGCTTGGAAGCCTGGATAACCTGGGGGAAGAGAAAAAAGCTTTGTTACCACAAGCTTGCAGGGTCCACATCCTCAGTGCCTGGCTGCTCACAAGCACAAACAGGGACACATCCTCAGTGCCTGGCTGCTCACAAGCAGCGTGACCATTAGGACTAGCACAAACAGGGCTAATAGCAGAAACCCCAGGAAATGGCTGGGCTGAGTCTGCACACATGCAAGTCTGCAGCAGAGTTTTAGCAGGCCCATTTAGTTTTTTTCCTCCCTCCAAACATGTAAGGGCATGGAGGTTTCCTTCTCAGAAACTCATAGCTCTGCAGACTAAGACTTTCTGATGCATCAGCTGGATTTGCAAATAGGAGGAGATCAGGGAGGTGGGGGCATTTGAACGGCTGAATAGCTCTGAGTCACTCCTGCACTGGAAGCGCTGGCGAATGCAGGCAGAGCTCTCCTTCCTGGTGCCGGGCAGGAAGACAATTCCTGCCTTTGCCCAGGAAGCTGCCCACCTATACAAGCCTGGGAGAACACAGAGCACTGACTCAGAGATGAATATTTGATTTGAGATCTCCCAAGACATGAGTACCTGGATTTCCCAATGACTCAGCTTGAGCCTTGCTGCTTTAAAATTCAAATGGTCTAAAAAAAGGCAAAACCCAAACCCACAGGCTGGAGATTTATTTTCCCCTCAATAAGTCAAGTGAAAACACTGGGGAAAAAAATGCCCTTTTTGGGATTTTGTTCAGTGACTAACTGCTACTCGGCAGGCTTAGCAAGGAGAGCCAGGCTGAGTACACCCTGCCCAGTAACACCAGCGATGATCCTGTGCAAACAGCGTGCTCTTGGTTTGGCTCAAGCCTGGTTAGAAGCTGTGGAGGGAGGGAGAGACACCAGGAACAGCCCCTGCACTGGAAGGATCACACCTGACTCTCAGATCTAGGCATGAGGGTTTATAGACCTGAAAGCAGAGTCTACAGAGGACTTTTTTCTTATTTTAATCTTGTATCTGGACACATTTGCCTCAGAATCATAGATAGACATGAGACCCAGCCTGCTTATCAAGGATTTCTCCTTACGATAAGTGTACAGTTTTCCTTGCAATACCAGATACTCGCTGTCCCTGAGAGAGAGGGAACAAAGCGAGACAAAGCTTAACTAGAACTTTAAGGGCATTTTGTAATCTTTAAATGGCAGCAAGGACATTTATATGGATCGCTGTTTCGATTGGAAGCTCGGGGGCTCTTTAATCAACTAATTCATCAGAAAGCCGGAAGAAGCGTGGGAGGAAGATGCCTGGGCACAGATTACTCCACACTGGGTTCAACCATGTAGTTATAGGGTGTTCCACAAGAGCCATTAAAGAATTACAGCCGATATGCTATGGCACTGGGGGACCATTAACGGAGCTGCAGAGGATCAGAGCTGCCCAGCACACGGCTGTGCCCGGCCAGCTCTGGCTGTCGCAGGGCAGCGGTGACAAGTTTGCAGTTTTTCCAGGTGCCACCAGAGGGCAAGTTGTGATCGCAAACAGGTCCCGGGTCCCCCCCCTCAGCGTCCCCGGCCTTGCACCGGGGAGAGCTGCCCTTGGCCGCCCTGCTCGCTCCCGGAATAAAACCTCTTAAGCTGCTGCCTGGCACGACCGGGCGCTGGGGAGGAGATGTGTCCTTGGGCTTACCCAGCATGCCGATCCCCAGCATGAAGGCATCCATCCCGTAAGGCATGACTCGGGACCGCCCTCGTGCCGAGCCCGTTGGGGACATCACCTCCTTCGGCTGGGCTTTTTTACACTCCACCTGCCACAAGAAAGACAGGATCAGGCTCGGTTGCCACCAGCACAGAGCCGTGCCACAGAGCACAGGGCTGCAGGCAGTCCCCAGCCCTGGCCACAGCTGGCAGCCTGTCCCACTGTCCTTCCCTACCATCCCTGCCTCTGCCCTGAAAGCTGCCAGCCTTCCCCCTCCCTCTGCAGCCACCACAGGCAATGGGGAGCTCAAACATTGCTTTTCTCCTCCTGCAGCTGCCCTCAATGCTCTGCCTGGCCCTGCACCAGGGCCTCAGAGCCTAATTGTCTGTATTTCTGAAGAAAGGTAAAACCTGTCCCCTCCCAGGCCACCAAGACGTTTCATGTAACTTCAAAACCTCCAAGTATGTTAGCTCTTGTCCTTAAAAGCTCAGTATAGTGCTGGTTCACCTCCACACTGGGAGTTTCTTTCCTAAACTGGCTGCTGTGATTTTGGGGAAAAGACTCAATCCAATCCCCACTGCAGAGTGTCAGGACTCAAGTGCCTCATACCCCACCCCTGTGCCACCACCCCGCTCTACCCCGTACCTGTGTCCCTTCTTCCCCAGGTTCTGCCCCAGACACTCACCATTTTATTGTTGATCTCATGGAAGTGGATTTCACACACTTTTTCCACAATGTCTTCGCTTTCAAATGTGACAAACCCAAACCCTGAAGAAAAGGAAAAACTCCTTGATCAGGTCAGAGCTCTGCGCAGTTTGCACCTGCTACCCGCATCCTTTTATTGGCAGGAGAAGAGGAGCCACAGGCTCCTAGGACTGTACAATCAGCCCTTTCTAAAACAGCTGTCACTCATCTTCCCTCTCCAGCAAATCCTGCTTTTATGCATAAGAAGAACAGGACCGTCCCTTTGCAGATTCCCCTTTCCTCCTCTTCCTGTGCTTCCCACCCTCTCTGAGCCCAACTACTCTCAAAACCAAGTATTTTTTTCTTAAACTTTGTTAATTGCAAGGCAAACCACGTGGCTGATAATGCTGGGGAGGATCCTGGCAGACATTCACACAAAGAGGGTCGATGGAGAAGTGAACAGCTGCTTGCCAGGACATCACCATCCTCACTAAACGCACCCCACCAGCAATAACACCCTGCACGTTTCCTCTTCAGTCACCGGTCATAAAGCCTTGTATAAGCAGGCAAATATCAGCAATGCAGTTGTACAGAGCAAGACCGATATTCACAAGCAAAGCGATTTGCAAACTTTCCCTGAAGTAAGGTTAGTATCTGGGGTATAACTGGACAGCATGTTCCTGGCCTCTGGCCCACACTCACACCTCCTTTTTCTCCCCAACCCCTCTGCTGACAGTTTTGGCAAAGACCAGCTTGGGTGCGCAGGCTAAACTCCTCTCGGCTGACCGCAGCCGCTTCCGGAAAACTGAGGCAGGTGGGAGGACGCCTTTAAGCTTGCCTTACAAGCAAGATGGGATTAAGCAGAGCTTTCCGCTTTCCAGAACTGGCCAATTCCATGGTGCTTTAAAATAACTTCGAAAAACAGACGGGGATCTGCTGCCCAGAGCCCCGCTTTCTCTCTATCCTGCCAGAAAAGTCTCTCCATAAACTTCTCTGTCTGTCTTTACCCGGGTAGTTTCACACATTCACTTCAATACCCATAAGCAGAGGGGCTTGGGAATTCCAGAGCAAAATTCTGATGCTGAAACCACTCCTGCACCCCATTGGACCCCCACCAGACCCACTGCACCCTGGGCAGAGCCCCATACTGCCGACACGGCAGCTGGCAGCTCTTCCTGCTTCTTCTAAAACACCCAACAACTCTTTTATTGACTAGTGACAGGGAGGCACGCGTGGAAGAACAGGGGTTAACACTTCTTCCCCTTTTAAGATGAAGCTGGAACAACATCCTGGGCCAGGCAACCAGTGTAGATCTTATGGCTTTAGAAAAAAAAAAAAAAAAAAAAAAAAAAATCCCCCCTCAACAATATTGGGGTTTTTTTTTCTCCCCCCCCCCAAGTTTTCGCTGCAAGATAAA
>NW_015090783.1:8926021-8945200 GCF_001431845.1 Calidris pugnax | reverse complement strand
TCAATAATTCTGCAAGTCCTAATGTTATTGTTTTTGAATACTGTAAGCACTTAATTGTTTCTGTTTTGTGGTGTGGGAAACAGTTCAGACTTTTTGCTCTTAAAAAAAAAAAAAAAAAAAAAAAGAAAAAACCTGAAGGGCACACAGTGTAGAGAGAGCAGAAGGGAGCGTTCCCTCACTGATCTGGGGGCAGAGGTGCTTGGAAGCGCTTTAAACAACGCACAGACATGAGAGTGGCCCAGCACAGGGCTGTTAGTGGCCCTGATTTGAAGACACCAAAGCTAAGTTTGCAGGTTTAAATTGTTGCCAACAAATCTCTGAGCTGGTGTCGAGCCCTGCCACGCCACCGTGTCTGAAGACTCGCCAGGAGAGCAGGAGGCAGGGACGCCCATGGGCGGGCTGGGTCTGGATAACACAAATATTACAGCTTTGCTCCCATCCTGTAACCAGACTCCACCAGCAAGACTCGGGTAAGAAAAGGTGACCTGGGAGCACAAGCGGGCTCCGGGCCGAGGAAGGGGCGAGAGGCAGGCACTCTTCAGGCTCTCGTGTCAGCTTTCCCAGAGCTCAGATTACTTGGGACAAGGTAAGACACACACTGCGGGCTGGAGCCACGGAGGTAAGCGGGCAGGGGAGGGGGCCGCCTCCTCTCACATATCTGCAACTCGGCGAGTTTACAGCACAGGAAACACACTGGACAAAAGCCCTCTGTGCTGCAAGGGACGCTGGTAAAGGATGCAGATGCAAAAGGATGGGGTGACTGGAGGCAAGATAAAGAGCAGCTGCGACCCGCATGCCCTGCTGCTGGGATACTAACCCCTCCCTACGCAAGGCAGGAGGCAAACCCTCCGCAGTTCCCTCTCCTATGGCCAAAAGGCTGCTCTCACCTCGGTGTCGGTTGGTTGTCTTGTCGAACATCAGCATCGCGTCGTCCACCTGCAAAGAGAAGGGCTTTGGATCAGATTATTGCTGTTCATTCTCTGACACATTTGCACAGAGCTGCCCCTCCCCAAACTGGAGGGGATCAAGACAAGACCTCCCGTCCTCGAGGAGGAAACAGGGTGTGCACAACAGCTACCACACCAGGCACATCCCCTTGCTACAACCAGCACGGTCCCCCCACCAGCCCAGGGCAGGTGCTGCTGAGCTGAGCCCCCTCGGCCCGGCCCCTGGCAGCAAGCGACCCCGATTGTTTGCCTGCGGCTCCAGCCGGGGGGCAAGGAGCAGGGAAGGCATTGTTCCCAAATCCCAGCCTCAAAGGAGAGGAGAATTAAAGGGGGGGAGAGAAGCAAAGCTGGAGAGGGGAGAGGAATAAGGGGCCTCCCAGCGACAGGGGAAGCGGAGGCCTCAGACAACAGAGCCTGCCTGGGAAAGCTGGGAAGCGCCCCCGCCCCCACCCCAGAGGAGCCTTTCCTCTAAGTGAGGTTTCCCACTGCTGGAGGCTGTAATTAGAGCAAATTTACTGCAAGGCCTGAGCAGGGCTGCCTTCCCGGGGGGAGGGGCGGCCGGATCCCATCCCCCAGCCGGCCTGGGGCTGCTCTCCTCCCCTGCGAGCACATCACTGCCTGGTGCCACTTTTCCCCCCCATCTTCCCGCTGGGTGTTGCCTCGCAGAGACGCATCTGCACCGCTCCGCAGGTCAGGCCGAGCGGGGTTAAAAAATACACTTCAATCCCCTCCGTGTAAGCCCCAGTGTAAACCTGTCCCACTGACCCATCCCTCCTCTCTAATACCACTGCCTTAATCCGATTATGAAACTGGACGTGCAAGTGCTCAGGGGAGGCGGCGGCAGTCTCCGGCCAGCAGCTGCCCTGGCCCTCCTCCTCCTCTTCCACGCGAGACAGCCGCTCCCCAAGTGGCAAGCTCCCTGCACCCCAACTCCATAGAAGGATTATTCCCTTGCCTCAGCCCCTGGAAGCATCTGAATTGCTGCCTTCTCCAGAACAGCCTGCCGGTGAGGCTGTATCCCAGCGCAGGCAGCCCCAGGCTTTGCTTGTGGAGAGCCTGCAGCCCCAGTCAGGGAGGGAGAGGGCTCCAAGCCTCAGCCCCCCAGGAAAATATGGGGCACCCGGCTCCACCTCAGTGCCACAAGGATGGAAGGAGCCCTTGCTAATGTTCATGAGCAGACAGGGATCATCTTTGATGTCCTTGGGCTTATCCAACACGTCCACCCCACAAGAGCGAGAGGTGACAACAGACAACCTGGCTCCCGCTCCTCCTGCCCTCTTCCCATCCCAGCTCAGGCTCTCTTGGCCAAGTCAACAAACACCTGAGAAACATGCCAGGCATCCAGTCAGAGCCATTGGGGATGTAAGACTTCACACCGACCCGAAGCAATTCCTCAGCAGCTTCCCACACAGCCAAGGATCTGGGGGCTGATGGCAGCTCATCATGCTGCCATTCCCCATCACTGCTCCCTCCTGCCCCTGCATCATTTCCCTCACGGTGCCAGCACAACTACGACATGCTGGGGGGAAACCTGATGTGGCTTAAAAATATTTCAAGAGGCTAAGTCCGTTCCTCCATCCAGTTCACAGAAAGGCTGGGCGCACAGCTGTCCTCCCCAGTAAACACTGGGAGAAAGCTGTATCAACGGCACTCTGGCAATCCCACTCCCAAAGACTTCAACTCAGGGAGCCGGAGCCCACAAACCCACCATGATGAGAGATGAAGAAGAAACAAAAACCCAGAGGGGACGAGCACAGCCCAGCTGCTCACTTACTCTGTCTGACCAGCCCCAGCAACAACCTCTTCTCTGCAGAGCCTGGAAAGTGGGAGCAGCTGCAAGCGGCAGAGCCCAGCGCACATCCACACACAAAACCACCTCGCAGCAACGGCCAGGGCAATGGCTGTGGCACTCCTGTGGCGCTCAAACACTTGGAGCCAAGAGAAGTGTAACCATTTCATCCCAAACTGCGCTCCCTACGCCAAGAGGAGAGATGCAGCCTTTTCCGTCTGAGCCTTTTTCTGAATTTCTGCTGGTACTTTGAGAGCAGGTGTCTACCCAGCACCTCAAAACATCTTGTGAAAGCGTATTTACAACATCACATACTCTATTTGAAAGGTGTTTCCTGTCATGAGTTTCATCTAAGATAGACAGACAGATCTATCTCCATCCCTGGAGGGGTTCAAGGCCAGGTTGGATGAGGCTTTGAGCAACCTGTTGTTCAGCCTGGAGAAGAGGAGGCTCCGGAGAGACCTAATAGCGGCCTTCCAGTACCTGAGGGGGGGCTACAGGAAGGCTGGGGAGAGTCTGTTTACAAAGGCCTGCAGCGACAGGACAAGGGGCAATGGCTTTAAGTTGGAGAAGAGCAGATTTAGATTGGATATTAGGAAAAAGTTCTTTACTATGAGGGTGGTGGAGCACTGGAACAGGTTGCCCAAGGAGGTGGTTGAGGCCCCTTCCCTGGAGATATTCAAGGTGAGGCTCGATGAGGCCCTGGGCAAACTGGTCTAGTTGGGGGTGTCCCTGCTGACTGCGGGGAGGTCAGACTAGATGACCTTTGGAGGTCCCTTCTAGCCTGGACCATTCTATGATTCTATGGTGGAAGGTGTCCCTGCCCAGGGCAGGGGATGGGACTGAATGGTCTTTAAGGTCCCTTCCAACCTGAAACCATTCTATGATAGACAGATAAGTATGTGTATACAGACATAATATGTGAATTAAGTCCCACCCCTCTCAACTCTAGAACCCAAACTTGGTGTATAGCTACAACTGGTGGGTTTTATTGCTAGCAAAACCTATCCATGAGCATCTTCTCATCTCCTTTCCAAGGAGATTGTTGAGTTGGTGAGTTGGGTGGTCTCAGACAGCACAGGTAAGACAAAGTGAGGCCCCAGGGGGGTGCTGGAGCCCAGAAAGGCCATTGGGACAGGCTGCAGACTACATTGCTCTGTGGAGCTGGAAAAGGGACCTCACCTGTATCCACAGGCAGCGGCCATTTCCAGCATCCAGCCTCACGCCAGATCCCTCTTTCCACCACCTTCCCCCACTCTGGAGCTAGCAGAGGGGATGGGGAACCGCCTGCCTCACCTCACAGGCCTCCCTGAGGCCCAGCGCTCCCCAAAACACCCCCTTTTTCACACAAACCGGCTGAGGTACCACAGCACGGCCCCCCACCACCAGCAGGCAGCAAGGTGGGCCTACACCAACCCCCCCAACCACAACCAGCTGTGAGTGGCAACCCCCGGCGACAAGCTATTGTGGCGACGAACCTACACACACACACAAAAACCCTTCCAGCCCCCCTCCATCTCCGGGCCTTCCCCGGCTGGGCCGCGCCGGGCCCCAACAAAGGCGGCCGCCGGCGGGGCCGTCGCCATGGCAACGCGGCCGCCAATGGCAGCTGCCGCCCGGATTAGCGCCGCGCACAAAGCCGCCCCGCTGGGCCCGCCCCGCCAGTGGCGGCGCCCTCACACCCACCGCGGCCTGTGATGGTCTGCGGGAGGGCGTCCGAAGGGGGCCTCCGGCCCCCTTCGGACGCCCTCCCGCAGGCCATCACAGGCGAACCGGCATCACACACAAGGGCTTCACACTCTCCAAAAGGAGAAAATTCTGGCAGCGACATCCCCTCCTGCACCCACTTTGTCCCCTGGCGCGGCCTTGTCTGTGGTGAGGGAGAGCCGCCATCTTGCCTCCCCCCCTCCCCACACACACACTCTCCCCGGAGGGATGGAGGTGCCACCTCCTTCAGCCCATGGTTGTGAGGCAAAAAAAAAACAAACACAACCCCAAAAAAACCCCCCAAACGAGTGAGCCAGCTACCCGAGGAATGGATGGCAGGAGAAGCCTGTGGAAAATGGCACTTAAGGGTTGCAGAAGCGCCCCCCAAGTTCATTTTTAATAGGGCGTGGAAATAATCTGTGATCATAACTGGACTTTAACAAAGGCTTTTTTCCTGGGTGAATTGTCTTTCTCCCCATTCTCTCTCACCCCCCCTTAAATAAATATTTGTTCCAAATCTTTAAACACAGCCAAAGAAGCAGATCGCTTTACTAGAAGACTGTTTAGCTTAGTGGTCAAGGCTTTCTCCCAGGGAAGGATTTAACTTGCTGGTCCAGGCTTCAGTCATCCGGCATTTGAGGTTAGAAGTTCAAGGTTTGTTAATTTCAAGCAACAATGTCTCTCCCTGCCTCTAGCCAGGAGGGTCAAAAACGTCAAGGAAAGAAGCGAGGGTCCCAAGAGCAGCGACTCTTGGTCTCTAGGTGTATCCTAGAGATAGGTGCATCCTTCCCAAGGGAACCCACCGCAGGAGACAACTTCTCTGGCAGGTACTTGGCAGTTCAGGGGTAGGTACCACCCCTAGAGCCTTAAACCCAAGCTGTCCATCATCACCTCCTCGCAGTTCTGTCTCCAGCGGCTCTCTCTAGCTTTGAAAAACCAAATGGGAGCACAAGAAAGATCAAGGCTTTGGCTCAGTAGAGGTAACACGTTCAGAAAGTGAAAAATAGGTTTGTCCCTGGGGAGGAAGCTGGTTTAATTCTCCATGGATTTGCCACTGCTGGGACCTCCTGCGGGAGGGCAGCACCTTCATGAGAGGGGGAGATGAGTGCTTCTCAAACCACCACCTGGTTTTAATGAGAGCAGCGGGTGGTGACAGGAAGGGAAAGTGACAGTCACAGGTTTCAGAGAGAGTCTCGCCACCAAAGCAGCCCTCAGCCTAGCTAAAATATTCAGGTGCACAGATATGAGGCATTTCATACCAAAATGGATCCACTGTGATCCACCTGGCCTTGGCCAAAAGATCTGATTTTTTTCAATGGTTTAGTCCCACTCTAGCATCTTTCAGTCTTACTGGGACAGTCATAGGAGTCTGCAAAGGAGGAAGCCAATAACAGCCTCATGTAAATTAAAAAAATAATAATAAAATTTCATCAATTCTCATCACAAGTTTGATGAGAAATGTTGGACGCACTTCCACATGGGAAGACCTTGAAGAAAGTTGTAAATATTCAAGCAAAGGCTTTGCAGAAATAGGCATCTTCCACCTGAACAGCAACTAAAGATGGCTTAAGCTGGTCCTAGAGGGAACCATGGTAAGATAGTTGTAGAAAAATCAAGCAGTAGAGTAAGAGCTGCCGAGTCAGCTTCAATGAGGGGAACGGAAACCAAAACCACCCAGAAACAACTTGGCCATCCTGTCAAGAGAGAGCATCAGCAACCCCATGAGGTTCTCCTGGCTGCTCAAACAGGACAGGCTGATTCCGGGGAGGATGACACATGACCCAGAGACCGGACCCGGGGAGCAGGTGTGCTGTGTCCCCATGGCCCTTCTGGCCCCGCTCTCCAGAGCCCTTCTCAAAACTCTAGGAATGAAACCCGGCCAAAGGGACGGAGCCCACTCCGTGCTACAGGTGAGCGGGACAGCCTGTCCAGGTGTTCCTGCCCGCTCCCACACCACACCACAGGCACCTGGCAAATATCAAATGAACCACCAAAGACCTGAATGACCATTACTGCTACAGCATTTTTGGCTATCTGCCTACCAGATGCGGAGCACAGAGAACCCTTTGTTCCAGGGGCATTGTTGCCACCAGCCAAACTGCCTACTGCTGCAAGAGAGGTGATCAGATTCCCCTTCTCCTCCCCTCCCCATCTGTTCATTGCAACCATGTTACGCGTGAGAATTTGCATAAATTGCCCTCTGATCTGTGGAAGAAAATCCAAAATCCAGTTTGGAAATCCACAGCAGGTTGACAAGTAGCTTTGATCCCTGAAATTTCCAGAGAGCGGAAGATTAAGGATTAATTAATTAACATTCTCCCGATCCAATGTGAAGGAGATCATGCCCAATGTAAGCACAGAACAAGACTTCCTTTAAAGAAATTCCCCATCAGTATCTAAAGGTTCTCCAATTAGTCAGCCAGGAAAACTCATGTCACATTCCCAAGTCAACCACACCATTTTTCTGGCAGGTGTACATGAATATGCATCGGTGACAGACACCCAAGCCCTCATCAAATCCAGCGCCAGAGATACGGTGGTTTTCTTGTGATTGGGACAGAACTAGAGTTGCTGCTCGAGCGAGATCTCAGAACCCATCTCAGCCAAACAGTCCAGAATTTGGACTGAGTATTAGATGGCAGCCTAAAGGTCAGAATCATCCTCAGACCTCAGCAGATCTTTTTTCTTGTTTGCTTCCAGGATATTTTTAGAGAGCAGATCTCTCTCTCTCGGCACAGTCTGCCTCACAGGGAGGCTGAGCTTTCGTGACCGACTCATCCACATACGCAGATCACCTGGAGGCCCAGGGAGAGATGCAGACTGTTTTTAAAGCACTTTTCAAGCACCCTTGGAGCCACGACTGATTAGTGAGTCATGCAAAGACGTCACTGTGAATACATTTCTTGCAATTCTGCTTCACAAAATGCAAAAGCACACAAGAAAACCATGAGTTCAAACACCTCAATTGGGTCCCAGCCCCCATTTCTTCCAGTACCTCTGCATTTCTAGTTTCTGAAAGGACCAACTTCTCTCCTAATGACAAACAAAACACTGGCTGCACCAAATTAGAGCAGAGGTTCACCTTGACCAACACCCCATAAGATACCAACCAACAACAGGCAACTTTGGAAGAACATAAAGACATGGCAAGGATATTACAATAGGCCCCAGAGTACTCCATCACCTTCCAGCCATTTGTGATGCAGGGATTTCCTGGAATCAAAGGAGTGTCTGTGTATTTAAAAGACCTTCCAAGAATTTGTCCCATCATTTTGGAGCGTATGCAAATTTTAGCAACAACATCCTGGGGCAAAGATTTCGCAGCTTAGATAAAGTCCCTGACAAAAAGACCTTATTTGTTCTGAGCTTCCTATCTTGCAATTTATTTGACTTTCTCTACCACAAAACCTCATCAGACCAACCCTTGAAAAAGGAAGATGATCTGGGTTTTTTCAGTTATGATTTGAAACAAATAACCTTGTTTACAAGATCACAGACCCAATGGTCCAAAGAAGTTTCTCTGATGGACAACCCCTTTTCATCCTAGAAATAATACAGAACAAGAGGTTCCCACAGACTGAAGCAGAAGAGGAGGAAGCTGAGACTCAAGCTCCTCTGAGGCATCCTCATACATGTCAAACTAGACAGAGGACTAGCTATGCCTGAGGTGGTAGGTGCAAGATACCTTCCTCCTCTCTCTCTGTTTCAGGTTTCAGTGAGGGTGATAGCCTGAATATAGAGAGGCTGTTGAAATACTTCCTTACGCAGTCTAAAGATCTCCAGCACCATCCAACTTAAGCCAAGACACTTGGCTACAGACACTGTGAACGCAATTCTTTCCAGGACTTCTGTCCTACAGTTGAAAAAATAATCTCCTTTAGAAAGCATGTCCATGGCCTTAGCTTGCATCTCAGAGAGATTCGAGTTTTGGAGCCAGAAGTGTTTCCTAGAGATCCCGCTATGTTCAAAGCCCAAGCAGCTGCACCTGACAAACCATAGCCAGCTTGAGAGCACTTCTCAGTCTCTCTCACTCAACTAAAAAAACCCTTTGTATTTTCTTCCTCAGGAAAACAGCAGCCCATGTTTTTCATTCACAGTTTTGGAAGGGAAAGAATACATGAAGTGATCCTTCTTTGAAGCAGAGAAACTCACACTGTACTTGGGATCCTCTTTGAAGCTTCACCTTTTGTGCCTGTTAAAGCCAAGTATTTTGATATGAAGAACTGGGGTGCCAGCCTCTCCCTTTCTTCCTTTATTCCTAAGTAATACTCATGGATTTCCTCCCTACACATTTTCGTTTCTCTTTTGCCACTTCCATTTTACAAAGCTGAAAGAAGGTTTTGGACACAGAAAGGAAAGAAAACAAAACAAAACAAAAAGCAGGAGAGTTAGAGAGTTAGAGGAAATGCCAAAATGGAAAAATCAGACTTGGGAATTTTGTTTTATGAAATGGGAAACCTTTTCATCTTCAGCCCAACCAAACTTCTGGTTTTTTCCTGCAAATGGACACACGAGGTGTGTTGTTTCTGACCCGAGATGCACTGACGCCAGCTACCTTGGTAGGCTTGCAAACTGCAGTTCACGGATTTGGACCAGAGAGAACATTATGATAATCTAATTTGCCTTCGTCTGTACTCCAGGCCATAGCACTTCCTCTCATAATTCCTACAGCATGTGCCCGCTTTCTGTCTGGACTAAAGTGTATTTTTCAAAAAGCATCTATCCTAATTTAAAGGCCTTAAGTGGTGGCAAATCTAACACACACTTAGGCTTGCGGCCTGAGGGTTACCTAGAAGATAACCTTCATGCAAAAGCCATTCAGCAGCCTGGAGTCCCTGGTCCTCAGGAGCAGAGTATGGTCTCTCCCTGAAGCTGAGATCCAAATTGAGCTTGCCACTGGATTCTCAAAGATTGACTAAAACTCGCCCCCAGGAATCTGGTACCTTGATCTTGAGGAGTCAAGGCAGGGTGACTTGTGCTCCCCTCTCTCTCCTCTCTAGATGCTAAGGGTTCTCATGCCTTCCTGGAGAGGCAGTGATTTTTCTCCCACCTGATCCTAGAAAACTGTGGGGCTGCTCAGAAGAGAGGGAACACAGAAAAAGCCCTTTCCTCGGAGGGTAAGTCCCTAAAAATTCCTTTTTCAGACAGTCCCAGTCCAACTCCAGAAGTACCAGCCCAAAAGATTTAGAAAACATTTTCTTTTTTCCAAGATGAGGATAACACAGCTGAAGCTTCACCACTTTCCACTTAAAGATGCCATAAATTGAGGAGATGGAAGACCACTGAGTCAGGTGCCGAGAGTACCTCTGAAGAAGGGATCCTAGGAAACCTCTGAGAGCTAGGAGGCCCCAGAGTACCATAAACAAACACCAAAAGAGCCTGTGTACCAAAATCATGTTCGCCATGAGTCACATCTGAAATCGAAGGCAAACAGGCTTTTCTTAGCCCTAGAAACCACAGAACGACACATTCAGAGCTCAGAACCCCAGAGCTGATGGCGATGGCCACAGCGGCTTTCCTCCAAAACACAGTTTCGCACTGATCCTGTGCATCAGCCACACAAAGCTGAAAATTTCTCAAGAAAGAGTTCTCCTGACCTTCAGTGGATTATTTGAGGCTTAGCCTGGAGGATGGTTACAGGCCCAGAGAGATGCTTTATACAAGAGCTCTGAGGACCTCTCCTCAGCTGAAATTTCAGGCCAGAGGAATCAGAAAACTGCCACAAAACCAGAAAGTCAATCTGACTAGCCCTGATCTCTCCCCACAGAAACTCCCCAGAGCCAAGAGGCCAGCTGCATCGGCCTGACGCGGAACCGGAGCGCCGGATGTTGTCCGGGATGCTGCTTCTTCAGAAATGAATGGCACTGAGCTATGCAGAACTCTCCCTTCTGCCCAGTCCCAAGAAAACAATCCGACACAACCAGTTCTTGCCAGCCTCCTGACGTCAGGACACCTTTCAGCACATGACCATTAAACAGGAGGAACATAACAGCACAACACCCCAAAAGAACTGGAAGGTGCTCCTCAAACTGAAGAAACTGTAGCTGCTTGTAAACAGGGTGCTACATGACATGCTTCTGCTTCAAATTAACAGAGGTACAGTTAAGGTTAAAAGGGGATTATGCCCAAGACATTTTGTTTTCCTATCAAACGCATCCACCAGCAGCATAGAAGCACACACAAAACAAACTAACAACCTTCAGACTACACAGACACATGAACACCACCACCTTTAGTGGTGACACGATGTAAAAGCTCTTGGGGACACAACAGAGTTTGTTTATTTCTAATAGAACCACACAGAGCTAACAACTGGCAAACATGGGGATATCTGACCACTTTTGCTATTGCTACTTTCTCTTAGGACTGAACAGAAATACAAAGGAGTCCCACTTTGCAGTCATGACAGCATCCCAGGACATGCAGATTTGGCTTCAGAAGCTGACCAAAGGTACCAAGCAAACATTTGTTCCAAACTTTCTGCCCCAAAATTCCCATGATATAGTAAAACTGGTTACAAAATACCCCTTCTTTTCACCAATTAATGTGCCTTAACATAACATCACCCTTTTGCAGGGTCTTTCAGACCAAAGCTTTCATCCCTCACATTCTACAGTTCTCATGGTACTTCCTTGCACATCCACGATGCCATCATCAATGTCCCAGCCAGATTACTGCCCCCACAGACGGACAAGAAGGTTGTGATAGCTACAGAATCCAACACTTCTTGCCCCAAGCAGCAAACCCACACACAACACCACCAAACAACAGTGAAACAGCCACAGTGACCTGCCCCAGAGGTGACCGCATTCAGCATTTGGGTACGATGATCCCCTTCAGTTCCTAATCCCATTAAAAATCTTGGGATCCTTCAGTCTAATACTGCTGAGATTGCTTCTGGGGATGCTAGCCTCCTGACAGAGAACTGGAGGGCCAAGACTGAGCCCCCTTCTATCCTCTGATTGAGTCCCAACTCACAATTTGCACTTCTGGTTGTCATGGACCACAGCAAAGTGACTTCCATCCACAGAAGCCCACCCTTCCCTGAGCCACCAGCTAGCACAGAAGAGCCAGACCACTACAGGGGACAGCCATAATGCCAGATTTTCTCCAAACATTCAAAACTAACACCACCACTTGCCCAAGATTCAGCAGGAGAAGTTTCAGGACCACAAGACTTATTTTTAATAAAGGATTACCAAAATATCAATCACAAGGCTTCGAGTTAGGAACAGGCCAAAATCACAGATTTGATGCTGCAGCCACTCTGTTAGGAGTGTCTACAACCCCTCCTCCAGCATTCAAACAAATTTCCAACCTGTAGGCCACAAAAGGCCTCTGGAGAGGGAAAAACTGGAAAAACATTTCCTTTAGCCCAGGTCCTA
Source organism: Calidris pugnax (assembly GCF_001431845.1). Lineage (NCBI taxonomy): Eukaryota > Metazoa > Chordata > Aves > Charadriiformes > Scolopacidae > Calidris > Calidris pugnax. Next base: position 8,933,372 of record NW_015090783.1, on the reverse strand, counting down.
CTGACTCCAGCAACAAGCACAAACTCTTTGCTTCAAATCATCACAGGGCAGAAGTCACTGGCTGTAGCCCCTGCAAAGACATTACAGCTGCCCAGAGCCTGTAACTGACCTTCAATCTACTTAACACTGTGCAAAAGACTCGCAAGCTCCTAATCCCGCCTCCACAGAAGTTCCAAAAACTCCTTTTTGCCCCAGAAGCAACAGCTTTGATCCAACGCCACTCAAAAGACTTACCTTCCCAAACTGCTCGAAATACTGTTTCACATCCTCCACAGTAGTGTTCACAGACAGACCACCCACAAATATCTTCTTCGTTCGGGTCACCATCTGGAAAAGGGAAGGACAGGAATTCACCGAATAAACCCAGAGCCAGCAGAGAACGAGACTCAAAAGGCCACTAACTGCCCTCCGCTGCCGGGAAGCGCCTGCCCCTTCGCTGCAGCTGAGCTTCCACCTTTTCGAGGCCCCCTGGCCAAAAGTGGCCAGCAGGTCTGTCCCCACGCTGGACACTCTTGCCCTCCCACTGCCCCATCGTGCTTGCCAGCGCCCAGCCACCACCTTTTCCTCAGACAGCATGTTACCAGCCTCTCCCCTCGCCAACCTGCTGCCGCTCTCTTGGCACCTTCACACTGCCATGAAGACGTGGGACATGACTGTCCCCTCCCCAGCCCTCCAGCTCTTCCTGCAGCCCTGCCACTTTGCACAGCCAGCCTCCTCCAGGCTCCCCCGGAGCAGAACGACGGGCAGGAGGCTCTGGCACTGCCCAGGCTTCACCCTCCCAGCTAACAAACTGCACCGCATCCAGTGGTGCATGGAATAAGCCTCATTTCACACCCACTCCCCGGTCACCTCAATGGAGCCCAGTCAACTCCCAGTTAAATCTCTTTTGCTTTTGCAAGAAGGCAAAGAGAAGACCCCTCTGCCACTTGTCACTCAAGCAGCTGGGACAAGGAAGAAAACTAGCTACCCTGATAGGGGCCATTGCTGCCAGGCTGAGGCACACCGACATCCTTTGAAACGGCTCTCCAGCTGCATCCTCCCCTTAGCTGCTTGGCTACACCCCTGCTCTCAGAGGAACACATGGTCCTAATTACCCCAAGGAGCATAGGGCTAATCCGCAGCAATTCCCTGGCTTGGAGAGCAGCCCGTTCTAACACTAAAGCACCTTCTGTCACCAAACTGCTTAATGGAATTAACCCAATTCCTACCATGTGCTTCCTGGCTCCAGTTACTCGGGATACCTGCTCACCAATTGTTCTCAATGCCTGATCCCCCTTACTTCCCTCCCGGCACCAGCCTCCTCTTCCCTCTCTGCTTCTCCACACTGCTTCTCCCCAGCTCCTTCTCCCGTGACCACACTTGGAATGGAGACTCTAAACTTTAAAAGTCCCATCCAAGAGAGTTAAAGGGAGACCCAAAGTCTAAAGACGGTCTCCAGCCGGCTGCTGGCTCATCAGTGAAAAGTTTCTAGCTGCATGCCTGGAAAAAGTTCCTGCAACTGCATATTTCAATGCCAGAAACTCTTGTAGATAAGGTCCAACACCAAACTTCTCCTGCCTTTTCCAGTGCTGAAGCACACAAGGGCATTTCACAAAATGAAACCCTTCTTCCCCTCCCTGCCATACACCTATTCACACACACACACGTGCATAGACACAACCCTCTTTCCACCTGTATCACACTGCAGCGCAGAGCTGTCCTCTGCCTCCTAAGGCCTGAAAATTCCAGACATTGCCTTCACACTCGGAAGGACTAAGTTCATCCTGGGTTTTATTTTACCCTGGGCATTTATTGCACCAGCTTTAACTACTGCATCCGAAAGTACAACCAAGGGGCCTCCTGGTTCCTCCAATGCCACACACACCCCTGGTGCTGAGCCCAACAGGAGGACACTGCAGCACGTCACACTGGCCACGCGGCACGTCATGCTGGCCACATGGCACAGCAGGACCAGCTCCAGGTGAATCCTGAGCAAAACCCCAGGGAGTGACTCCGCTGCCCGCACCGGCAACCTCACAGAGAGGGACAAGATTCACCACCACGAACTTCACCCTCCGGAGTGGCAAAGGCCACCTGTGGTACTTACCTTGGGCTGTGCTCGGCGGGGGAACGCTACCTTCGGGTCAATCTGAAAGAGACATGGGTAAGAGCAGATGAACACGCTTTTACTGCCTATTTACAGAGGCAGGGTGTCCGCCGTGCACAGGGCTGTCTCTGCCCACGCGGCACCTTGCTAAAAACCCACAGGATCTACCTGAGGTGCATAAAACGGAGCTGGGCGCAGACATCTTTCCCTCTCGGTAAGGTGTGATCCAGGGAGACTACAAGTCCCAGCATGCAGTGGTCCGTCGCTGGCTGAGCGCTGGCCAGACGCACCCGGGAGCCCATCACATGCTGGGATTAACAGCCTGGGCTGCACCCTCCCGCTCGCCTGCCCCTGGGTGCCCGGCATCCCCGGCCTCACATTAAAAGTGCTTTCTTTTGCCTTTTTTGCTTTCCCCTTCCGCTCTGCCTACAAGTACAGGGCTCAGCTGGCTACTAACACAGGACAGAAAAGAGGCAGCACACCGAAAAGCCAAACATTTCACCCCACAGAGCACAGGGTGAAGAATTAAAAGAGCAGAGAGGATGGCAGGAATTAAAGCCGGCAGCCCGAAGCCCCCCACCCCGGGCTGTGGGGGCTGTGGCCGCAGGGCGGCCGTGCGGCCCCTCTCCCCGGGCTGCGCTGCACACAATGAGGCGAGGCCTCCCCCTCGGCGGGCTGAGCCCTCCATTGTGCCTCCCCGGCTCCTCCATAAACCTGCCGCCGGCCCCGCGCCGCCATCCAGGTGCCGCGCGTTCTGCTGGGCTCAGCAGGGATGAGCGCGGGCCCGCGGTGGCCTCACAACCACCACAAAAGCCGGGACGAGACTAAGGCCGCTGCCAGCCAAACACCCACGGAAGCCTCCGCTCCTCCTCGGCCGCCACCTCTGTCTTTATAGCCTATTTTTACAGCAACTCCTGCGAAGTTACATCACACCGGGGATGATCCAGACCTACAAATCAGCTTACAAAGACCTGCGGTAAAGGCAGGTTTGGCTCATCCCCCACACTTGGAAAGGCTGCAGCCCGGGAGGGCAGCTCGGAGCGTCGTCCCATCAGCTCAAACAGCCCAAAAGGAAGCTGTGTTTCTCCAGCTCCTCTCGCTGCTTTGTTTCCAGCCTGGCCGCCCTCCCGTCCCACGTCCTTTCACTTGTCACACAGTCCCGGAGCTCGGCCTCCCCGTGCCCTTCCACCAGCTTCTCTCCCTGCCTTCCCCACCTCCATCCTGACTCACAGTCTACAACATAAATAAACTCAGCACGTAAGTAAACAGAGGCAGAAGTGAAGAGCACAAATAAACTCAAAAATAAACCTCCCTCCCCGAGCTCCAAGCGCCGGTAGATTAGCATACCCTCTGGTGCCTCCCCGGGGCATCTGAACCCTCCCTCCCCTCCCGGCACACACACACACACACACCCCCCCACAGCTTCCTGGCTAGTGCAGACACCCACAGCAAATTCTGAGGACAGGGGACGGCAGGAGACCAGGAGGTTGATGGCAGATAATAAGCAAAAACAATAATCTACTGTCTTTTACTTCTCAGCCAGTGTCATTCAGCTCCTGCCAAGAAGATGCTTTCATACTCAGCAATGCTAAGCTCGGCCTCATTTTCTCATTACCCTGAGTGTGATCAACTGGGCAGAGATAACGCGTCCTCCTGGCTGGAGGGAGCAGGCAGTCATTTCACAAATTCTTCTGCACAACCAGCTATTGTTGCAGGTAGAGGGAGGCCGGGGCGACCGACTGTAGGGGCAGCCCTGGGAACACGCGGAGGGGAGCGAGTTCAGTGCCGGACTCAAGTTACTCGAACTGGACTGCTCCTCGGTGGCTGGAGTCTTGCTAATTAAAGCAAAAGCACTGGTGCCTTATTCCCTCATTTCTGGTGTTAAAACAAATAGCCCTGGAGGAGTTGTGTTTCAGTGTCACCCACTGACGTAATGGATCCCTTTTACAAACCCAGATAGAAATCTGCTAAGAGTAAGAGCATTCAGGACTGCTCAGATTGTATCCAAAAAAACAAAACCCCGGGATCAGGCTGTGGTGAGTGGAAGTCACTTGAGCACAAACTGCTTCCACTTCACCCCGCAAGGCTTTTGGGGACAGGGAGGAATCCCACTGATGTGGCAGCTGTACCAAACGGGCCGGCCGGGCTCCTCAGTAACGCTCTTCAGGCCACCCCTGGCACCATTTAACAGCTCGAGTCATCTAACTTCTGCCTTCCCCCAGCCGGAGTCGGTGCCCCGGAGCAGGCAGAGGACGGGGAAGGACCCGCAAGACCTCGGGACTGGGTTTGTTCATCCATCGCACCTTCACTCCGTTGCTCCGCGCTGCCCAAGAGCCGCAGATAGCTCGCTCCCTCCACCACAAAAGACAAACCCGGCAGAAAACTCGGTAACGGCAACAAAGAAACGACAGGGAGACCCGGCACCACCACAGCCCGCTCTCCAAGGCAGCGGCCGGCTGCAGCTCTACGAAGTCACGCAAATCTTTTACCTTGAGACCGCAAAGCCAATTCTCGTATCAAGCATTTCCATAAATAACCCCGTGGGCTGCTGCTATCTAGCTTACAAACAAAGAGGAGTCTGAAAAGCACAAGGTTTCCCCAGAGAATTGGGCCAACGGCACTCGTTAGGGTAGGAAGAATTGGAAAACAATGAAGCAACAAGTTGGGCAGACACTGTCTATCAAGTGCCGCTTGCCAGGAGACACCAAGCCTCGAGAGAAGGCTGCCCTTCCAGGACACCGGGCCTTTTCCTGCAAAGTTTCATAAAACCCTAAATTAGGATTCAGATGAGTTTGTGTCATTTAACCCATGACTCACAGCAGAGCCCTTCGGCTCAGCAGGGAAAAGCCATACGGAGGCTCCACGCGGTACCACCAGACCAACCTCTCACCAGGCAAAAACACCCCAAAACATCTGACCCAGCTGAGAACCGCACTAAATTAAAAAAAAACAAAAAGGAAGGGGGGAGAGGATCAAAGTTCCTAACAAAGGAAGGGCCCTGGCGAAACTGCCCCCATTCTCTCTGCCGCGCTGGTGGGGCGAGCGGAGCAGATGCGGCCGGGAATTTCAATGGCCGGCTGGTCCCCACGCCACGAGGCCCTTCTGTTCTCCTGCAGCGCCCACCCGGCCGCCCCGTCCCTGCCCGTCCCTCCCACCCTCCTGGGCCACAGGGTGGGCACGGAGCGGCTTCACACAATGGAGATGGTGGGGGTTTCGGCTCGCTCCTAGCCCCAAAACGCTTTCAGGATTAGTGCTACAACAGACATCCATCACTTGCCTTTCCAAGAGGGGTCTATGCCAGCCCGCAGGCTCATGATGGGACTAGCTGAGCAGACACCGTGTTTACACAGGCTAGTAAAAAAAAAAAAAAAAAAAAAGAAAAAAAAAAAAAACCCCTGGCCCACCCCAAGCATAGCTGAGCAGACCCCGTGTTTACACAAAGAAAAAAAAAAAAAAAAAAAAGAAAGAGAAAAAAAAGAAAGCCCTGGGCCCTCCTCAAAAGACTTTACCAAAACCCTCCCCCAGAGCAAAACTCACTTTACATCACTCCTGAAAGGAGGAGGGCTGGGAGTCCTGGGGACCCAGCCTCGGCCAGGAAGGCTGGGGTAGGTTTAACCGGGAGCTCCCGTGGGGAGGAAGGACCTGTGCACATCAAAGGGAGCGATCCAGGCAGTTAAACAGGAACAGACATAAATCTCGCTGCAACTCACACCGTAAACCCTAAGAAAGGGGGTCTCGCTCTCCCGCCCTCTCCCTTCTGCCAAGATAAAGGCTGGGACTCCCGAGCCACGCGCTGGAAGAAATAAAACTTGCGCATTTGGACTCCTCAGCAGCCTGTGCCCGGAGCTGGAACGTCTCCCCTCACCGTGCCACCCCCTTGCAGCCCCCGCTGCTCCCCCATCCCTACCCTCACCTTCACCCCAGGGCAGCAATAAGGAAAAGGAATTCAGGGGAAGGCAAGTCACTAAAACTAAAGAGAAGGGACCTCCCACTCAGACACCTCACCCCCACCCCCCAAAACAGCCTGCACATCTCCCGAGCGCCGCAGATTTGCAAGGCAGGACCGGGCACGATACGCCACCAACCCAAGGAGCCACCAAATGCTTTCTGCTGGCCCAGACAGGGCTCCCAATCAGCCTCCCCTTGCAGAGCGAGGGCCAGAGCCGCGGCCGCTCTGAGAGGCCAGCGGTGGCCCACATGGGCGGGCGCTGGCCATGCTTGGAGACAATAAAGTCGTGAACCTCCACGACCGTTACAAAAACTTCGCCGGGGGAAACCACAGGAGAGTCTCTGGGGCGCGCGGCACGAAGGCTCTCTGCCGAGGGGAGGCACGGGCCACCACGGCTTTGGGAAGCGGGGCCTGGGCAGTGGGGATGGCAGCCCTGAGGTGGGGGGAGGGGTGCTGGGCAGCACCCGGGGGCAGGGGCGGCTCCCCTCTCCCCAAAGGCATCCATTTCCCAGTGCAAACCCTCGCCCCAAAGGCGCTCAGGTGTCCCGGCTCCGGGAGGGCCACGGTGGCTCCTCGGAGGGGCCTTACGACCGATGGGCAGGAGGAAAACCATCACCGGGATCTGCAGACCCACAGCCAGGACATGGGCCCTGGTGCTGGGGCGGCACTAGGCTACCCCCCCCCCGGCGAGCAGGACGCAGAAGGGGATCAATCCGTATCAGAAATCGATAGTTTACGACCTCTAAGGGGAAATCAAACACCGCGATCGAGGGCTGCTCCCAGCGCAGCCGCTCCGCCGGCAAATGCACCCCTGCGATGAGGAGAAGTCATCTCACCGTCTTGGAGTCCAGTTCATGTCTGGATTGGGCCAGGACCTTGTCGACGCCAGCCTGGTCCATGAACGTGACGAACCCGAAGCCCCTGAGCCCCGCAGCCCGGGCAGGAGAGGGGATGGGGAGAGAAGAGAGAAAGTTGGTTAAAGTGGCGGCCGGGCCGCGGCGGGGGCGAAGGGAGGCGCGGGCCCGGCCTCTCACCTGGATCTCTTTGTCAGCGGGTCCCGCATCACCAGGCACTCCTTCACCTCGCCGAACTGGCTGAAGTACTCCCGCAAGCCCTCTGCAAGCACAGCGCCCACCGTTGGGTGTCCCCAGCCCGGCACCCCCCCACACAACAACCACCACCCCCACCACCACCACCCCACCTTCTCCCCCCCGACGGGCCCGGCCCCGGCCCCCCGCCATCCCCGGCGGCAGGTGCGGGGCCGCCGCGGCGCTCACCTTGCGTGGTCTGCCAGCTCAGTCCCCCGATGAACATTT
>NW_015090783.1:8841336-8906429 GCF_001431845.1 Calidris pugnax | reverse complement strand
CCCCCCCCGTGGGGGTCAGAGGCTGCCCGGCCTCGGCGCTGCCTGCCCCGCACCGGGCCCCGAGCAAAGCCGCTGCCGGGCAGCGGTGGCCGAGCCCCCGGTAGGCACCGCACCGCCCGGCCGGCTCCTCGCCCGCGGGTCACCGGGGCGGGCGGGCTGGCCCCCGGGTCACCGCGCAGGGTCTGGCTCGCTCGGGTCGGCAGGCAGGGTCGTGCCCAGGTTCAGCCTCTCCCCGCTGCCCCACAAGCTCATCCACACGCCGGTGGCTTCTGGAGCGGGGCTGTGCGCTCTCTGCTCTGGGGCAACCCGGCCCGGGTGGCTGGAGGAGAGAGGGAACGGCGGGTTGTCCCCCGTGAAGCTGGAGTCAGAGCCGTAGTGTGTCCTCCGGCTGTGCCATGCTCTGCAATTCTGTGTGTCTGTGGAATATGGGCACAGAGTGGTGCACAAAGCTCTGGTAACAGCCGCTGCAAGCCCCTCTCATTGCAAGGGGGTGTCACGGGGTCCCAGGCGTGTGCCACTGTGCTGCCAGATATGCCCCATGCACGTCGCTGGCCCCAGTCCTTCCAGCACAAGCCTCCCCTGTGCTCTCTCTTACCGCCTAGAGTGAGGTAGTGACAGCTCTCAGGTCTCTGCCACCCTCATTCGACCTTTCTTCCCCTTCTCATAACTGCTTTTCCAGGTGCCAATACACCTCATCTCCCTCCTGGAGCGGAACCAGAACACCTTTGTTTTAACAACACTTTGCAATAGTATCTTTCATGACGTGGGCTCATCCTGAGGCCCGTGGCTACAACTCCAAGCTAAATTCATCCTCTGCCCGTTAGCTCTGCCAAACCACCCTTCACCCACTCCATTTCCTGAGCTGGGTCAGTGACACTATCCCGTCTCCTGGCCCCGTACCTAGACATGGCAACATACTCAACACCAGAGACTTGGGAGCCACCCCTGGGAAATGAGCTACGCAGCACCCCAGCTGTGGCTGCCGAACAGCCCCAGCTCCCACTGCCACCAGTTCAGGCTGAGCTGCTTCTCCAGAATAACCCACTCATCATTCCACGGGGCTGAAGTCACCGCTTTGGGTGGAGGTGCCCTGGGAGGCAGCTGGGCTGGTGCAGAAGAGAAATATAAACAAGGATGCACAGAGGTGGTAGCACAGCTGGCGGTGACAGGGAAGGGCTGTGCGGCCGGTGGAAGCGGCGGCGCTGAGGCAGCCTCCCAGCCATCTCCCCTTGTACGTCCCCAGAAACCTGGAGGGTAGCTGGGCTGCCAGAAAGCCACCACGGCCGCCTGCCACGCTGCCCAAAATCACTGCTGCTACACTGCCTTCTGGCACCTGCTCTCCCATTTGGATGGCAAATCCTCCAAAGGGTACACTCACATTTTCAAGTCACCTGGCACAGCTTTTCATGCTCTGTAATTGCCCAAGCTAGGCACACAATTAAACACAAGAATGAAAAAAAAAAAAAGAAAGAAGAGCTCTGTGTGAGACACACTGATGGGTAACATCTCTTGGTTTACTACCGGTGCATTGCTGTAATTTTAAACGTGTGTTATTTATGAGACAGATAAAGTAAAGCACTCTGAGAGACGGTGATAAAATGCTTCATTGTATCTTTTTTGCACTATGCTTATTGGTTTATTCTCTTTTTCTCCAGCAAAATAATATTGGAGAAGGGAGAGCAGGATCAATGTGAGTTAACATCTGTGAACATCAGAGGGGAAAAAAGTGAACCTTCAGGAGGATTTGGAAGGAGGATGTGGTTGGACTTGCATCACTGGGGATGACACTGTACCATGTAACTTATTCCAAGGCCCTTTCCAAAACATACACACAATATTTTGTATTTCCACCTTAGGACCCCAAAGTGCTTTGCAAATATCAATTCATTTATCTCTGTAACGCGCAAGAGAGCAGGTCTTGAAAAATCTGTTGATTAGTGACAGTAGGAAGCTTTCCTCATGGAGAAGTAAATATATAAAACATTCCAGACCTTATGATTGGAAAGATGATCTGCCGAATATAAAATAATGCAGCATTGTATTCCTGGGGCTGCAGACAGACAGCTGTAGTGCCTCTGTGGCTGCTGCTGAGAAGTTGCCAAACACCAGCGAGATTAACAAAACTGCTCAGTTTTCTTGCTGCTATTCAGCGTCTCGTGTGCGGTAGAGTGACACTATCAAAATCATGTCCACTTCCTGCTGAGGAGGATGATTGGCAAAGCTCTGCCCAGCACCAGTGGCAGACACTGGAGTTATTCATGGCGAGAGGGAGGTTCCGAAAAGTGGAGGTTAGGGGAGGGGCAGAGCAGTGGCCACCTCTTTTCCTCCCTCATCCTACAAGGCTTAAGGAGAGGTTGTGTCTCTTAGAGACCTGTCTCTAGCCAGGAGGTTTTGGCAGTTGGGTACTAGGAGAAGTTTCGCTTTTCGTTTAGTTTGGACAGCCGGTAAACAAACCTGAACTGGAATTCAAATCATTTTTGTAATATTTGCGTTATGATGCTGAACATGCGAACCTGGAGGATATTAACTGCAGCTCCGTGGGCAGCCTGGGGGCAATGCCAGTCCCTGGCAGCGACTGCCAGCGGTGCTCTCGCCTGCTTTGGAAGGGATGCCCACCCTCTGGAAAGGCTGATGGCAAAGCCTCCCTGCTTGCCCACACAGGAGGCAGCCAGGGGTGTCCGCCGCAAAGGGAACCCGCTGCTCAGCCACCTCCTGTCTGGCAGGAGAAGAGCTACTTAGAGAAACTGAATTCTTTAAACTCCACTTAGGTCAGCGGGAAGGACACAAAGTCAGCAACAGGAAGAGAGGAATGGCTGCAAAGGCATCAAGGATTTCTTTGCTTCACATAAGAAACCTTACGGAGCAGGATTCGCAATGGAAAAAACAGGCTTCGTGATGCAGGACACTGAAGAACAGGGTAGGAAAGCAGAGAGGAGGGGAACAGGGCTGCATGCAAGACAGGGAAATAAAAGAGAAACATAGGTCTGGGTGAATAAAGAGCAGGAGAAAGGCGAGGATGAAGAGCGAATAAAGACAACTGGGATAACTGGAAGAAAAGAGTGAGGGAGGAGAGAGGAGGAGACCACCCCAATTACCACAAAACAGCAAGAGGGATTGGAGCCTTGGGAGAAAAAGAAAGGGAAAGAGGTCTGCATGAGATAGAAAATAAAAGTAAAACATCAAGAGAACTTGTAGCATAGTGGATAGGGATTCATCATAAAACAGCAAAAAAGGAGAGGTCTCTGAAGGACAGTAGGAGACTGCAGAGCCTTCCCCTCACTGTCCTGGAAATGATGGCTAAGGGAAAAATCAGAGCGCCCTTCCTGCTATCCTCCCTCTCTACAAGCTCTAAAAACAACTTCGTGGTGCCTAGTCTCCATGATCCCATCTAAAGCAGTCCAGCAAACGTGGGAGGAAACACTGGCTGCTCAGTTCTAGCACCCGAGCTGCTCCGCACACCGGGAGCACCCAGCACCGCACCAGCCTGGCCCCGGGCAGGTCCCACCACCCCCCAGCCGCCTGCCAAGGGTCCTGCTCTCCAAAGAGGAGATGAAAACATTTTCTCTTCCCACTGTTTTGTTTTTTTTCCCCCCACGCAACACTCCAAGGATTGCATATAAAGTGACAGAAAGCAAGAACAGGGTTGAAAAATGAGACCTCTCTCCTCGAATGTGCCCTGAGCTCCACCTTCCCTCTAACCTCTTCATTACCATTTGTCACAGACTTTCATCAGTCACCGCTTTCTGCTCCATCCTTGCTCCGACCTAACCTCTCCCCAGCAACCTGTGTAAAGGAGACCTTTCCTAGAGCATCCGCTCTTCAGAGGCTCTTCCCCAGCCTGGAAGGGGAGCGCTGCCTCCCGCTCTTCCCCTCCTTGCCTGGAAGCTCAGAGCTTCCCATGGGGTGACACACGTTAAAGGAGAAGCTGCTGCCCGAGCACTCACACACCGTTCACAGTGTTGCACACACACAGACACTTACTCTCAGGCATGCTTCCTCCTCCTTCAGGCTCGACCCTAGGTTTCCTGCAGCAGAGTCTCAGATGTCGGATCTCATAAAATAATTAATTTAATTGGTAGGTACAGCAGCAAGAATAGCCCGGGCTGGGTGCCTCCAAGGAGAGGGTCCCTGAACAAAGAAAGCCCTGGGAAATTATACCCTTGTGATCCACACAGCCGCCCCTCATGCAATCTCCACCTGTCTTTTAGCCCAATGGTGATTTTTGGTTTGGGGTCTTCTAACACCTAATTGGATTCTTTTTCTGCATCGAGGGAGGCAGGCTCTTATCTTGTTGATTTGCAGTTTCAGCCAAAAGTTGGAGCCTCCATATCTTCTGGTTTACATTCCTTGTGCACCTGCACTTGCTGGCAAAACATGGAGAACCAAAGAGTCTCAGACTTGGGAGAAATACTACCAAAACATCAGTGTGATATCAAGACGCCTTCCCATACTACAAGACTAAACACAGCACTGCACCAGTTAGAAGAATAGCTCTCTCACCAGTAAGAAAAATAACTCTCTTGCGGCCTAACGGCTTCAGCAAATCTAGCTGTTCCTGCTGGCAAACAGCACTCTTATCTTGTTGATTTGCAGTTTCAGCCAAAAGTTGGAGCCTCCACTGTCTTTTAGCCCAATGGTGATTTTTGGTTTGGGGTCTTCTAACACCTAATTGGATTCTTTTTCTGCATCGAGGGAGGCAGGCTCTTATCTTGTTGATTTGCAGTTTCAGCCAAAAGTTGGAGCCTCCATATCTTCTGGTTTACATTCCTTGTGCACCTGCACTTGCTGGCAAAACATGGAGAACCAAAGAGTCTCAGACTTGGGAGAAATACTACCAAAACATCAGTGTGATATCAAGACGCCTTCCCATACTACAAGACTAAACACAGCACTGCACCAGTTAGAAGAATAGCTCTCTCACCAGTAAGAAAAATAACTCTCTTGCGGCCTAACGGCTTCAGCAAATCTAGCTGTTCCTGCTGGCAAACAGCACAAATCACACCATATTATAATCCTAAGTAATTTATTCTAATTAAAACTTACTTATGTACGCTAAACAATTAATATCCCTCAACAACACGGAGGGACTCGTTTCCCCGCCATCAGGGAAGAGAGATGAGGACAGACACAAGAGAAATCCACCAGATGTGCTAGACTGTTTTAAAGAAGACATTGATTAAACTGCTCCTCATGCTCATTGGGGATAAGGCAATTGGCTCCGTTGGCACAGAAGGAGATAAAGCTTAGATATTAGGAGAATCATAACAACTACGAGGATGGCTGAGGTTGGGAGAGGTCAGCCAGGAAGGCCAAGAAATTCCCATCCATGAAGAAGACTTTTGAGAACAAATTAAGCAAACATCGGTTTGGTGATCGGGTTCTATGTTGTCCTTGCCTGTGGCAGAGGTGACCTCTTGGCACCGCTTCCAGCCCTCAGTTTCTTCATCACGTGAGATGAAAGGACAGACAGAGCTTGGAGTAAAGGAGGCAAAAGCAAAGGCTTGTCGAACAGAATGGGGGATTCTGAGTGTGTTCCAACACAGACAGAGGCTAGACAAGAGAGGAATAACACAGAAATTTTAAGGCTGTGGTCTGCGGGCATGTGTGAGGGCAGGGAACAGCACAGCATGGGACTGGGCTGCACCAGGACTGGAGAAAAGGTCTGGGACTGAGTCAGGTCTATAGTGGTAACAGAAGAAGGTCTGGGTCAGGTTTGAGAGCATCAGCCAGTGCCATGGCTGCCAGGTATCTTAGACAGAATGGGTTTCTATATTAACATTTTTTAAAAGTATCAAAATTCTGTATTAAAAATAAAATTCTGTGTCCCATCGGGAAACAAAAAAAAATAAATCAAACAAACCCAACAAAACACCACACCGGACACAGCTTTTTGAGTGCCTCCCTGCAGGGACACTGGGTGCCTTGCAGCCCGTTTTGCTGGGTCTCCAGTAACCAGCTTCTCAGGCAGGGCCCAGAGATGCTGCACTATCCGTTGCTCTGCACATCCTCTGCAGGTCTGAGGCACGTGTGAATTATTCATCCGGGGCTGAAGTCAGCACCATGTCAAGGACCTCTAAAATCCACCTTACAGAGAGCCGAGTCCAAGGGAACAGGGGAGCAAGGAGAGAACAGGGCTCAGGGGAAGGAGGACTGGATCCTCCGCCACGGGAGGCAGAAAATCTGGGTACTGGCACCCTCCCAGAGCAGCGCCAGAAGGAAGAGGCACTTACAGGAGCAAACAGAGAACTTTTGGCTCAACACACAAACAGGAGCTGAGCAAGCAGAAGCTGTTTCTTCATCCCCTCTCTTTCAGGACATAATCGATTTCCTACCTCTGCGATAACACTCACAGTGGCTTTTAACTCTCCCATTTCTTCAAGCCTTATTTTCTAATCTAAGCTGATGGGACCTTTGCTCCACAAATCCCAACAGCACTTCTCAGAAGACAACTTTATAGCATTCCAGTACTACGGTGGTGCAAAGTAACTGGGACCACACTGTTAAACTTAACAGCACAAAATTGACAAGGTTTACTGATTATTTAGAGGAATGAAGAGAAAAGGGCATCTTTAAAACCCAGGGTGCGTGCTGGAGCTCCTGAGACAGGAGAGGTTCAGAGCAAGGCAAGTGTACAGGACAGAAATACACTCTGTAAATCTCCTTAAGCAGCTCAGCCTGTCCTGGTTCCTCAAGGTTTTGCCAAGGTATTTTGTTTGTACTTGTCACATGACTTCCATCAGGCATCACATCCTAATCAAGACAGACACCAGTGTCTTCCCAGGCAAAGCTCCCATCCTCAGATTGCAGGAGCAGCTTAGCTGCTTTGTACACGTAACTGCCCCCTGAGCCTCCTCCCCGCTGAACGGGGGAGGCACGAGAGGCTGCGAGGAGGGTCCAGGTGCACTTGTAGTCATCTCTGGTCCTTCTTCTGTTTGCCGTGGAAGAACAGTCCGCGGCGAGGCACAAACTCGCCCGGCAGGTGTTGTACTCAGAAGAACTGGTTTTCTACAGCAGTGCACCCAGAACAGATGCTCTGGGGCCAGGGGTGGTGTCCTCCAGAGAGGGAGGGTTTCCCCCACCCCAGGGCACAGCATCTTCACTGGGGCTTACAGGCTCCTGATCCTTTCAGGTTAGGGAGTGCAAAATGAGATGGCTGTTACTAAATACTCCAGTGGCAGCAACCTACACCGGCTTTGAAATGTGTTGCGTTTTGAAGTGGAAAAGGCTCAAAAGCTGTTCTTTGGTCCCAAGGCACAGCGATCCCCCCTGCCCACAGACCCAGCGAGCTGACCTCTGACTGCAGACAGACTCTGAGTCTGCACTGCTCGCAGTCTAGTGGGAAATACTTCGCTCCTGCTGCTACTTGTCCGTTCTTGCCCTTGTATCTTTTGCTCACTTTTCACAGCCTTTAAGCATTTATCTTTTCACGCCTTTGCCTGCTCTGGATTTCCCTCAAGGCTGATTTTGCTGCATCAGGGTCCTTATGCCATTTTCTTTTTTATTTTTTTTTTGGTTGTGTTTCTTTGTTGTTTTGGGGTTTTTAGGGGGTTGTTTTTTTTTTTATTGGTCCCAGACAGAACTTCCCCATCTACCTCATGCCCATGTGGTTCCAAGAGCTGAAGTAAACTGAGCCACTGACCCTTTTCCCACCAGGAGCAAGAAGTGATTCACAAACTCTGTTCCTCAGAGCTCCCAGCTGGCTGGTGGCCAAGGCACCTCAACAGCTACGGACCAACTCCCTCCAAAGGAGCTGCCCCAGAGACTCTTCAGCACAAAGGTGGGACGCAAGCGGCGTGGAGACCTTCTGTCAAAAGCCGGGGGATGCAGAGGAGCAGCAGGAAACCTCCCTCACAACAGAGGTGCACAATATATATTGGAAACATCCCTTTACTAAAAGTAGAAATGAAAGAGTAACATCTACAATTCAAAGTTTCAGCCGGATACATGTATCAAAATGGAGAGCATTAAGGTTAAAAACATCCCTTAACCTTCCTACCAAAAATTAATCTAATTAAATGTTTTTAAGATTTTAGTTCCATCTAGCTGCCATATTCCTGATCCATCCATGAGCAGCTTCTGCTCTCCTGTTTGCAGGAATGACCAGTGCAGCTCTGGAGACATCAGGAGAGGGACCCTGATGGAGTTACACTGGAAATAGTGGGATCATACTCAGGCTTGTGACATTCTGACTCACTGGACTTGTAATCTGATTATACGGGTGTTTTTGGAAGCCCTGTTTAGTATGTCCTGCCCTGCTCCAGCATTTCCCCTCTGGGGATCACCAAGTTTGCTGCTGCACAGACACCCTTGGGGTTTGGAAACTGCCCACTCTGTGACGGGTGGAAACAGTGAGGCGTCTTCCAGAACTTCCCATCCATTTGGAGCATTTGAGTCAAAAAACTGGAGATGCAGCAAGCCTTCCTCTTTCCAAATAAGGCCTGAGGAAGCTCTGGGCACACAGCGTTTTCTGCTAAACAAGCACGTGGCATCTCAATGTGTGCACCCAAGATCTGTGTTTCTTTATACGTAGTGACACAGGTGACTAGGTCAAAAGCATAACGCTCAGATAATCTATACCTTCTTTATGTTTTTAGTCACAAATAGCACCCTGTCCTTCATTTACTGGCATTCTGCTAGACAACAAGAAAAGGAGTACAAGCATTTTCCTATCTCCAAAGTTAACATGTTCCTGCGACATAAAGTATATTTAAGACAAATCACATTTTGGAGGGTGAATCTAAATCTGTTTGAAGAAACCTGGGGATAGAAGAGACATTTGCTGGGAGAGCGGTTCTGGAGCCAAGGAAGTTTGTGAATTAGGAAAGCTCCTTTTGCACACTCCTGTCAGTCAGACAAAATGTGCTCAAGTTCCTTGGTCATTCTGGAGCCTTGAAAGCAATGCAGCGTCTGGTAAATTCATTCCCAGATGCTGGGGAACAAGGGATTGTGGGAGACAGCGTAAGATGGGGAGGGATTTACTGCAGAACAGAGAAGAGGCAAATCAATGAAAGTTTGTTCAGCCTTACTTCCCTTTTGGTTTGGGTTCTTTTTTTTAGTGAGGTTGCACTAGGAGAAATTTTGGGATTTTATGCTTGTGTTGCTTTAAGGACAGGAATGCTGGAAAAGGAGGTATTTGATACCTTTTCTGCTAATTACAGTGCAAGCTCCCAGTGTCCTGACAATGCCCTTGTCCCTGACCTGGAGGGGCCTCACTGTCTCAGGGTCAGCTGTAATTTAGCTTTAGGTCAGACCTGGGACTCTCCTGCCAAACTAACTGCACTTTGTTTTGAAGTAGAAACCTTTTTACTAGCGAGTCTGAGACCATCAAACTCATTTTACTAACGAGAAACAGGAACGAAGTGCAGAGCCCCAGAGAGGAAGGTCAGTGTTCGACACAAGGCGAGCTCAGCTGCGGCACGGAGGAAGGGGCTGTTCTGCCCCACCGAGCCACACAGCCACGTGAACTCAGGTCTTCTGCTCCCATCTTTATTACAAAAAAACACCCCAGGACCAACGAGGCTGTGCCAGTCCCCGAGCAGGCACAACGGCGCTGTCAGCCCCCACCTTAGAGAGCTCAGACCACAGTTGCTGCATTTCACAGGAGGCTGGAGAAAGAGGACTGAGCTCTTCAGTAAAGCTCATGAGTTTGTTAGTGCTGCTCCTACCTCTTCTCACAGATTGGCTGGGTGATTCGGGCCAAGAAAACTCTGTTTTTCTACTTGAAAACTGAGGTTTTTCTTCCCTACCTCAAAAAAAAAAAAAAAAGCTATGAGATCTTAGAGAGAACACGCTGCAGAAAATAATCCAAAAGCTGTAAAGGGAAATACTTTTTAACTTCCTTCAAATAATCAGCACTCTAACACACAGGGAATGAAGTATTTTTTCAAACCAACAGATTTTGATCTGATCTTCTTCCCCCCTACAGTATTCCTGGACAGAGATTATACTGTCATGATACCACATGGCGTTACCTGAAATTAACTTGTCACTTAAAGAACCGTTCTTTACAAATTGTGGGTTGGTCTGAGAGCCCAGTGCATTTTGCATATTTTTTGAGTCCCTGCTCTTTTGCATTTATGTAGACACAGGACTGGATTTGCTAAGGAAAAACCCATCCAGAGCACAAACTCTTTTCAGCTCTGCACATCACTGCAACAAGAGGCAAATTTGCACTTACAGGAAAAAAACTGGATGAAAAATTTGTGCCAATTTAGTAAACTGTAAAAGCCACTTCACAGCGAAGGAGGGCTCTGTGTCGAAATCTATGAACGTATGAATCAGACAAACAAGTACAGACCCAAACATGCTCTTTGGGAACACTCAAACATCCTCAGCTCTAGATGCTGGCCACAGTTGGGATTCACGATCAGATGCAAGAGACCACAGCTACAGTGAGAAACAGGATTGCTGAGGGATGTCCAAATCTTTCTTTCATGAAAGTTGCCTAGAAGATGTCCCACCTAGTGGGAGGTGTCCCTGCCCATGGCAGGAGGTTGGAACTAGATGATCTTTAAGATCCCTTCCAACGCTAAATATTCTATGATTCTAAGACTGCAACACACCCTGATGTTGCATTAACACTTGGTCGCTGCCACACTTGACAGCTGTAAGGCAGTGTGGTAGAAAGAATTACCAGCCCTACAGATTTTCAGATGAGTTCAGAATGCAATACCCCCGTTGTCAGGCACCACAGGTCCCTAATTACATGTAAACCCAAACTGCTCTCCTCACCACTGGTGTCTCTACAAATATCAAACCAGCTTCCAAGAGCTCATCTTAATTGCCAGAGCTCTTTGTGGGACAGGTCCCAGCTACCCAAGAGCTGGGTACCTCCTTCGTGACTCCCCGAGAAAGCCACGTGTTTCGGGAGCGATGCGACTGCCGTGTACCAGAACAAGGCTCTGGAGCAGAGCAGATAGCTTCCTTGGCAGCTGGCCCGCAGCGCTGGAGCTGGCTCCCGGGAGAGATTAGAGACAGTAAAAGCCTCATTGCCATCAGAGCAGCACACTCAACCTGCTTCTACCAGAGATTTCTCACAAGGGAAAAAAAAAAAAAAAGAATCCAAAAGTGTCTCTGCAAATAGGGGGCTGCGGGAAGAGAGCAAAAGATAACCCAGTTGGTGTCACACAGCTCTGCTCATGGCTCGGGTAACACTGATCAGTAAAGGACAGGCAGAAGGTCTCAGCAGAGCCTGTTTTACACCAGGAAGATTACCTGACTAACACCTAGACAGAGAATTCCCTCCCTACATCAAGTCACCCAAAAGCCAGATCTGCAACTGCAAAGATTTCAAGTGAGGTTTTTAAATTTGGAAGTTGAATAGCGTGAAATATATTCTGTCTCCCAGATGACCTTGTTCAAGCCATGGGGGTTTTTATTATTTTCAAGGCACGGTAGAGGACAGAAGCTACCCTCAGGTTCCTAGACAGCACAATTTATACCCTGAGGCAGATGAAAGTACAAACTACTCAGACTCACTCAGACTTTGTGTGCTTTTGGACTCCCCTGCTACTTCAGGTGTCACCACATCTGTGTGACCCCTACAGCGAAGGGGAAAGGAGATGGTTTTCACTGGTTTTGAGGAAGGCTGAGCTCTGCCCTTAGACAAGGTAATTTTCTGTCTGTACCAGAGGCCTTGCATAGATGAGCTGTTTCCCAAAGGCACAGCAGAGCCCCTTCAGAGGCAGCTCCCAAGGCTGGAGCTCCCGTGCAGCAGGACATGACGTGGGCTCGGCCCAGCAGGCTCCTGGGGACAGGGCCATAATGACCATGGACTGCCCAATTAGCAATACAGAGGTCACCTCCTGTCCTCTGCTCCACTGCCACCAAGGTAGAGCTCTGCAAGGTGGAGTGTGGAGCTCTGGGCAGGGCTGTGCGGGCAGCAGCCCAGCCTGGGAACTCAGGAGCAGCAAGGAAGGAGAGGATGCTGGAGTGGAAGTGATTTGAATTAGAACAAACTGGCTGCTGAATAGAAGCTTTTATTCCAGCATGGAGAAAGCTTTGTTAGTCAAGCACATGTGATGCACAAAAGCCTCCACTTGAATTCATTGAGTTTTAATTGGTTCTCAGGTGGGGGAGGAGATGGGTGTTAGGAATTAGGGATTCCTTAAAGAGGCAATATCATTAAATCTTAACGCCTCTTCCCTCTCACCCCCAGCTTCGGCTTAGGAGTCTGGCCTCATTCAATTGTCTTATGTTAGAGAATCAGAAAAAACCGAGGGAGAGAAAGGGTGGGAGGGGGAGTCGCTAATAAAGCCTAAAGGGAGATCAATGAACGAGGAGGGTGAGGGGAGGAAGACTGAAAAAAGAAAGAGGCTGGTTGGGAGAGGAGGGAGGTCACACACAGGCAGGGAAGGCAGGAGAACCTCAAAAGGATGAGGGAGAGAGAATGATGCCATTCGAGTCGGGGCTTTCTTTTCTCCCTGCATTCCTTCTTTTATTGAACACTTAAAACTTTCCTGGAGATCCTCTAGCTTGGCTCTGTGAGCCTGTGCTCCAAAATAACAGAGTCAATCTCCACAAAGAAGGAAGCAAATCCCGGGACGGGCATGGGGTGCGTGGGCTTGGGGAACAACAGCAGCGAGAGAAACCTGCTTGGACGGACCTCGCAAGAGCTGCTGCTTGTTTTGCCAGACACAGCACGTTTCAGACAGAAGTTTTGTTACTAAGAGCCTGCTGCAGACGTAGCTGAATCAAGGTCCTTGTGAGTGAAAGAGAAAGGGAGCAATGGGGAGCTAAGGAGATTTCACAGTCAGCGTGGCAGGAGGTACAGCACGCTGCCCAGCTTACCAAAGGGACCCTGGGTACCTGCAAGCCAGACCCTGACAAGTCTCTGCTACACTGTGATGGGGACACACACACCTCACAAATGGTTTCCATCAGTCCAATACATCATAGGAGGATGAATTAACATTGTTTTACCCACTATATTTGGAATGTAGATAGGTAAGTGAATGACATACCAGAGGATGAATTAACATTGTTTTACCCACTATGCTTGGAATGTAGATAGGTAACACGCTGCCAGCAAACACCAACTCAAATGCATTTTCTTTTAGAGTTCCCAACAGAAGAACACTGCTTCTATAATTAAGCCAGACAGTTTATCCTGTATAAAGCTATACACAGCAGACATTCTTTGCAGGAAGCACTGCCTACTGTTTTACTATAATTCTTCATTACAAAATCAGACTGCACACTCTCCATGTGCTGACACCATGGCACTAATCTCACCCAAAACAGGGGCACTGCAGCCAATTACCACAGGGACTCAAACAGGAGGGCTCTGACTTCTGTTCCAGGACAGCGTGGGATGCTGAAAACAGCATTCCCGTGGTGGATTGGTCAGTCTCTTAGAGAGAAGGCAAGTCCCTTACTGTGATGTGAAATCCAAAGGAAACACAAGACCCTCCGCTGGCACGGCTGTGGTACGGGGTAACTCTCACATACACATGGCTTGTTTGGAAAAAAAAAAAAAAAAAAAAAAAAAGAGATCAGTGAATTCACCCACTGAAAGTGTCATAGGATCCAGTTTTCCAAACCCTCTCCCTGAAATACGAGCCTAAGTACCATTTAGAAGTGACACAGAGACTGAAGTCTCATTTGGTCCTTAACTCCAACTAAAAGCAGACGTGGTCTCCACCTGGCAAAGGCATTCGTGAGCAGTGGGCCGCGACAGTGCCTGGCACCAGCTACACAGAAAGCATTTAACCACACACGGAGAAGAGCTAACACTACTTGCCTTGATTTTTAATGCTGCAAAGTCTACACCGTGACTCTGCCAAGCTGCCTATTGTCACCGCTTGACCAGTGACAACCCAGGAGAGCCCTGCCCTAGAGGAGCAGCAGGGCTTTCCTCCAACAAAGGAGTCTCTCCTGGAAGGCTCATGCAGGAAAACACAAAGAAAAAGCCCCACAAATCATAGTAGAGATACATTTTTGTGTCCCCCCCCCCTTCTAGGCAATATTTCTTGCGTGCTTCAGTTTGCCTCTCTCATAGTGTGCCTGCATTACAGGTAGCATACATGTTACAGACAGATTCATTTCCTTTTCTGTCTTACGAGGTTTAAATAATCTGGAAGTATGCCTGTGGATTAAATCTGACTCTCTTGAAGCAACCAGCTGCTCTTCATCATCAATGGTAACATTTGTGAGTCCATCTTGTTGTGCACAGGTCTAAACATGATCCCTGCCCCGTCGGGAAGCCACATCGCTCCGCAGAGGACTAAGCAATTGTACTGCTTCCTACAGCCCTGCATCCAGTGCTGGAGACACAGCAACTCCTGTGACTATCTTCCCAGTAACAAAATGTGGGAAAAGGCTGTCGTGGTAAGGATGGGCAAGGTCATGCCTCCAAGATTGTTCCCTGTATTTATCCTGGACTTGCTGCCCTGGATGCATTTGCCCTCCTCCCAGCAGTTTTCTAGTAACAGCCTTTCCTGTAATTGTTTCCCTCTCTTTCAGATACGTTCAGTTTATCTTTATACTTCAGTGCAGGAGTATTGGTTTTCCTGATACCACCTTGTTTCTCAACAGTTCCCTATTTTGTAGCTCCAATAGGATCAGACCAAATGCCATTTGTGCCTTTGGAAAGAAAAAAAAAATAATTAAAACCACCACCCCTCCCATTATGCTCAAAAATCTTGCTGCTCTCCTATGGCTTTCTGTAGGTGCCTTTGGCAGTTGGGATCCTCTTGCAACGTTTTTCCTAGCAAGTACCATTTCCACAGCCTTTTGGTATGCGACAGCAGGCACTTCTGAACCGCTTCACTACACAAGCCACAGATTTGTCTGTCACAAACAGTGTCAGTTATCACAGCATCAAATTTGCTGTGTGCAGCAGGTCTCTTTAAGACTGCCATGAATTGAAAATTGTTTTCCTACCTCTTCTCAATGCCTGATGGAACAGGTATCTCAGCAATCAG
The DNA here is from genome assembly GCF_001431845.1 of Calidris pugnax. Taxonomy (NCBI): domain Eukaryota; kingdom Metazoa; phylum Chordata; class Aves; order Charadriiformes; family Scolopacidae; genus Calidris; species Calidris pugnax. Next base: position 8,891,505 of record NW_015090783.1, on the reverse strand, counting down.
CAGTGGCTTTGGGGCAAAGTGTGACTGACACATCTGTATCAGCTATCCAGTTAATTTTATTCCCAGCCTGCTTCATTACATTAAACCTCCAGATGCTCACCATATTTCCTCCTTTCCAAGCAGAATCATAGAATAGTTTAGACTGGAAGGCACCTTAAAAATCATCAAGTTCCAACATCCCTGCCCTGGGCAGGGACACCTCCCACCAGACCTGATTGCTCAAAGCCCCATCCAGCCTGGCCTTGAACACCTCCAGGGATGGGGCAGCCACAGCTTCTCTGGGCAACCTGTTCCAGTATCTCACCACCCTCACAGGAGAGAGTTTCTTCCTAATATCTAATCTAAATCTCCCCTCTTTCAGTTTAAAACTGTTATCCCTCATCCTCTTGCTCCACTCCCTGCCTACAGCCAAGAGTCCCTCTCCATCTTTCCTGTAGCCCCCCTTTAGGTACTGGAAGGGGCTACAAGGTCTCCCCAGAGCCTTCTCTTCTCCAGGCTGAAGAGATGGCAAAACCATCCTGTCAGCTCCAGAAGAAGTTTAGCTACAGCTGCTCCACCAATGAGACTGGCTTCACCTCACAGGTCCTCCTATAACAGGAGAGTGACTCTGTGAGTATTAACACCACACAAACGAAGACAAAGCAGTCCCAAGCAAAATTCATCCCAATCGCTACCGATTTCAACAGGACCACAACAGATGTGTCCTGTGCCAAGGTGCTGACCAGGCACAAGCTTTTACTTTGTTATCCTCTGTGAAGGGGTAGATTTATGTGGCTGCTGACACAGTTTCAAGGGTTATAATACGAAGACCACCTACAGCACAGGTCTTCACCAAGCTGGGCGGAATGCTAGTACAGAAACACACTCTGCTTTCTTTGGAAATCACCTATTTCCGCTCCAGTGGACAAGCCCTTGCAAGGACTTTGGGAGCACCCATCCTTTGCTCTGTCAATGGCCACATAAGCATCCTGTGCATAGCCCAAGGGCTTCCTGTGACTTCCCTGGCAGTGAGACAGCTTGCCACCTCCAGTGCTCCTTCACCTGAGGCTGCACCCCCCTGGCAGGCTCCACATGCAGGCTCCTGTCCCAGTCCACACCAGGGGACCAGGACCTGCAGGACCAGACATCAGAGCGCTCACAGCTTCTCTGGGCCCAAAGGCCACGTCCAAGTTTGTGCAGGAGGAGGACGGAGCTGCGCCAGAGCCGGGCACTACGTGTTACAGAGACAGAATGAGGCTAGGATGACTAATGAGAGAAGCCAGCGCTGCAGAAGCTTTCCAGCCCAGTGCCCTCACAGGTTTCTGTGCGAGATGGTAACACTTTGCACATTCATTGGTGTAATACTGCACACTTCAATTTGCACAAACCCACACCTCTGTGGCCCCACTGGCCAGCGGGCCTTGCTTGGAAAGATCTTTAAAAATGCACGTTGCTACTGATAAACACAACAAGTTGCCGCTGTGAAGTTCAGGGGAGCGCTCTGCAGCTTCGGTATGTTTGTACCTAAACTTGTTATTTCTCCGAATGGTATCAGTGCTCTGTCTCCCGTGTTTTGACAGGTAAGTAGACGAGGGGCACTGTGGCTTTAAGAAGGTCATTTCCACTGTCCTGCCGGTGTAATTAGCCTGCTAAAGAAAGGGCAGAGGCTGGAAATTGGATTGAGCAAACCAGGCTTTAGCCGCAGGATGAAGGCAGAGCCCCAGGATTGTTATGTTAATCACCTGAGCTCAGCAGTCCCTGCCCTTCAAACCAGTACAAACCCAGTACAAACCCAGGATCCCACTGCAGAGCAAACCCAGGCTCCAGCTGCCCTAGGACATCTCTCTCCACCTCCCGGGATGCAGGACAGACCTGGGGCCACCCGTCACGGGAAGGAGATCCTCTGCCCGGCCACAGCCTGTGGTCACCCAGCTCCTCTGATCCAGAGTGTGGGGCCACAGCTGCCAGCGGGGCCAAGCCTAAACGGGGGTGACGGGTGACACTGGGAGCTGATGGGCCAGGGCTGCTTTACACCAGCTGAGGATCCAGCCCCGGCGGTGCTGAGTCAATAAGCACGTCTGAAAGCACAGATTGCTTACTGCTCTTTCACCGATGAAAAATAGCATTAAGAACAATAGGCCAGATTCGTATCCGGCATAATAACGGCGGTAGGCAGGGGAGCTGCGGGAGGGTTTGGGTGGGTGTCAGTCCATCAGCAGTGACAGCACGACCTCCCCCCAGGTCCACAGGCAACCAACTCATGCTCACGTCCAGCGTCTTCAGCACCACAGCTACCCCAAACTAATCCCAGGGACAAGTCCTGGGGGGTTACAGCCCCACAGGAGCGCAGCCACGCTCTGCACCAGAGCTGTCACCTGCACCAGGCACCGGTGTCACCTCCAGCTGATGCAATGCCACCGAAACAAGAGGCGCTACACAAGCCAGCGGCGAGCTTGGCCCAAGGTGCCCTGTTTGCTGAAGGGACACGTTTGTGGTGCAGCCAGCGAGAGCTGGCCACGAATCGCTCCCAGTCACAGCCTGCTGCCTGCTGCCTCCTGTTTTGTCCTCGCCGCCTCTCCCCTCCAGGGAAACAAGGCTGGGGTTTACCTCACTGAGCTTTACTACTAGCTTGTGTCCCCTGGAAACGTGCCTTTTTGTCCCCTCTCTGCTCAAAAACTTTGGGCTAGCAGCCCTTGCCACCACCACCACCACCCACCTTCTCTTTAAGGCAGCGACCCAGGCTGGCCATTGTCCCCTCCTTGCTGCCCTTATTTTCTTAGGGCCAGCTCACGCCTCTCCCCCGCGTTGGGCCAGCTGGGGCTCCCTGTTACCTCCCTTGTTCTTTGGTGCATTTTTTCACTGCGCCCCTGCGCTGCCGGGGAGGGGGAGGGAGAGGAGGAGGATGGGAGGGCAGCGTCTGGCCCCGCATCCAGCGCGCCGGATGGCATGGTTTTGGAGAGGCCTGGCTTAGTGAAGTTATTCAAGCCAACGGCAGCCTGGCAACCGGGCGGCCACAATGGGAGCGCAGGAGGAGGAATGTTTCCACATGCCTGATCAATGGGAGCAAGGGAGACAGCAAAGCAAACAGAAGCTGGGAAAGAGACACAAAGAGAAAGCAGCCTTTTCTCTGCTCAGTTCCTTTCATTTGTCACAGCTCTTTGTGCAGCTGATGACAACGGAGGCCCTTCGGAGGCTAGTTTTAGGGAGTTTGGTTTTTCTAATTAAATAAAATGCCGTGTCCTTTTTCTTCACTTGTCACCCTCCCGCTCGCCAAAAAAACCCAAGAGCAGCCCCATCTGCGCCGGAGCCTCCCGCTCCGCGCTCCTCCCGGCGGCCCCAAGCACCTCTTTCTCCCTGGGAAGGTGGAAAGGCACAACCACCCCCTCGCTCGCTCAGAAGAAGCTCCCAGGCTGGACCCGGTGCCGGGCCCGGGGGGGGCCAGCAGCGCCGAGCAGCACATGCCACCCGCGCCCCCCCGGCTGCTCATTACGGGAATAAAGAGCCCAGGGAAGGACAACTTCTCTGGAGGTGGCGCGCTCCCCGCAGCAGCTGCTGACGAGACTAACGGGCAACTTTCTATGGGAACCAGGCAGCATTCAAAATAGGGTTAGAGGAGAGTTGCCTTGGAAACTTGGGCCATTTCTGCCGAGGGGCTACGATTTCCCTCTCGGTAGGTCCCAGACAGGATTTACCTGGGAGATGACTGCGGGACAGAAACTCCTGCGATCTGCACAGGGGCTCCCCGGAGCTGGGGGGATGGAGGCAAAGGAGGGGTTTCTGGAGAGAGGCACCAGATTGCTGGTGCTGGGCTGCTCGGTGGCAAACAGCGGCTGAATCCAGCCCTGTTGCGTAACCAGTGGTGGGAGCCCAAAGTTGTTTCCTTAATTACTATGCAAGAGTTCACACTAACAGGCCTCCTCTGTGCCGGAGTTTATAGCAAAGGCCCTCCCTGGCTCTAAGGCAACACCAAGCAAACCAACAGCAGAGAAAGTTTGGGGATAAGTTTTCCTGAGCTGAGGCTGCAGCAGGCACTATTCTGTCTCAAAAAAAACCAAAAAAAGTTTACCTGTATGTATATAGCCCTGAAGAACAGAAAAACCTGGCTGCTGAGGAGTAGGAGACAGGACACCTGCCTCCTCCACACCTCCACCAAAATGTGGGCCTCCCCTCTCGTGACCAAACTCCATCCCCAAGTGGCTGGGGCTGCAGCTCAGCATCATGTGTGCAGGAAGAGAATTAGAATTAATCCTGTCCCTTAAGAGGAGGGAACTTTAGTTATGTAGATGGCGACATTTAGGATCTCATCAGCCTTTTGCTCACAGTTAGATTCAGGGTGCGACCAAACTGCACAAGGGAGCTCCAACAACGTGAGTTCAGTGAATGGCAGCATGAGCCCAAGGAAACAGAATGGAACTCGTTCCTAATCAGGGATGTAGCACTGGCTCAACAGCACAGCGACATTCCTGCCCACTTCTAACAGCCAAAGACACAAATGGCTAAATACAGGCTTTTCAGTCCCCATGGCCAGATACTCAGAGGGGAAGGTTTACTGGCTGTCAGGATCTCCAGGCTGGCAGCAGGTTCTTCTGCCAATACCTGGTTCCTATTCCAAGGATTGCTGCTGAACCCTGGGATAAACCTCTTGGATCCTCAATAGTCCTGCTCCTTTAGTCAAGCAGTGGGGCTAATATTGGACCAGACATCTTGGCAGTCGGGCTCTGAAGTGATAAGGACATGTAGTCTTACCAGCTCTGATGTTGACGTCACCCCATCTGACTAGAGTTTCACACCCTGCATCTCCACCCAGCCCTCTCCTTTGAGGGTTCAGGCACACCCATGTTGCCTGGTCAGGTTAAAAAGGATCTCATGAGCCATTTTACATGAAAATTGATTTCCCAAAGCATGGGGGGTTCCTCTGCTTGACTCTGGAGGCATCAAGGGGGTGATACACTGTCTCAGTTACACCATTTCCCCCACTTCCCAACAACATCACGTGTGATGTTTTTCTGGATAATTATGTTTGTGACATGTTCATCTAACAATGTAAGTGCCTCTAAATAATAATTATTCTTATTAATAATAATCATAATAAATTACTAAAGAATAAGATTCTACCCTGCCCCAAGTCTCCTTAACACCAAGTTGTTTGCTACCATATAATCAGTAAACTTGCTTTTGGGAAGCGTCTCTATTTCCATATCGACTATATCACTGCCATCCCACAGTCTGACCTGGCTCTTCCGCTGCCCCCAGACATGTGCTAAGTGCCAGTCTGCAGCTGAATGAAGATCAGGAACCTCCCCTCCCTGACTTCAGAGCAAAAACTCACTCCACAGGCATTACCTACTGCTTCAGAATTATTCCAGCCCTCCTTGAGCCTTCTTGTATGGAAGGAGAAATCCACCTTCACTCCCACTCAAAGGATTGCTTTCATTAGGGCCTCTGTAGATTTGCGATGGCAAGTATTTGACCTGCTTCAAAAATATTCATGAGGCTCTCACATGCATTCAGTAAGGGCAGACAAGCAAAATCCTCAGCTCATGTTCTCCTGGGGTCTCAGGGTGCTGATGGCAATATACATCCTAATTACAATATATACCATATTGAGAATGAGACCTTGTCAGCTCTGGCAATGCTTTCTTTGAGTCAAAGAAACAATCTGGAAGTGATTGTGATTATTTCTCAGTAGATCAGAAAAAAAAGTCTAGCCACATGTGAGTATTTTTAAGTAACTGCCCTTTTACCTGGCTTCAGTGAGAAGCTTCCAAGACAGGGTACAGGAACATTTGAACTGTACAAGACTATTTAGACACTTCCAAAACTCAGGTTGCATAGAACAGCAATGTGTGCTGGGGGGAAAAAAAAAGTCTCAGGTACAAAAACTGCCAAGATGGTGGATAGTGGATTACAGTATTCGGTATGCTCTAAAACAAAAAGATTGCTCTTCTTCAGAAACAGTGCATTTGAAGTGTCACAGAATAACATGCATGGGACAAAACAAGCAGGAAAAGCAGCACGCACTCACTGCAAACAAGCACCACAGAACGCTAACCAGCTACTGCAGACTTCCAGAAATGTTGAAACGTTGCAGAGGAGCGCAAAATGCAACCCAAGTGGTCCCTTATGAGAAAGGAAAAACAAAGTGTACTCCCTTTTAACACAATCACTGCAAGGCAAAGCAGTTCTCACATAGCTAGTGCTCTTCTTTCACTCCTGCACCTGCTGTGAAGACACTGTCTTGATAAGTAGCAGCACTCTATAGCTCCCCGGTCTGCCTCTCTCAACAAGACCCTTCTGTGCTGCCTATGGATTCATCTCAAGATAACATTCTTCGGTAGAAGGACAACCTGCTGATGGACACATGCAATTAGTAGCCTGCTGACAGGCACCCTTTCAGCCTCTCTGTGGCCCCTTTTACTCAGGTAAAGCTGGCACAGTGATCCAGCCACCCATCCTTTGTTACAGCTCTATAAAGTGGAAGAAATAATTCAAAAAGTCTTAAAGGGAACCTCAGGGTGGGAAGAGAAAACGTGACAGATATTTCATAACTGAGGGAGAAGCAGGGTTTTATCACTGTTTAAATGGCTCCCACTACTGAATCAGTAAGTGCTTGAGCTTTTTATGATTCTCCTTACCACAGGTAATACCACAACAAGGCAAAGAGCTACCACCTGCAAATATATAAACAAGTAAATCTCAGAGGGGAGAAGGGGTGGGGTGGAAAGAGAGTATTTCTTTCAGGAACTACTGCATTAATCCCAACTGAAAGGGGAACACTTCCTCTAATATCCTTCCTTTCAGTCTCCTGACAACGTGACCCTGATGCAGACAGCGCACAGATGATGTGGACAGCACACACAAGGCAACTGGGGTGGTGGTACCACCCCCCAAGACCTGCCAGGGTCCTGCAAGGTATAGAGCACACACCGTAACCAGTGACCAGATCTCCAAGCAGCCTAATTACGTGACCTTGCCACAAGGGTCAAACCCCAGGGCGGGAGGAGAGGAAATCCTTTCAGGCATATCACGTCAGAGCTTCTTGAGATCCTTCCCACTTACTCATGTCTCAGTCCCACTGGTACACGTGGGCCACAGATTTGTATATATATATTTTTTTTTTTTCCCCTGAACAAAACTAGAAGCAAAGTGATCCCGACTCATTTTGCTATGGATCAAGCGAAACAACTTCATGTGGTTACAGGACAGACTGCAAGTACTTCTTACAACAGCCTCTTCCACCCAAAGCCACGGATCCCTGGTGAAAATCAGAGAAACCTCTCCCCTTGGGTACAGCCTGTTCATGGCACAGCACACGTGGGTGCCAGAGACAAAGCACAGGGCAGATCCAACCCCCTCCTCTTCACCACTGGAGCCCCTGACCTTGACCATCCCCTTGGCAGAGGATGTACAGGGTGCTCAGAGACTGCTCCCCCCAGTGTTCAGGCTTTTCCCTTGGCTCACACAAAGCACAGCCCAAACTTACCACATGTAGAACATAATTGTGAAAAACAGACATCCTTTCCATTGAAAACCCACCAGTCCCCCCTTAGCCTGCCACAACCTGCACAGACATTCCTACAAAACCAGGGAAAGTAGCTTTTAACCTTTTCTCGTTTGCAGACCCTTACAGGTTTCTCATTGACATTCCTACAAAACCAGGGAAAGTAGCTTCTAACCTTTTCTCATTTGCAGACCCTTACAGGTTTCTCATAAATATGGACCTATATATAGTGAACTTCAACCTACTGAAAATACACCACATTTCTCTCATCAAAGCACATCGTAAGAATCCTTACAAGCTAGATAAGCAAAAGTTAAACTGGGTCAACCAGGAGAAAAAAAAAATGACAAGAAAAAAAAAATTACAATTCATTGTCTTTACCTAGGGAAGAAATGTTCCTTTGCTCCAGTGAAAAAGCTGTGACTTCCAGAGAGCTCAGACATGCTGATTTCTGCAGCCCACCCCTCATTTTACCGTGATCAGCCAGGCTGTGCGAGGGAGAAATCTCTTCTGGCTTGCTATCTGACACAGTGTGGGGGAACCAACGAGTGGATATGTAAGTGCTACCCATAACCTCCACTGGAATTAAAAAGTCAAATTAAAAAGCCATTCATACCAAGCCATCAGTAACCTCCTGTACCCTGCCAAGGTCTATGACCAGGCACAGAAGTGCCCTCCTGATAGCTCTGCAAATTCCCTCTCAGAAGGCTGTGACAGCTGATCTCTGTTACACCATTTAGCACCTGATGAGCAGCGACTGGGAAGGGGATGCTCACAGGTGGCCAGAGCGATGCTCTTCCCAGTGCTGGGGGCCTGTCAGCAGCAGAGTCCTGCACAGATCTGGGGGAAAGCGGATTTCATCATCCTGAAATTCTGCCACTACAGCAGGTCAGCCCTCTTCTGCGTCGTCACTCTGTCCTGCTGGTTACAGACAGTTGGCTCTAACTCCAGGAGCCGCAAAAGCTACTGTCTCATTTCCTCTGTCATCTGCATTGTCTGAGCACTAAAAGCCGTATGAATCCACAGAGTTAAATCCACCCACTGCTGCACTTCCAGAAGCGTATGCATCCTTCCACCATATTAAAACTGCCACACTAATGGTTCCCAGCAGCACGTCCCCCATCCTGCCTGCTGGCCATTACAGCTCTTAGAGATTCTCTGTCATGCTAGAAGAGTTTGTCAGCTTGTCTCACACCCAGTTCTGGGGATACCGGTGTATCCAAAAGGCATCTCACAACACTCCTCACAGAAAACAATCACAGGGCTGAGCACCGAAACTGGCCATGGATGTCTGCCCACAGCTCCGAGAAGCTAATTTGAACCAGGCCAAGCTGTATGGACTCAATAATTAACAAAGAATGTACCCGAAGCCAGTATATTAAGGAGTGAGAATGCATTTCAGGTCTAGAGAATTAAACCATTGTAATCAGAGAAGGAAAAAAAAAAAAAAAATCTGAAGTAAAATCCTTGCATAGACCTTGACTATTCCCTTAGCAGGACAAACCTGATGACTAGTTGTTGTTTACAACGATAAGGTCAGAGGAAAGGCCATTTCCTCTCAACAATTGTCAGAAGGGATTAAAACCTGCATTCAGGCTCGCTTTGAACTAGCAGGTACTCCATTCCCCGATGGTATCAGGATCCATTCAGTGAGGTCTCAAGCAGCCTCCAGGGCATGTCTCCATAATGCCCCTATTGTGGAAATATGCAGGACTGCTTCCTGCATTCACTCTATCTTTATGAAGCTTCACCCTTGTGGTCTGATACCCAGGTCAGGAAGCAATCCTGCAATCACTGTTTAATTAGTCATTTCCCAAGTCTGCCTCGGTTGAGAGTTGCTGCTGCTTGTCGGCTTCCAAGGAGGGAGGTTGGGAATCAGAAACATCACTATCAGACTGAGAAAGAAAAGTTGCTCACGGGGTTTGAGGCGCATTTGTACCAGCTCAACATGCCGCATTCTCCATTTCCACTTTTTTTTTCCCCTAAGTAGAAGGATTTGAGCGGATGAAGGGGCCATTGCACCTCCTGCAAGTCAAGACAAAAGCTGATTTATAACAAAAGTGGGTTTATTTTTGTTGATTTGTTGTTACAGGCTGGGCTTTGGTTGGCTTGGGTTTTCTTTTGGTGGGTTTTTGTTGTTTTTTTTTTTCCTTGAGAAATAGCGTCTTTGATACAAAGCACATACTTCAAGAGAGGTCTGTTCCAGGAATTCCAGTTGCATACTTTCCTTTGTGGAAGTCAGTGCTGAGCCTGAGAGGTTGGATACATGCAGCTTCGGCTTTTCCAAATGAGCTCACTGGAAGAGTTACTTCTTACCATACAGGCACCAATTTGAAAAGAATGGGAGTTACGTCGTATTAAAATATTTGTCTAGATAATGAGTGTTTGTCTGCGTAGGAATGCTAAAGGAAAAATATGTTTGTTGAAACACAACTGTTTTGAAAAACATGGTGATTTTTCTGTTCCAAAAAATAAATGAGGTATTTCAATAATGTCAAAAAGGTCTATTTTGGCATTTTCAGTGTATTGGATATTGTTAAGAAAATGTCTTCAAAACAAGGAAAAATATACAATTATATAAAAAGTTACATAAAGCTATATAAAATAACTTTTTTCAGTTTAAAGACACTGAAATCAGAGGAACTGCTTTAATCAAAACAAAACAATGTTTTAGAGTTTCATTTTGTAAGAAAGTTTGATTTAAAAAGTGATTCATTCTGGAATGGAAAAGGTTTTGAAATCTCAACATTTCCCAGTAAAATGAGAACTTGTGTCTTTCTCTAGTTCCAGTTTCCTTTGCTGTAATGAAATAATTGGAAAAGTGGTGTATGTGATAATTTCCTTGTGACAGCAGGACAACCCTGCTTTTGATAAATGTGTATGGAACAGAAAAAAAAAATCAGGAGAAGAAACCCCCCTAACAGATCAGTAATCCCACTGAGAAATTTACATAAATGTCAAGAAACAATACTGGAATTCAGAAGATTGATATGAGGGAAACTGACTCCAGTGAGGAGTAGAAGTGGTGAGGGAGTTATAACATGAATTATTATATCTATCACATGAGACATTCCTGCTCTCTCCCTGGATCTAGTGTGTAACTTCTTACAACCTTGTTCAAATCACATCTTGTAACGTGCTGGATCAGTCTCCGTACTGGGCTAATGCACATTCCTTCCAGCAGCTCAGAGTGCAGGCTACAAAAAAATTGTGCAAGTATATGCTCAGAGGGTTTTTTTTCCTCCCTTTCTCCCACTGAGACTATACTAACCCTGGCAGCAGCCAAATCCAGAAAATGTGGGGACGAGGTAACGTCAGACGAGCATCCTTTCTCCTCAGCCATTCCTTTGCCACTCAAGGAGACAAGTGGCATCTTCTCCATTCTCCTTTCCTCTCATTTCCTGACAGTTTCCCTTTCTGCAGCAATATATCTGGGATAACCCTCTGCAATCTTCTGTTACGTCATCTTCCTCTTAAGCTGAGGTTTCTTGCAAAGCGCCGAAACACAATAAGAAAAATTATTTTTAAGACCCACACTGATGAGAGAAGGATGCAGAAGAGAGCTGTGAAGAGAGCTCAAGAACACCTGTGAGGTTATCATCTCCATCCCCTCACCTGGGGGAACAAAAGCTCAGCATCCAGCATTACCATAGCACCAATAGCCATCAATAAATTGCTCTGGTAAGAAAAGAACAGATGTGACAAAGATTGTTCCAGGGTCTATAGCAGACCACAGCCAAAGCAGAAGAGTCTAAATGTGCTGGGCTGGGATGGCAAGGGAAGTCACAACTGGGTTCCATCTAGGGGGAATTATTCTTACAGTCAATTCATCAATTTATGGGCAAGCGATTCCACAGGCAACGTTGACTTGATTAAACAGAGCCATAATGAGAGCGAGTGTAGGGAAGCATCCAGCCAAGTATGCAAACTAGCCTTCTCAGCCTAGAATAAAAGCTTCCTAACCAATAATTTCATGCTTTTATCTATACGATCATTAATACAGATACCAAACAATGCCAGCTCGACGTGGTGTCAAAGGCTCTGACAACCTCTAATTGATAATAAATAATTCAATTTCTGTCCCAATCCAAAACTGCTGAATCTTGGGACATGTTCCAAATAAATGATTAAAAAGAACTTTGAATGTAATTATATCTAACACAATTGGGGATATTGCCCAGATGAAATTTACAGCAACTATTCAGAGCTACAAAATTTCAATGACACTGGCAACTCTTCATGCCTACTAGAAAACGAAATGTTCTTTACTCAGGCGATGGCACAGACGGAGTTTTTTGTCGGCAGCTGTAAGCCAGCAACTCACCCAGGCCAACCGTGCTTCCCACAGAGGTGCAGTGTTTCCCAAAAGCACTCTAGAAAATTTAGGAACAGGCTTTTGCCACAGCCAGATATTTATTGTTCTGTACACGCAGAAGAGGGTCCTCTTTCTGATACAGCCGATTCTTCCCCTGCCCCAAAACTGCTTACGTTACAATTAACAAAAGTTTCTTAAGAAATTAACACCCATAGTTCCTGGAATGAAACTAGGGTGATGCGTTTCAACAAGGAAAGTGATTATCAGCATAATCCAGAAGTGATGAATGCAGCATCTCAGAGACACACTGAGTGTTCCTAGTAATTCCCAAACTCCAAAGCCAGAAGGAACTCTGAAAGCTTATTAGTGAAAACACGGGACACATATTTACAAGAGCATCCTTATACAAGGTTTGACTCCTGTTTTTCTCTCATGGTGAAAACGTGGTGAGGTTGATGCTATTTTTCTGGAAACCCAGGATAATGGATTAGCAGAACCCAGGTACAAAAACACTGCAATGTCAGAAATGACTCTGGAAGTCGATGGGAGAACTGGATTGAGCTCCGTGACTCTGTCACATTTTCACCACTAGATCACAGGTATAGAGTGTTTGTTCACAAAGTAACTTAACAATCATTAATAGTTTGTAGTCAAACCATGTATCTGTAGAAAATGTTTTCCACTTTGTTACGCAAAGTTCATTAAACAGGAGTTTACAGCAGTTCATTCAGAAATTCCACATGGCAGAGCCCTTTTTGAAAGAGGAGAAGCCAGTGGCAATAACAGAGGATTCAAGTTAATATCCTGGTTTCTGACTGCATGCCTGCAGGTTGGAAAGGGCAGAGGATGCTAGAAAAGCTGTATGCTTCACCTCCAGAAAAGCAGGCAACACATCTCTGCTAGCAGCTCTTCTGCTGAACGGAAGGGGCAGCACCAGAAGACTTCATCTCATCTGCTGTGTTAAAAAGAATTTCTCTGCTAAAATGCCCATAAAAAAAAAAAAAAAGAAAACAAGAAGAAAAGCATTTCAGAGCTCCAAGAAGGGTCAGAAATGGGATAAGGTAGAAGTAGAAATGCGGAAGATGTATTAATAAAATGTCATCACCTCTTTAATACATTTTGTCTTGTCAGCTGTAAACATCCATAGTTGCTCCAGTTGCCCTGGTGCACCAGCCATACTCCAAGGGCTGGGTAGCTGCCTCCAGCCTTCCTGGACAGACACAGGGTGAGTGCCGCCGAGGTGAACTCGGTTTAATAGGTTGCTACTTACAGGCTTAGACTGATTTACAGGTGTTTGCCCTGAAATATGACCATCCATGTCATCACTGCTAATCCTCTCCCATCTCTGAAATCCTCCCACTTCGACAGACAGCTATTTTTGGAGGAGAAAACCACATACATACCAAAAAGCAACAGCTCCCTCTAAATCTCCTCCTACGGGAAGGGCAGCCTGACTATCACACACCCGTCAAGTTGTCTAGAGCAGCACAACACCAAACCCGCCGTTGCCTCTGTCACGGCGGTTGTCAGCCATCTGCATGTGACAGTAATAACAGGGATGTCACCGGGAGAGCGCGCACAGACCCCGCATCCTCCTCCCTTGCAGCCTGGTAGAAAACCTCCCGTTGGCAATGCAAAGCCGAGGAAGCATAGCTGGGCTGCGTCCTGGGGAGCAGTATTTTCCATCTTTCTCTGCTGAAGACTTCTCTTTCACTTGCTCTTTCAAGCTTGTGACCTCTTTTCTGCAACTGATCTTCCATCCAGCTTGCAACCCAGTTTTGGATCCTGACACGCTGCTGGAGACCCAGCCTGATGGATCCAACAGCTGCAGCACTGTGATGCTCTGTACCTGGTGAACCAGTTTCTATTCCCCACACATACTGCTCCAGCACTGTGGTAATGATTTGCAGACATACCTGAGAACATGGTTCACAGTATAGGTGATCTAAAAAAAAAAAAAAAAAATATCTTGGGATTGAAAGTAAATTTACAAAAGTAGATAACCTTTTTTTCCTTAAGTAATGTATCATATAGGTACTGACTGCACTGCATTCACCTGTTGCTTGGCTTAGAGACTGCTGAGTGCAGCTTCTAGAAATCTACCACTCACAACAAAATACAGCTTCTAGGAGCTCAGGGCCATGCCAAGTCTCACATACGGACCATAAGACCCTGTATTCTGGCTGCTCTGCTTTGCTCCATACCCACAGAACCTGCATTTTAGCTATTTTGAAGCATAGCATCCCTCTCTGTCGCTTTGGGATTTTCATGTGGCAGATATGTTGACTTGGCAGGTCATGGTGAGTTTCATAGCTCTGCCTGGGCACGCTGTGGGAGAGGTGTCTTATCTATGAACCCAAAGAACTGCTGCTAGAAGGAGTAGCCTAGTGTTGGGGGCCCTTTCCCACCACGCGGCCCAACACATCTATCTTGTGGAAGATACACAAACCTATGATGACTCTGGGCATCAGGATCTCAGTCAACTCAGTGTATTCCATAGTTTAGAGAATCAGACACGTATGCACAGGTCTCCCATTTTTTAACCCTGAAAAAAGCCCGGAAAGCTTCTGGAAATCTTCAGACTTTCCAAGCAGCCAAGCAAAAACCAAACGTGAAGCCAAATGACACAAGTTAGACACAGAGATAAAACTGGATGAAAGTCCACAGGCATTGTGAGCTTCATATCCAAAATTGCAGAGAAAATTCATCTCTGCACTGCTGTAAAGAAGGTACCTTGGAGCTCACAATACTGCAGGAACAATCCTGTCCAGGACTCCCCACTTCCTTTCAATGCTACAGAACCAATACCTCCAGTAAACGCTGACGGAGACTCTAAGTGCTGACGGTGCAGGGATCCCATTCCCTGCAGCACAGAGTACAAGGGACTCCTCACATGCTTCACGTTTCATCTCCACCTCTCCTATTCTTAGTTTTAAAATAACAACAATATTTTGAGGTATCTGGGTGCATGACAACACACTGTTTATTCTGTTTCTGTGGATGCTACAACTCTCCAAAAGCCTTCCTTGGGATAGACAGCTGCATATTTGGTTTTTTTACCCTGTTCAGTTTTCCCAATGGCTTCCTCTTTCTATCTCCTCCTGTTTTTTTCCGATACATCCTGCTTCTGTTGTTCCCCTGCTACGTTTGCAGTTCTCTGTCTATTCTTGCTTCTTTTTGCTCTAGCTCTGCACAGCAGTTACTTGTTAGTTACTCAGAATCCCAATAATTTAGGTCAAAAAAAGCCCAGTAAATCTGATGTGGTTTGTTTCACATAAAAAGAGTGAAATTGAAAACCACCTTATTCTTCTCAACTGAAATGCTGCATCCCTATTAATTCAGGTGTATAAATAACACTCTCTAATGCTGCATCAAGGGCTCTGCTGTGTGATTAAACCTGCCTCCCTGACCTGTAATTAGAAACTTTGCCTCTGAAAGGCAGTTTGCAGAGAGAAAAGGAGAAAGGGAGAGAAGGAACCAGCTCTCAGACCCAACAATTTTGTTCTTAATAAATTATTCAGAGTTTTTGAAAGTTGAGCTGGATTTCCATCTGGTAGCATTAAAGACCCAAAGGGAAGAAGAATTGAAGGATTCTCACAGCAGAACACAACAGCACAGAGCATGGGGCTGGAAACAAGAAGCCAGACAAGAAGTTCACTGTGTCCTCTGCCTGTCCCTGTTCAGCTGCTGCCTTTGCACGCCTGGACGTCTGACAGACCTTGGAGCAATGCAGAGTGACCCTCCACCAGAATCCCACTTAGCTAGAGTCTCACATGTTTGGGATATAACATTAGAAGAAAACATCAAAAATTCAGTGAATGGTTTACAAATGTCAGCAGAACTAGACAATGCACACATAAAATAGATGATGATGGTCATGAGTACAGAAACAACATAGAGACCAGGTTGAATGGTCCCACACAAATAACATATAACCTTTTCAAGACAAGTAATTTAAAGATGAATTCAGTAATGATTAAACTGATCTTTTGCTCCAGGGGCAGTTAGACAGTACAGACTATTGTACTACTAATGATGATAGTCACTGTTAGTTGCAACCCCAAGAGTACACCTAATGTTATAAGGTGAACTTCTCACTTGGAAGTGTGGAGATAGCAAATGTCTCTTTCTCCTGGAGTAAAAAAAGTCAAAAAAACTACTTCAGCCAAGTGTAAATTAATTTTAACAAAAAATCAAATAAAACATTCCAACTTCTACAATGGATGTCAGTAATCTTTACTCTTTCCATAAATTGGGGATATAATAAGCTTTAGAGCTCCGACTAACACGAGAACTGGCCCCAAGATGAGAGGTCTCTGGCCTTGGGTATTTGGCAGCTGTTTCCCGAGTTCTGCTTGATTTCAGATCAGAGAGATTTTGTGATGAATTCCTCCTCTGGTTACACCTGTAATCTGTGTTGAGAATGTGACTGACATCATAGTTTCAGTCTTTTATGTTTTCAGGCTGAAGTTTGCAAGGGCTCACACCAGGAGAATCAAGAGTCTGATAATTTTCTGCATAATTGTCTTTTTCTATGAACTTCACGAGTTGATCCAGGGTTTCAGAAGAGCCTTATAAAGTGAGACATCAGGTTTAAGGGGACTTACGTGAGAGAGGAGAAACCTAACATTTACATCTGAAGGACCCTTTGGTCAAAATACCAGACCTCACTGAATTCTCCAATGCTTTATAAACTTCTACTTTATTTTACGATTGGTTTTGTTTTGTTTTTATATGTGCGATTTTAACACAAAGAACAGGTTAAATCTACCAAAATATAAATTTTCACTGGTGGAAATGTCTTCATTCCAGGCTGCCTAAGTTTGTAAGTGTATGAGGTGCAGAGCCAATGGAGACCACAACCCTGGTACGGGGGGGTGCAGGACTCCATGAAACAAAAGAGTCCTTCAAATTCAATAACAACAACTTTAAGTAATCTTTTGTGTTTGTAATGTGGTAGAGTCCAAGTTTATCACAGAGCTGCCAGAACATAAATCTGATACAAACTACTTTGGATTAGATAGTGCTGCAGAAAGAGCTTTACTGGGGTATTGTGACAAGTTTTATGAACTTCTTAAAGAAACAGAACTTGGAAATACTAGCAGTGTTGTTAAGTTATTGCCTTGTGGGCTTGACCACTCAGCACTAAGAAGAGAGGAAGAAAAAAAGCTAACAAATTCAGAAAACAGAGCAGTACTTGAAACTTGTATTAAGACATGTTTTTCACTCAGAATTTTGAGTTAGTTGTACTTAAAGCTGAGTCCTGTGAATCCAGCGTGCTCTACCTGCCTCAAATATAATCATAGGTTCTTGCCCCCTCATTTTTACAAATCTTCAGAGTCCAGTATCATTTCACTAATCTTTCCTCTGAGAATCTCTCTATCTTTTAACACTGCCGTGCAAGTACATAAGCAAAAAGAGGTAAAAATAACTAGAAATTTGTCACACATCAACTTCCAGAGACTACCTGCCTCTGCACAGTACTTTCACACTCAGGGACAGCCCAAAAGCCCCCGAGATGCCCCACTTAGGCACCAGCATCGTGAGAAGCAGGCAGGCAGTTTCAGCTGCTCTGCAGAGACCAAGTTCACAGTCAGCTGCTTGTCTGGCTCTGCTGGGAGCTCTGTCCAGCCCAGGGCTCCACTCCAGCCTGCCCAAGTTACCAACCAGTTTCTCTGGTTTTCAGCAAGTCGTACATCAGCCAGAACCAGCCCACAAGGTTTGAAAAGAACTTTCCCATTTGCTACTTTGCCCCCCTCACTCTCAGCAGCTCTCTCAGCATAGCTGCTCAGTGTGAGATAGCTGGCCTGCCCTCTATTTCTCATTTCTTGAGGGCAGTTCACAATCTGTAGCTGTTCCTTTGAAGATTTTGCACTCTCATACAGGGATCCACACCATAAACCACACTACTCCTCTACACAAATGCCTCATATGCCACCTTTACAAACCTCTCAGCTCCCCCTCCAATGCCTCTCTCACTTTGGACCTTCATTCTCCTCCAGTTCTGCAGAGGTTGCATACAAGCCCTGTATTATTATTTATCTGGTGACAGATCTTTCAGTGTGCTCACATGATAACTTTTCCAGAGTGATAGACAGAGATGAGATAAAGATATTGGTATGCGAGTGCTATCGCCCAGTTGCTCCACCTGCAAATGCAATGGTATCTAAATTAGTGCTGCTCCCGTATTTTTCCCATTTTTATGTCCTCATTTTCACAAATTAGTGGTGTTCCCTCTCCCCCAGTAATAATAGGAAGTCTCAGAAATGTTTGCAATTGATCAGATGGAGCATTTAGAAGATGTCCTATTCAATGAAGTCCGAGAGAAATGATGTCCAGATGAGCATGCAGCCTGACAAGCTTAGCCTTCAACATTATGAAAATCCAAGGGGTCCTTTTGTCGTTCCAACCTTGAATTGAAGGAAACACAGTGGGATAATTTTTAGTTAGTACCTTGAGGTCTTGGGAAAAAGAGGGTTTATATGAGGTTTTCTTAGCGCCATCCCAAGTGACTCCAAATCTCAAAATAAAAGGAAAGGTGGATGCGATTGTTTGCATTATTCCCAACCTCCAGACAGGAACATGATACTACACTGAAAAATGACTCTCAAAAAAAAGGAAGAATTGTTTTGTATCTGTTATCCTCCAGTGATTCTGAAGAACACCTTCTCTGTTCCTCAGTACAAATATTTTCGCAGCTTTCAGAATGGAGAGAGGGTTCTGGGAATGGAGCTGGGTTTCTGTGCATCAACTGAGTCAGAAGGTGCCATTTCTACAAAGTGGCTTTAGAAATATGATTAAAGCCTGAAGCACAATGCTGTGCTCCATGGGACATATCTGACCCCACACTGCCTTTTCAACTCTCCGTTTTTTTAAAATCATGTACATTATGAGTGAATAGGAAGAAACCATGTAAACAAGAACAGAAAAGATTGTTGCGAGTTCATTAATTCTGATCACTTAATAAGCTGTAAATTGAAGTGCATGAATTCCATTCTCTTGAACACCAGGATAAATTTGAAGAATCTCTATTGACTTAATTTACACTGATATGCATTAGAATAGTTTCTGGCACATTCAGAATCAAAATAATTATTACAGCAACATTCAAGACCAGAAGGTACCTACTTCCCATTCAGATAAATGAGGGCCAGACTCACAAAAGTAGAGACTTTACCAGTAAATAATAAAAAAAACTTAATTCTTTTTTAAAGACAGTGCAGAGGCACAGCCATAGGGCCCAGGCAATTCAGGGCTGCAGGATTGGCCTTAAGAAGCATTGTGATACTTTGCACCTAACTAACAGAAACACAGTGCTGTGCCAAAGAGCAGCTACTGTCCTCCAGACCTACTTCTTACAGAAGAAAAAGATGACCCATACACAATAAGGCAGAACTATTTGAATAACTTTGTCAGGCCAATATTCAGAGGGGTTCTGATACGTTTCAGAGCTGCTTTGCTTACAGGTAGCCTCGGAGTTCATGAGGAATCCAGGAGAATATCTTTCCATGCAAAGATAAGCACTGCTTTGGAATTCTTTACTCTGTGGTTAGGATGCTGTCCATTAAATCTTACACTAACTTTCTTGGAAAATACAACACTTGGCCCCTTCCAGAGACCAAAAAAACCCATTCATGAGGAATCCAGGAGAATATCTTTCCATGCAAAGATAAGCACTGCTTTGGAATTCTTTACTCTGTGGTTAGGATGCTGTCCATTAAATCTTACACTAACTTTCTTGGAAAATACAACACTTGGCCCCTTCCAGAGACCAAAAAAACCCAAACACATTCAGGAACACCTTAAGTTTCTGAAGCAATGACAGAGAAAGACATCAGGGTGGGAGAAGGAACCTGAGAAGTCTCCAAAAAACAAAAATCACTGGAGCTCCTCAGCTGCAATACCACGTAGTTACCTCTGTCTTCTGCTCCTGCGGGTTTGTCTGCAAGGAAGTCCCAAGAAAGTAGATCTAAAGTGATGCCCTTGAAACATGCAGCTATGACTGTCCGAAAACAATCCAGCGAAATGTCTAGAGGGCTCCTCCTGCCGGCTGTTTTCTTGGCAGTTCAAGCTCTTGCCAATACACCCGCTTTTCACTTTATCTTTTCAGAAAGTTGGAAATGAAGGGAGGCAAAGCTAATGGCACTGCTTTCTTATTTGTCGCAGCAATAAACCAGCACGATCCCACAATGTCTCTCGTGTCGGTGCCCATTTACTCTCTGACTTCTCAGATGGAGATGCTACTTGTAAAAGGCTTGGGGAGCATGAGGAGCAAAGGCGAGCTGGGCTGACAGCAAGGCAGGCAGGGACAGGACCTCAGTGTAAAGGGGCACAGTGCCACAGTGACCAAGCAAGAAGAGCAGAGCAGGCCCGGTGACAGTAACCACATTTGCCAGAAGCCCAGTGACTGTCGGACAAGCCCATAGGGATGAGCCAGGTCTGAGGCCGAAGCAGAAAGTCAAGTCAGCAAGTCGGGGTCGGGATCAACAAGTGCACAGCCAGACACAAACACCCCTACAGCCTACCCCAGACGAGGGCTGAGGACAAGGGCTGAGGACAAGGGCAGCTCTGTGCCGTTGCTCCCATGGGAAGCGGGGAGGCCGAGCTGGGCTGACAGCAAGGCAGGCAGGGACAGGACCTCAGTGTAAAGGGGCACAGTGCCACAGTGACCAAGCAAGAAGAGCAGAGCAGGCCCGGTGACAGTAACCACATTTGCCAGAAGCCCAGTGACTGTCGGACAAGCCCATAGGGATGAGCCAGGTCTGAGGCCGAAGCAGAAAGTCAAGTCAGCAAGTCGGGGTCGGGATCAACAAGTGCACAGCCAGACACAAACACCCCTACAGCCTACCCCAGACGAGGGCTGAGGACAAGGGCAGCTCTGTGCCGTTGCTCCCATGGGAAGCGGGGAGGCCTCAGCAGGCTTCTTTCAGCTCTTTGGCTCTCTTCACAGCACTCTGATGCCAGGTTACACTCCACCATATCAGGGCAGACCTTGAACACAGGCAGCCAAACCTGTAGGACAGGGGAAAGAGGTTGCAGAGTCAGCTGGTGCACCCAGGGCCCTGACAACACGCTGCCCAGCACAGTCAGTGAAGAACATAAAAATGGCTTGAAATGCTGACAAAAGAATCTGGGTACAAGCGTGCCACAAGGGTTGGCAGTGTGAAAGATTGACAACCTGCAGCTCAGCTGTTTCAGGGTCTGGTCAGGAATGACCTTTGAAAGGGCACTGTATGTGTGCTTTTGTTTTGCCAGCCTGTTGGGAAGCACTTCTTTCTAAGCCAGAGTAAATTTAAAACTGCCACTGGGATGTAACGACAAAGTGCCTCCAAGTTTTTCACCTATAACTTAACACAGAAAAAACCACCCAAACGTAAATCAATCCTGGCTTTCCATAAAAAAATCCATCCATATCACATGCGCCTCTGTGATGTTTCGACTGCCCAGTTCTTTGGTCAAGCTATGTCCCAAAAGAAGAAAGCAGACAAGCCATACTGGTATCCCATTTCCTACCTCCTCACTGGTGACATTTGCCTTAACCCCACATTGACTAGATCTTGCAGGTCTGTGTGCCAGTCCAAACTCCCAACCCTGCCTGCATGAGGAGGTAAAACATCCTGAGGCGACAAAGCTCAAGTGGCAGATGAGAACTACTTTTAAAAAAGGGGCTTGTCAAATCAACAGGGGGAAGACTAACCCTTAGGAATAGGGTGACCGCGATTATCTTATTGAGTTACAACAGGAAAAATCAAAGACAGACACAGAGAAGAAGGGAAACAATGCAAGGTGAGCATCCCAATAATGTCCCCAGCTGGACTGACACTGATACACTGCTTAGATAAATCTGCCCTGCAAAGGCTGCATGGCTACAGCAGAGAGCAATGGTCTACTAGAAAAAGAACATCTTTTATCAATATTGATAAAAAAAAAAAAAAAGACACTGCCAGATTATGTGAGCTATTTTGGAAGGGCTGAATGGCTACAGCAGAGAGCAACGGTCTACTAGAAAAAGAACATCTTTTATCAATATTGATAAAAAAAAAAGACACCGCCAGATTATGTGAGCTATTTTGGAAAAGTCACATTTACAACAGGGATCCCTAATTTTGCTGAGATGGCCAGGGATATATTTTGTCTCCTTCTGTATAGAGTACTGAATGTACACAGGACTGTTCCTCTGCCAAGCAATTGTATTCCCGTACTTTATATTTCCAGCGTGAAAACTCTAATGAAACATTTTAAACCAAAGCCGTTTCCTTGGAGCTGCCTCTGACCTTCTTTTCCTCCTCTCTCAGCCGAATCTCCCTGCCAGGATGAATTCAGACCTCATGTCTGCTCCTCCCACCAGGCTTTTGGATATGTGACAATATCCTAGTCACTGGGAGCTGTGCCTGCTGGTGTCCATTGTTTTGTGTCCAGTTTGGGAGAGGGCTTTTAAGGAAAAGCCCAGAATGAAATTTATGAAGAGTCCAATGATTTACAGGAATAGCCAACCACGTCGCTAGTTTCTGCACGCATCTATCAGCAACTTGTAAGTCCTTGGCAACTAATTCACCAGGCTCCAGCATGGGAATGGTTCAAGGCTCAAGAAGAGGCTTTTAAAAGTTAAGAAAAAAAAATTAAATGAGAGACCAATCTCAAAATACTACAACCCTGTGCATCAGCTAGAGCTGTGGTCAGACACTGGGGGAAGTGTTGGGGGTGACTGCCTGCCAGCCTGCCATGCAGCGCCTGTTTTACTCCTGAGCTGAGTCCTGACAGTCACAAAAAAGGGGACACACACTGACCAGAGAGGAGCTGCTGGCTGGGCTCTGTGGAATGTATCTGTTCCATCTGTTCAGCGATGGGCACGGCGTGGACGTGCAGTCCCATCACAGCCACTGCTGAGTACAACCAAGCAACTACACCATGACACAGAGGTCCCGGTGCAGTGAAAGGAGATAACACAGGATTCAAGAAAGCTGCTACTCCTAGTGGGAATGCTGCATAGAGTGCATTGACCAGGTGGAATATGGGATATATAACATCAGCCAGGAACAGCAAAGTGCTGCTGATGCAAGGCCCTGGATAATCCAACAATGCTCACAGTACGCTGGGGTACTAACAGAAGGAAAGCAGGTTATGTGTCTTATTTGCAATCAGTCATAACCTGTGGGGACATTATATGCCCCTACCCCATAGTGTCATCCACTTTCTATGATGTCAACTATACTGCCTGCCCTATATAGTTTAAATATATGAACAAATACACACCTTGGCAGAAAGTAAAACCACTTTCTCTGTTAACATCTGTAATCACATTGCAAACAGGGTGCAAAAACCTTTGCTGATATCTATTCAATTCCCACATTAAATCAGTATGTCACTCGACAAATGCTTTCATTTAAAGACCAGCTACCTGCTAGGAATTCACAACTAGGCTTGAGCCCTTTGTCTACAAACTCTTAACTTTTCTTCTTCTGCCCCCTGTACCCCCTTCCATCACTGTTCTGCAATTTGCCAGCCTCCTTTATGTCTCAGTTATGTCTTCACAATGCGAGGCAGGCAGACCCATGTGCCCACAAACAGAAAAGCTCCTCCAGCTCACAATAACTCAGCAGGCTTCCGTGATTTTCAGAGACTGCATTACTGTGTGCCCATGTCTGCTGTCAAATTACTGCCTGGACACTGGCTCCATGGCTAACCTCAGCCTTACCCCAAACATGAAACTGTCCCCGAGCCCTCAGAAACATTCATCTTCTCTTGCAGCCCTTCTTACAAAGTGGTGCAAACCTGGCTGGTGCTTCTAGGAAATAAAGAACACACTCCTCTGAAGATATATTATGAGTTTATATCCTCTTTCTGCAACCTACTGAGAGTGGCTGTGCTCCCTATCACGCATTTAAAACGCATCAAAACAGATTTGAAAGGTGGACAGTCCTCCTGAGGTTTCTACAGGAAAATTGAGATAAAAGCCATAAAAACCAATCCTTCACACATAGCAGAGGTTGAAAAATAAAATCTAAACCAAACTTCATTTTCCTCTTCAGTGAAAGTTCTGGCAGTCCCAGGACTGTTCTAACTTCTAGCTGCTTGTCACAGCTCTAACATCACAGCAGTGAGGAAAAACTCTGACGAGCAGTTACTCCAACCTTTGCTGCCTTCCCCTTAAAACCCCCACCCTGCCCTGCTCTACCTGAAGCTGTGAAAATACAGTAATAATAGGAAGCTGTTCCTAGAGCTCCTACAAGGGAAACAGTAATTTCCATGTCTTGCCGTATTTTAAATACCTGTACATCAGAAAGATGGCATGCACAGATCACACACAAACCTGTAATAGAGGCAGGACTTTCTCAAGTCATAGATGTTACTGACTGTAATTGCTGTTGTCTGTTTCCACCTTCTCCTCGAGGTGTCTCCACCTCCCATTACAATGTCACACCAAAAGAAGTTCCCTGGTGGTCTGCAAGGAAGCAAAAGAGCAAATGGCAAAACAGAACTGACATTGTTTATATAACATAAAATTAATTCTAAAATAACAATTGGGAGAAAGTAACATTGTTGCATAAAAAGTAGACAAAAAGTTATTCCGTTGACAGATGGTGCTACTAATAGCAACACTTGACATAAATAAAACACATCGTACCCCAAATCCTCAAAATGCTTTAGAAAAAGCAATACACTACTATTCTTCAGTGTTTAAAAAAAAAAAAAAAAGCGAGGCATAAAGCATTCACAAGGCTTTGTCAAAATAACTGACAATTTACCACCAGAATGAAGGTTAGAATCCAGGCTTTTTAATCCCTGTTACTCAGTTATGTGCATTATTTTAAAGCAGCCCTTGGATTTACTCATTTTAGCATAGATTGGGTAAAAGGGAGCACTAAAGCAGAAAGAAACATGTGTTCTACATCTTAAAGCAAGATTTTCCTTGTGAAATGGCAATAAGGATACCCTGCAGCCTTAGGTTTTCTATGCAGCCATAAAGCCTTCATCCTCTTGACTGTGCGGGTAGCCGGGATAACCCCCAATCCATATTCTGTGCCCAGTGCATGCTGTGGGAGGCAAAGATAACAAAGGCTGCGACAGAACTCCATCAGGGAAGTCCTTTTGGGCCCCATTTCCATCAGCTCATAAAAGGAACAGCCTGGACCCACATGCTGGGCTCTGCTAAGGCTGCTCCAGGCTGCGGCTCTTCATTTGCAAAAGAAATGACCCATTCATTTCTCCCTGACCTCTGCAGACACTTCAGACTGCTGACCTCATCTGCCGGTGGCCCCCACCACTACTGCAAGCTTCCTCAAACAGGTGCTCCTGGACCAAAACCTCTGCCTTCCCAGGCAAGTTGAACCAACACAGCTCCAAGAATCCTGCATCAAGGCTCCTGAGGGGCTGTTTGTGCACAAGTTGGGAATGTTCAGTCCCCAAAACGTTTATTTCCTATCCAGAAAAGCAGAGGGCAAAGGAAAAGGAGGTGTAGATGAGGAGACGTCATCTTAACTGAGCCAACTGAAGTTAAAAAAATACACTTGCTTGTGTGTGTGTGCACTTGACAACATAGATCTCTTCCTGGCAACTGAGTGGCTTGTGACTGGGGTGTCCCTGTCTCCACAGGAGATTTCCAGACTCAATTCTGTGTCGATGGATGGAAGGTGACAATGATACTTCAGCAGGGGAACCCACGTGCTTGCATTGCATTCCAGGAAAAAGATACATCTCTTCAGACACACTCATCACCCACATTTACCTTGGCATTCACAGCCTTATTACCATGAGTATCACAATCCATATTGACTTTTGTTCTTAACAGCCCCTGTCCAGAGAGAAGATTATGCCATTCCACAGCCAGGCACAGGCTAGTGAGTCTCTTGTCAAAGGTCACAAAGGCACTTGGTGTCTCAACTGGGAATTCAGTGCTGGTTTTAAGTCCAAGTTCAGAGCCCTGCTGACTGGGCTAATCTCTAGACAATAACATTTTTCTACTTTGCAGAGAGATGAGAACTTTCAGGTGCGTCTGGAGGAACACTGAGGCCCTCAGATGGAGCCACAGATATACACAGCACCGACTAACATAATTTTTTCAATAGAAGTGGCATAAAAATAAAGCAAACTAGGTCAGTTCTTCCACTGGTCTCCAAAGAACACCCAATTATCAGAATGAACACAACCATCTTTAATAAGTAAGCAAGTTTAGAAGCTGAACTGTTTGTTCCAAGTGCCACATAGACACCAGGTCTTGCTACTGGCAGAAGAGGCCTGTGAATCAGAGCCCAAAGTCTGATGCAAGAGAAACTTGGGCGTCTCAAGCTGCTTTCCCCAGCAGAGAACAGCCCTATTAGTTTGAGAAAGTCCCCTGCCTGCTTTCTCTCTGAGTAATTAAGAGTGAAATCCTCCTCTCAGTGACCCCAATGCTCTCAGCCTAGGCTGATTTACACATGAAAGGAACCCTCTGAGGGGCTTTCTCCCTTTCACATTCACAACCAGGCAGGACCTATAAATAAAACCTTTCTGAAAACAGGAGCTTTCAAAAAGGTCTGTGTATGTGTGCAAATGTATAGGAGAGAAAAGGGAATGGATGTGTGCACTTGAGAATGCGTGTGTGTTTGCATGCATATGTGAGGAGCGGGGTGAGAAGAATGTGCATTCACACACCAGCCCGCATGCAAACAAGCATCTGTGTGGATGTGTGAGTGTGCACAGGTAGTTGGGAGCACTTACAGGAGAGCAGGAGTATGCACAGGTAAATGGGAGCACTTACAGGAGCGGGAGGGCATGTCCAGGCTGGTTTCCAGCTAGCACAGCTCCAGAGGATGTTCACCCAAGTCAGCTGAGTCACTCTAGAGTTACAAAAAAAAAAAAAAGAGAGCAGATTTAGACCCAATTGTGCATATGAGAGTATGCTTGTGATGCACTTTCCCTCTACAAAGCAGTAAAGTACTTGCAGAACAAAACACTAGTGTTTTATGTTTCTCTGGATATAATGTGGGAGGTAACAGAGAATTGGGTCTTTTGGCATGTGTTCCTATGGCTTTGAGAGAAGGTAAGATTTTTTAAAAGGCTGCATCTTCTCAGCAGCCTGGGACAGAGACAACAGCGTTGCATTTTCCAGGCCTGTCATTGTTCAAAAGTAGTTTTTACAGTTTGTTGGAAAACAAACCCCCTCAAAGTTTGAAAAACAAACAATGGGACCAATGCCATAAAAGTGAAGGTCAGAAAATCAAAAAGACTGTGACTGCCTTTAGTAGTTTATGAACACAAAAATGGCCAGATAGGCGTCTGTGCTCTCCCTTCCCTGCTGTCCTGCTCACCCATGTGTCTATGCAGCCAGGATATTTCCTCTTCCATGAGGCCTAAGGAGCTTCCGGGAAATTGGCCGTTAGTGTGACCCTGTCCTAATACAAAACAGGTGACAGGGAGCTCAGAGCCAGGACAGACTGCAGGGTTTCATAAAGCAGGTACCAGTCCCCGAGTCCTTGCCCCTGTAAGAGAAGGTTTTTTAAGACCTGGCTATAACGTGATAATTTGAGAACTGCAAACTATTTTACTCCACTTCTCCTGACCAGCTGAATCTTTTGCTGACTGAAACTGTGTCCGTGCTCTGTGCTAATGCCAGCACCACCGGGGTGGCACCACTGCTCGGTGGGAGACTCCAGGGTGGGTGGCAGGAGGGTGCTGCACCCGTCCGACTTCATCACTGCTCACCACAGCTCTCAGATTTCTCCTCTACCCAATTCTTACGCAAACATTTAGAAGCAGCAGGCAGGGAAAAGCACAAAGCAGGAGACATAAGGAGCACAAAGCCTCGCAGAAGTTCACAAAGCTCAAAACGTCTCTTCTGCCAGTTCAAAAAACTCTTCCAGCTCCTTGCACCAGGCAGGAGTGTGTGAGCAGGGATGCAGAGCTCCCCTCCTACTGAGCTCGCAGCTAAAGCCCTCCCCCCAGTTCCCAGGGTCTTCAAATGAAGATTTGCATAGTACTTCCAGATCATTCCCCAGAGAAGGGACAATGGCACTCTCAGCGCCCTCTTCCCCCCTCCCTCCTTCGCTTACAAAGCTGATAAAGCCCTGCTGAAAAGGGGAACAAAGGATTTACAGATGGCAGAATATTGATTTCTGCAGTTCCAGGACTACAGGGAGAAGATGAAGAACCCCCCCCGAAACTCTGTGAAGTTTGAGACACAGGCACTATCTCCGCCGCACAAACTCTATGTTCGTTAAGACAGTATGTGAGGGAGGAAACACTGCTATTCGAGAGGGATGAGCAGCTCCCTGAAAACCTGAAAATGCAGAGAGATGAGATTAGTCTGAAATCCCAGTGAGTGCATTTGTTCTTCCCAAACCTCCTAAACGGAGAGGCGCCTCCAGTGAAAGCAGTTTGCCACCAGGCGGGCCAGCCCGGCATTGCTCGGAGAGCCTTGGCCCCACGGGACGCTGCAGAAGGCTTGTAGAAAACACATCTCATCGGGGCTTCATGCTGTTATCCGTGTCCTCTCCTCCCCGCCGGCCACCACTGCAACCAGGAAAAAATAAGAAAAAGAAAGGTGAAAGACAAGTCTTTGGAAAGCAGCCTTTGATTCTAAATTACAATGGAACCTCCCTATCTCAAAACTCAGTTAACTTTTAGGGCCATTAGCCGAAAGCTAAAGCCTCCTGCCTCCACAAGAGTTTCTGTGCTTCTTTTCTTTTGCACTACAAACATTCTTTCTCAGCGAGTCAACTCCATCTCTACTGAATGCTTCTTTTCTTTTGCACTACAAACATTCTCTCTCAGCCTAGTGAGTCAACTCCACCTCTACTGAGTGCCAGCTTGCTGCAGCCGTTCACATTTTGCTAAACTGAAAAGCAATATGATCCAAAATGTTCAAATAGGTGCTGTGCCATCGCTGCTGCATGCCCAACTGGAGGTTCAAATAGGTGCTGTGCCATCGCTGCTGCACACCTGACCGAAACATTCTCTCTCAGCCTAGTGAGTCAACTCCACCTCTACTGAGTGCCAGCTTGCTGCAGCCGTTCACATTTTGCTAAACCAAAAAACAATACAATCCAAAATGTTCAAATAGGTGCTGTGCCATCGCTGCTGCACACCTGACCGGAGATGTTTACCAGGCAGCCAAGTCAGACCCCAGGAGTTCTGGCCCGACCTCCACCTGTCCCACCACCACAATGAAAACAGCTTTCTCAAAGTAATTGCACTCGAGCAGTGCCTACCAGCACTTTTTATTTTTTTTTTTCCCCAGAGCTAACTTTGTAGCATTTCTGCACTCATAAGGTTCCCGGGATGCTGGATCTTTTGGAAAAATGTCCATGTTGAAACTTACTCAAAACATTCAATTTTTAAAGGTGATACACTGGTTTCTAAATCAAGCCACAGGCCCTCAAATAGGTCAGGTTTGGAAAAACATTAAGTCCCTTCTGCAAGGTAATAGTGCACACTAGTGAGTGCAAGGGGGGGTTCCCAGGCCACACGTCAGTAATCCAGACAGCTTCTGAGCCAGTGGCAGAGTTGACTTTTCATTCACCAATATTTTCCCCACCCCTTTGTAAGAAACACATGCTGTCAGGATGACCGCAATCATCACAGCGATAATAACCATTACAGATCGCACAGTTAAACGTATTTCATACAACTATATAAAAACATTCTTCACCATACTTTTTTAAAATCTAGGTTTTTTCAAATCCCTGTCTTACCTCAATGAGAAGGCTTTCATACAGAATCTTTTCTGTCTTCCAGCAGTCACCCCCAATTTTCACCACATTTTAAAAAAAAAAGAGGTGAATCAGACCCATTGGACTCCTGACACATCTCATATGGAGATCCCACCACAGCTGTTGGGATGACAAAACCTAAGAAAGCCCCATTTAAAAATCAGCGTAAATCTGACTATAACACAACTGCCACCCTATCGAGGTTCAGGACAGACCTGAAGCCCATTTTCAGCTGCTCTCCACAAGCCCCTTGGAGCTCCATGGGTGGAAGAAGTGCTCACAAGGCACTTTTAACCTGGAGCAGCTGTGCTAAGTGTTGCCACTACTACATACTGCTCTCTGTAAGCATTTTCTTCTCTGAAGAGCATTTTCAACACCGCCAGAGGAGCGAAGAATGAGGGAAAAGCACACCTTGACTGCTCTCACCTCCTGCTGAAGGCTTGCATGTTGTCTTTTGAGACAACTGCAGCAGCACAGCTCACAAATTCGTTTTATTTTAGAGACTAGCTTTCCTCCTCCTAGACAGAAGTTTGCTTCTTGTTTTGCTGATCCTTTTTGTGTTTTGTCTCTTTTGTAAACATTAGTGTCTGCTGCTTACTTACAGTTCTTTTTGCTACAAGAGTGGTTTTGTTTACATAGCTCCTGCTATAAAAACAACATTGTAATTTGCTTCAAGATACAGAACTTAATCTCCGTTTCATCACTAAAATATTATACAAAATAATTCTTGCATCTTCTGTTCCCAAGGAAAGCCACATGCAAATGCCTTTTTAAAAATGCGTTGTTACATATCTTATAATCCTGAATCCAAAGGATGCAGGTGGAGAAAGGCAAAGTCTACCTGCAACATGGACAAGAGCTTCATGATATACTCTTCCCAACCTCTCTCAGCAAAGCAGGTGTGCATGCACATGGTGAGCTGCAGTGGTTTCAGGCCTGCACTGTGCAAATTCATCACTGTGCAAATTCATCACATCAATTAAAACAGGAGGACGCTTCTGTAGGGACACACAGCACCATCGGGGAATAACTCTTCCATACAGAAGCAAGACTGTTCTTAAAATGATTTATTTAATAATATGACAGCAAATTGCTGGAAGACATAATTGTGACCAAAAAAAAAAAGAGAATAATAAGCAAACAAAAGATACCATGAACATAAACAGCCTTCCAAGATCCCAGCCATCGTACCATTCCTCTATGACACACAGTAAATTTGGACACAAGCCCCACTCCAAGTAAAAAAGGGAAAAGAAAACACACTCCCCAGCAGCAAACGCAGCTCCCTGCCACCTAACAACTGTGCTGTAACAGCAGCTCCCTACATGCTTTGGTCTTCCCAACAGAAAAGCTATCAGTTTCATGGGACTGATGCCAAATTTGAGCTTGTGGTACCCCTGGCCAGAGCAGCACTGTGTATTAACATCATCCCAAGCCAGGTCAGAGCTCCTACACTTTCCTTCAGCTCCTCTTCATCTTTCAGAGATGCCTACTTCACATGGCAGAAATACCTCCTCCTGCTCCTTCTGTGGAGAAACATACCTCGTTAGGAGGAAAATACAATTCCTTCACCATCACCTGCTCACAGAGCAGACCTTACCACCACCCCTTCCCAAAAGCCCCATTTCTCTGCTTTCCCTCTCTGATTCAGTCTCTACTTCCACTGGGAGCCCTTCTCCTCCTGCTGTGGCGCATAAAGTATTTGAAAATGCATTCACCATCTACATGGCTTCTACCAAAGGTCAAACAGCCAACTATCAGGCTTCAAAAAAGAGTAATAATAAAATAGGATCTAGATATTCATAAATTAATTATGATGATTGTTTTTCTTGGTATCTTGTTTTTATTCAAGTGCTGTTATTATTTCAGCAGAGTCATTCCAGGAATCCACATAATTAAAACCACATCAGTGGTTATGAAATTGCATTTCATTAACAACAAACATCTTTTACACTGCCATGATTGAAACTGCTTTTATATCCCAGGGATGGGATTGGTCCCAAATGTGAAAAAGGCAGATTAACAAATGTAACAGCCCTCTGGTGTCGCAGAAAACAAACTTGAATACAGCTGTGCAATCGCTTCACTGCCAGGAAATGCTACAGAGGGCAGTGGGGCTGTCTCCTAGGCCACCTACACTGAACACAGTCCCTGCAACTCACTCATGGGCACCTGTCCTGGGAGACACCCTTCTCTGTTCCCCACCTTTCTCAATGCCATAGGTTGGTAAATTTCCTTCTGCTCCGGAGAGCTCTCTGGTCGCTGGTCCCACTCAGTACTACCCTCTGAGACGTTTCCTTCTGCTCCGGAGAGCTCTCTGGTCACTGGTCCCACTCAGTGCTGCCCTCTGAGACCCAGAAGGTACCAACCAGCGCACCACAGGCCCTTCTCCCTTTCCCCTCTCAGAGGAGGGGGCTTCACCCCCTCCTGCCTGCCCCAGCCCCACTCGAGGTGCCCCTCACGCCTGGCATCACCACTCATAGCACCGCCTCCCTCCGCCCCGACTCCCTCCCCTCAGCACCGAAATGGCGCCCAGCCCCACCCCTTTAAGGACGGTCAGCGACGTGACGTCACCAACGGTCCTCCCGCCCCCCCTCACGCCGGCGCGTGCGCATCGGGCGGTCTCATCCCGCCGCCGCTCAAGGTCAGTCCGGCCGCGGACGCGGACTGCGCATGCTCGAAGGACGGAGCGCGCAGGTGCCGTGTCCCTCCGCCGCCCGCCCTGGGTTCCGGTTCCGGGTCGCGCCCGCGGACGCTGAGGGAGGGGATGGCGGCGCTCGGAAGGGTCTCCCGGCTGCTGCTCGGCGCCGCCGCCCCGCGCTCCTTGCCGGGGCGGAGCATGTCGGCCGCGGCACACGAGGGTGGCGGAGGTAACGGGGTTGTTGGGATAACGGGCGCGGCCGGGGCCGGCGGCGCCCCTGCCCTTGAACAGCCGCTGCCCTTCGCGGGGCGCTGGGCAGGGCCCGCCGGCGGAGCCTGGGCTGGGGGCCGTGAGCTCCCAAGGGGGGAGCACTCCCGTCGCTCTGTTACAAACGGGGAGGGAGCCTTGCGCTCCGGTGGGGGACGTTAATCCGCCGTTAATGTACTAATTGCGCTTAACGGGTCAGTAGCGCTAATGGAGATGGCGGTTATTGCTCTAATCCATGTAACGCTTCCCGCTAGCCCGGCTGTGGAAGCTCCTGACCTTCGTGGTGGCCCTGCCCGGGGTCGGTGTGTGCATGCTGAACTGCTACCTGAAAGCACAGCACGAGCACGAGAGGCCCGAGTTTGTCCCTTACGCTCACCTCCGGATCAGGACCAAGGTACGTTCAACCTGCTCTGGTTAAAGGGCTTCTCTTTTTTGTGATTACAGAGCTTCATAAAGTCATAGAATGGTTTGGGTTGGATGGGACCTTAAATATCACCCAGTCCCAGCCCCCCTGCCCTGGGCAGGGACACCTCCCACCAGACCAGGTTGCTCCAAGCCCCCTCCAGCCTGGCCTTGAACCCCTCCAGGGATGGGGCAGCCACAGCTTCTCTGGGCAACCTGGGCCAGGCTCTCACCACCATCACAGCAAAGCATTTCTTCCTGAGACCTAATCTAAATCTCCTCTCTTTCAGTTTAAAATAGTTGCCCCTAGTCCTTTTGCTACACTCTTGATCAAGAGTCCCTCCCCATTTCCTGTAGCCCCCTTCAGGGACTGGAAGGGGCTCTAAGGTCTCCCCAGAGCCGTCTCTTCTCCAGGCTGAACCCCCTCAACTCTTTCGGCCTGTCCTCACAGCAGAGGGGCTCCAGCCCTCCAGGCATCTCCGTGGCCTTCTCTGGATCTTCATCTGAGATTACTACAGTATCTCTTGCTTTATTGTCCACCACGTGAGGTGCTGCACATGTAGCCATGATCTTAACTCGTGGCTTTGTTTCTGAGGCAGTAAAACAGTTTATCAGAGGAAGCACCCGTGGTATTCACAGGCCTCCTGCCCCCAGGTAACCCTGCTGCTGTATTGCTGAAAAGGGTCTTAGTCCTAGAGCTGCTGTACTTACCTTTAACTAACACAGATCTAAAAGCTAACAGAGGAGAAAACTGGGGTCCCATGATGTGGCACAGTTGATGTTTAAGCAAGAGCCAAGATTTTGTTGTCTAGAGATGGTGGCTCACAGCTAAGGGAGAGTATTGTCCAGCTCTTGCTTCCTGCAGCCCAGGAACAGATGCCAACTTGCTGACTTCATCGGCCCATCCAGCTGTGTGATGTTTGAGTCCGTGTTGCTGTTGATTTCCTGTGCTGTATAGGTCACACAGCTCCCACTGGCTTATTTTCTTTGTTTCTTCAACAGCCTTTCCCCTGGGGTGACGGGAACAAAACTCTATTCCACAACCCCCATGTTAATGCTCTCCCAACTGGTTATGAAGATGAAAACTAAGATGCTGACCACAGCCAGAACTTTGGCTCTTCCTGTCTCGGACCAGAATGTTGTGTGGGAACCATCGTCTAGGGAACCATCATTTAAGAAATTCTACATTCCTTCTGTGATGGAGCTGAATGGTGCGGCCTCTGTCTGTGCTTGTGTAGAGGTCCTTTAAATAAACAACTCTGAACTTGGATTTAGGATCTGACTTTTTTGTTAATCTGAAACCTTAGAAATTCTTTAGTTCGGTGTTTCCTTAAAACATTGAGGTTTCCCACAGGATACAGGGCAAGAGCAAAGCAGTTTGACTGCCTAAATGTGAATACCTGCTCCTGCATCTGATAACACTGACAGGAACACATTCAGAATGGGACATCATGCAATTTCATATTCATGTCTGGTTTAACTAATCACTGTAAACCCCCAGCCAGATGAACAGGTATCAGGCTAATACTAGAGATTAAAATTCAGTATATACTGAAGCACATTCTCTGTAATCAGCTATTGCAGTATTTATTAACAATCATGAAGGCAATTTTCTCTTGGCTCCTGGGAGAGGGAGTGGCAGCAGAGCTGTTTAATTAAGCTCTGTGTGTCTTCACGATGTTAATGTTCAGCTCTCAAATTTTCTAATATATCAGCACATACGACTCTGCTTTTCATAAAGCTGCAGTCTGGTTGTACAAAGTCTGTCCTAAAAGTCTTACAAATGAAAACACAACTTTTTCTGTCATTGCATACATCTGTATAATGTATACTGTGTCACTCAGAAGCTGCTTTACCCAAAGGAGCTTAATTACCTTCTATAGTTAAAACCAGTTCTAAAGCCCTGAGTCTGTTCTAGTACAATGTTAATTTTGAAGTTTTTCTTCTCTGCAAGTCAACCATTTTCCAATGCCCTTTGTAACTTCTGCATTATTTTTTTTTGCATGGTATCAAAGAAAGAACTGTGTTACTGCTGCCATTGATACTGTTTTTCCCAAAATTAAAACGCAGCAGCTGACTTGGCATCTCGCTGCCGAAAGGAGTGTGCGCTGCAGGACACCCTTCCCCACCTTTCAATGCTATTTATTTCATCCACTTATTAGTAAAATGACTGCCAAGACAAGCTTTTCTGTGTTAAAAGCACAGAACGAGGCACTGATGGGTGCAGTTGTTTTAAAGCTAACTGACAAAAATCATAGTACGTTTATTCCTACATGAAGATCATAGAAAAGCACAGTGGGTTTATGTGTTATTCCTTAATAAAAAAGCAAGCCATGTACTTGACAGTCCCCAAAATGCTATTTTTGGTGCTCTTAGAAAGGGGACTTAGGAAGCTGACTTGTCTTTCATCCCCAGGCCACAGTATTTTTCACACTTTCACCTGTGTTGGTGTAATGAGAATGGAGAGCTTTTCCCCATCCCCAAGGATCAATGGAAATCTCCTCTCCTCCCACCGTGCTTGCAGGGCCCCTGGACAGGATGGATCCAGATACCTCACATCTCTTCCAAACACCTTTTTTCTAGTTACTGCAAGCATTTCTGCAGTTTAGAAGTTATAACTTCCATTTGCTTTCCTCAGTGTAAAGTACACACAGCTCAGGAGCAGCTTTGTGAGGGAGTGCTGGACAGTTATCTACTTGAACAAAATATAACCTGGTTATATTTATTTTAGATAAGTTACTACAGGTCCAATAGAGTGCTTTTATACCATCTCTGTTGCTGATACAAAACAACGCTTCAGCCCCTCAGCATTCGGGATCACATAAACAAGCTTCTTCCACCAAAGTTCAGCAGCATGGAGATAAGACAAAGTAAATCAACCTTCCTCATACTCTTTTTAAACGTTTTCAAGTGTTATATAAATAAGCAAGAGAAATTGGTAACAAAGCAACTACTATCTCAGCCCACTCTACTAAGCGTTCTCCCATTATAGAGTACATTCAATAGGAAGTTAGTTCAAGCGGCTTTTCACGCTGTTAGATGCTGAACCACCACCAAAATTCACTGAAAAGTAGGTAGCAGTTACCACATCATCCAGTCTTTTTGTGTGTGTATGTCTGTCTGTTTTTACAAGCAGAGGAGATTCCTCACTTCCTAGAAAGCAGCTTAACAAAGGTCTTATCCCTGGTGATGTCACTTAGTCCAAAGGCTCAGGTTAGTGACTCCATCCGTACAGTTGAGGTCAAGAGGAGTTTTCAGTTTTTCCTTTGCTTGGGCCCATGAACTCCAGCCCTTCAATGGGTATGTCCTTCTCCTTGATAGCTTTCTGAAAAGATGAAAAATAAAAAAATTAAAACTCAACACGTCTTTATAATGCTGTGACGTAATCTTTGGTACAAAACATGATCTAGAGAAAGTAGTCTTAAGACTCATTTGGATAAAGCCTCAATATTAGAGATGCTGAGAATTTGTGCAGAGTGACAATCCGGATCCTATCACAGAAACGCAGCCCAGCCTCTAACCCAGCAGGCTTAATGGGTTACCTTAACGAGAAAAACACAGTAAGAGACACCTGTAAAATACTCTGTGTCCCCACCGGCAGAAATGGAAGGCAAGAGAAGATCCAGAGCAGGGCAGAGGGACTACCAGGGGGGTAACCTTGAAGATAAGAAGTTCCATCTAAACACGAGGAGGAACTCCTTCACTTTGAGGGTGGCAGAGCCCTGGCAGAGGCTGCCCAGAGAAGTGGTGGAGTCTCCTTCTCTGGAGACATTCCAAACCCGCCTGGACACCTTCCTGTGCGACCTGCTCTGGGTGGACCTGCTTTGGCAGGGGGTTGGACTAGCTGATCTCCAGAGGTCCCTTCTAACCCTATATCATTCTGTGATCCTGTAATCCCGGTGGAAGAACAGCTGGGGCGGAGAGTGACCGGTCAGGGCCCGGTGTCCCGGGCAGGGCGATGGCCGCACGCACCTGCACGCAGAGCTGGTACCGCTTGAAGAGCTGCCCGCAGGGATCCCCGGCGCTCTCGCCCTTGAGGAACTTCTCAGCGAACCAGCGGTTGAAGCACTGGTCGTACTCACGCTTCAGCTCGGTGCACGCCTCGCCCACGCTGTTCATGGCGGCGGCCGAGCCCCCGCCCGCCCTCTCACCCAGCCGGGCCGGCGGCGCCGCCGCTCTGACGCACTTCCGGCGCGGGGAGGTGACGCGACGCGACGCGACGGGCACCGCCGGTGGGGCGGGATGCGGCTGCTGAGCGTGGCCCGGTGCCTCCGGTCGGGGGGGCTGCTCCTGCCGCCGGTCCCTCCCGGCCGGGCCGCGCTGTCGGTGGGGCGGCACGACCAGCAGCAGCAGCAGCCGCCGCCGCAGGTAGGTCTGTTACCGGGGCGAGCAGCGGGCCCGCTGTGCCCGTTGCGAGGCGGGGGGGTTAGAAGGAGGAGGGAGCAGTGCGACTGCGATTAAAGCCAGTTTTTCCAAGAAAGTGCAGTAAATCAGCGTGTCCCAGCAGATGCGAACTCGGGGTTTTGCCACGTAGCCAGGTTTTGGTTAAAAAAGGCAAAGCATCGCTGTGTTGAACTTGCTCCCGTTGCCTTTGACCCGTCTGTCTGTCCCTCTGTCCGTCCGTCCGTCTGTCCGTGCAGCCGGCGGTGACGGTGGAAGTGCTGGATCACTTGGAACAGCTCGCCCTGGTCGACTTCCGCGACGCAGAGGGCGTGGAGCGGCTGCGGAAAGCCATCCAGTTCGCTGATCTGCTCCACCAAGTCAACACCGACGGCGTGGAGCCCATGGATTCCGTCCTGGAGGACAGGTAAAGGCTCTGTTAATGCATCCAGCTGTTGGCTTTTGTAACCCTGGTTAGGCATTTGGCCCCTTTGCTCACAGCAGTGTCTCACTGGGGTTTTCGATGGAAGGAAGATGTCGTTGACGTCCCTGGTGTTTACGTGTAAGCACAGCGAGGGTGTGCTCCAGCTCCTTCCTGTGGCTTCACTTGTCGTGATCTGCACACGCTGCTCCCCAGTTATCTGTCAGCAGCACTTTTAATTGCTTCAAAACGTTCCAAATCTTCTCTCATCGCTTGCTTAAGAGCAAAACCGTGTTTAGAGAGAACCACACTTGGCGTTTCCTGTTCGCAGAGTAGCTTAAAGAGAGGCTCATAACCTGTGTTCTTCAGGTGTCTGTATCTCAGGGAAGACGACGTTACAGAAGGCAACTGCACGAACGAGCTGCTGAAAAATGCCAGAGAGAAAGTAGAGGAATATTTTGTAGCCCCGCCAGGTATTGTCTTGCTTATCAAAACCTCTTAATTTTACTTGAATTAACCTGAGGAATATAACCTGCGACAGCTGCGTTTGCTTTCAGAAATATTAGCTGGTGTTAAGGAAGTACTAAAATGACTAACTGTAGCCATCTGTAAAAACCAGTCTGCAATCTACTGGTCCAGAGCAGTACAGAAGGTGGCCTTATGCTGAAGTTACTGCACACGTTGAGTGATTATTTACAGGAAGTGAGACAGGCTTGTGTTCCTAAAGTGCTCAGGAAATTTAAGCTGCCTGTATGTACTTAGAATAAACTGGAGAAACCGAGCTGTACTGCCCAGAAGGTACCTTACAGCTGGACTCACACAGCTTTCTTTTTCTTTTCTACCAGGTAACATCCCTTTACCAAAGCTAGAAGAACGAGAGACTTTTCTGAAAGGCTCTTAGCGAAAGCCCAGAACCCAAACACAGTTTCTGTATTTTATGTGGGAAAACTTAAGATTTGTGCAGTCGCGTATCGTGGCAGGTATTTTGGTCAAAAGAAGAGCACTTGCAAGACAATTTACAGAGAAAAGAAGGCGTAAAATGTTTAGTAGTGCTACTGGAATGTCAGTGTTTATGAAGCTGGGAGGTAGCATGATGTATCACTTTAATACCTTTATTTAGCAAAGGGAATTTGATGTTCTTTAAGACACTGAATGGCTTAAAGGCCTTAAAGAGAACATTAAAAGATTATAATTAAAAAAAAAAAAAAAAGGAACACTCTATTTTTCGTCAACTGTTTTGTCAGGAAAACAAGAGAGGTTGGAAGGCTGGAGTTACCTGTTTCTTACCTTTAGCTCAACTCTGGCTCTGAGCCTGTCAGAAGTAACAAAATCTGGTGTGGAAGAGTCCATAACATTGCTGAATATCTCTCTGATGTACAGACAGAACTCAGATTTTCATTATGGAAGAAAAGGCACTTTGAGAAGATCAGTCACTCAAGTATTATGATTCTATTGAATATTTCCATTTTATCTCTGTGCTCCGTGTCTGTATGGGTTGCTTTCTGTTTCCCACTTTGTAAATTTGTAAGAATAAACATACATACTAGGAGTTGTACATAATTTGCGAAAGAAATTTTCATACACAGAAATAGCTGCTCTAAAATTAAAAATCTTTGCCATAAATATTTCTGTACACCAGACATGTATCTCCAGGGATACTAGTGATACTTCCTGGATTAAACAATTTTTTTCTGTTTCAAAGAAAGCAATGCAGTGTTATTTAAAATATCCTGCGTGGCTAAGCCTGTTGTAAATAAAGAATGCAATTACTTGTGAACTTGGCATTTTTGTTCTGTTGGCACAGTAAACTAAATACTCACTATAACTGTTATTTTTTTTGTTGTTGTTGGAACAGGTTTTAGAAATATAAGTACCTCAGTACTCTTCAGTGTTGCAGTCACACATTGTTAGGAGGAAGCTAGCAACAGCATTATTAGAAGCAGCAGTAACTTTTCTTCCTGGATGTTGCCCTGTCCGCATATAGATTTAAGAATCCAAAATTATTTATTCTGATTTTCATGCTTTTTTTTTTCTAGTGCATAGAAGGGCATGTTACATCCTGAGCCACAGTGGAATTTTCTTCAGAAGTGCTAGAAAAGACCCCTGAAGTTACTGTAATAGGATACTACTAATTACCAGTTCTGAGTCTGCTTTTACAGCTCTCGAGAGCCTGAGAGAAGGCGAGTAGGCTCCCGCAGTGCCAACGCAGGCACACACTTCCCCTGAGGGCAGAAACTCACCTCGTGAGATCATAACTTGATGTCATCCAGCTTACATGGTACATATCCTGTACCTTTTTGCAGATAAAAGCTATTACTCCCATCCTGTCTCTCTGTACATCTGCGTAATAAACACAGAGTAAGTCCTGAGCATGGCCATAATAACTATTTCTGCTGTGAACTGCATCTTCCATAACCCTGCAGACAACAGGTAATATAAATTAGAGATTAATTACACATTTTTTTTTTTTAATAACATTTTAAAAGTCCACCAAGCATATTAGAAGTATCATAATTTGAAAAACACTGTAAAAAGTACTAAAGAGTTTGTGAATAGTACTGGTACTAGGTTCAGCAGTTAGTGCTGTGCTCTTAATACCATGTGTAAAAGTTGCTTTGACAAGCTCCCTCTCAGGGCATTCATTATATGCCACGTATTTAATGGAAAAACTAGGCTGAGTGGAAAGGACTACAGCTGCCTTTGCTGGTATAAAAAAAAAATCACAGCTGCTGGGTAGGATCCAATTTCACTCACTACCCTCAAAGGTTGCATGTTTGATATGCTTTGAACTGATTTTTTTTTCTGGAACAGATTTATTTCTCATATTTCTCTGGCAGGAAGTTAGAGGAAACACTTGTCCCACTCTTATTTGTGCACTTCATTGTTTAAGCTTCCATAATATACACATATATGCATACGAATAAAACACATAATTATTACGATACTTGAATTCTTTCAAAAGTGTTGAATTAAAGTCTCTATTTAACTCCACTAATCCAATTCTCTGCAAAGCTGTAACACTATTTCAGTGCTCTAGTCTCAGGCTTGTCAAGATTCAGACCCTGCAAATGCTGCAAGTTTTACAAATACACAAGCTTAGCCTAAAAGTAATTTATAAAGCATATATAAATCAAGACAACAAAGGACCTCAAGTCACGCCATACAACAAGCATGTTAGCAGAGAATTCCCATTTTGAGAAATCCCCATTTGTTCTATCCATTTTGACCTCCTTTGACCATCAGAGAGAATGGGGACAACGTTATTTGCATTGAAAAAGGAAGAGAAAGCTGAGAGTGAACTGCATGGCCCTAGGAGCTTCCAACCCAATATATCATCAAGTAACTATTTAAATGCAACAACCAAACCAATAATTTGGACAAAGATGATCCCACATTCCCAGTGCAGCACAGGCTAAGCTTAAAACTGCCAGTTCGCTGCTGCTCCCTTACCCCCACACTCCAGTGAGAGAACAGGCTGCCTGATACTTGTTCCCCGCAGCCCAAACTGCATTAAAATTGGAAAACACACATTTCCTTAATGAAGGGGTTTGTTGCAACTTCACCGCTAATAAGGGAATTACAGCCCTGACTCAGACACCTGCAACCATCAAAACAAAAACCTGAGCGAAGGCCAGATGAGCTGCCCGTGGGCAGAATACGTTAGTGCCTGAGCCTGCCCTCGGCGTGTCTCATGTGGTGGGTGCTGTGCCCCACGGGAAGGCGCGAAGCCCCACCGGGACCCGGCTGCACCTCGAGGTGGGGGCGAGACGCCCTTCATCTGCTGTCACCACAGGGCCTCGCTGCACAAGCAGGTCCAGATCTGGGTCAGATCTTCACAGTGTTCTGTCACAATGCATTTTATAAACGCAGTCAAGTGAATAGATACAGTTAAGGACTCATAATAAAATCGCTACCTGTAAATTCCTTGTAACTGCAGCGTGGCAAACATAATGTATATTTGTGAAATAACTCATCTTTTCTCAGTGGTGAATAGATACAGCAAAAATAAATGTTTGGTTAAAATGAAAAACAACAAAAAGAGGCCAGATTCTGAGATGACGTAAATATATCTGGTTCCCCTGGAGACCATGGAGATTACCTGCTAAGGTTTTTCCACTGCAACGTAGATCTGTAACATAAAATTGGATTAGAAGCCCTAGCATATAGATTCCACGTTTACAAAGAAAATTTCAAGGTGGAGATTTCAGATTTATGGAAAAAATAAAATGGAAATTGTTTTTTATTGCTAATAATGATTATTTTATGTTTTGATAGTAACCAGCAGCCCCAGGAAAAATCTCTATTTGGTGTTAGATATAGTGATACAGTCAGTATTCAACACAGAGCAAAAAAAAAGCCTCAGCTGAAAAGTGCTTACGATCTTACCTCCATCTGCAAGGGAATCTCATGATATGCCTTCCCATTACCCAACTTTCTCCAGCACCTCCTCTACTCCAGCTATCAACTCCTGGGTGTATTTGTTCTGCCTTCCCCTGCAGCTCTGTCCTGAGGGAAATTATACTTTTACATTCTAGATTAACAAGCAAGGCTCTAATGTTTCTCTTTAAAGCCATGTATCTCAAGCTTTAATGTTTCTTGCTAACGACGTGTATCTCACCCACACTGACATTTCCTGCAGTCGTCATCACATCTGTTCCTTCAGCTAACCATTTCTTAATAAATGCACAGAAATTTGCCCGCAGCTACCAAACACAACCACCTCCTCAGAGATTCATGGGTGTTTCTGAACTTCATTGTAAGCACTAGGAAGATTGTTAAATGGTTCAGTTCTGTCAGCATAAAGCTGTCTTGTACTCAAAGAACCATTGCTGGTGCTGCAGATACTGCACACAGTTCTGTAAATTAATTGCTTACTGTGGTCCCGAGACTATTCAAAGCTTCTTCAAGTTTCTGGCACACAAGGTCTCTTACGCGCTTTCATGTGCTGCATTAAACCAGATCAATTCCCTTAATTTCGTAATTTTCAGAGTTGTCCCTAACACATGCTCCTGACACAGCAAGACAGAAAGCAAAGCTGTGAATTGCATCTTTTCTAGTTGGAATGCTAAAACCCGGGAGCTAAAATCAGAAGTTATTCTTGACATGCTTGACAAAAGTACTACATTACCCAGTTTTAATGTTTTGGGGACAGTATATTCTTCTGAGGTTGCCTCTGAGCTTGCAAAAGCAAAAGGTTGCTTGCAGTAGCTACTTTAGCTATGAGTGACACTGAGCAGGTAACTAGTCTACAAACATGAAAAATATTTGCATTTCAAGTGAGGTGGATGACTGCTCTTGAGTTTTTTATTTCTACAAGGAAATGGCAGTCCCACCAACCAGTATTTGAAAACCTTTCTTTTAAGTCATCCTGTGCTGTTTGCTATAGACATGGTTCAGAGTCCTGTTATTAACAGTTTGCCAGCTATGGAAGACTCTATAGCAATTTTCTAGCTGCTGACAAGAATATCGGCAGAAAGTGCCCAAGGGGGAGTGAAACTAACAAAACAGAGCACTGGGGATCTCCCAAAACATCTTGCTTCATGAAACAAACAAACAAACAAAAAAAGGCAGAGTTACAAAAGTGGCGAGGTCTGCAAAAGATGCATAAGTGAGATGTAAGAAGTCTGATGGACAAAGTTTAGATCTGACTTGATGACAAACAAGGGTAAAAGATTTCTGCCAGAAGTCACTTAGTGTGAAAGATAAAGGCAAATTGAAACCAGACATGAATAGGAAAGATGATCAAGTGCCATTTATAAGTTATGACACTCCTTCCTCTGAGTTGCGTGGTCTTTCCTCTCGGTAAAGGGCATCTTACCGAAAGGGCTGTCCCAGTTCAAAGAGAAGCAATGGCCTGTTGCAGAGATCACCGGGTTAAATCCAGTGTCTGTGATCTGGGCTGGGGTGAGTAATAGAATGCCTTTTGGTGGCCACGTATCAACTATGGAAAAGTGTTTTACACAAACTGGTGGACACATTAAAACACATCAGAGACTGAGCGTTATGGAACAAGTGTTTTTGCCCAGAATCACTAATTAGATGATGCCAGAGGCAAGGCGCAGGGGGACCAGGACTGTAGGCTTTCCATGCACAGATGAAATCCACATGACCGTCCCCACCAGCGTGAGCTCTGCCGGACGTGCGGGCCGTGCTCTCCGGTACCCACCCCGCACCGGGGTCCCGGGGTCGCCCCAGAGGCCTCGCTCCGCCGCGCCGGGGGCAGCGCCCACGCCGCCGGTCGCTATGGGAACGGACGCAGGCGCGGGGCATGCCGGTCTGAAAGAAAATGCACGAGTAAAAGCCTACTACAGCGCCGAGTCGCGGCCAATCAGCGCTCGGGGGGGCGGCGGCGAGGACCAATGGCTGGCGGGCGGCGCGGAGAGGGCGGGGTTAGAGGGACGCTCGGAGGCGGCCGCTGCGCGCAGTCAGCAGCCCGCCGCTCCGCTCCGCACCGGACCGGTCCCGCAGCGCCCGACCAACGGTGAGAGGAACGGAGGGGCGGGGATGGGAG
This sequence comes from Calidris pugnax, assembly GCF_001431845.1. Classification (NCBI taxonomy): domain Eukaryota; kingdom Metazoa; phylum Chordata; class Aves; order Charadriiformes; family Scolopacidae; genus Calidris; species Calidris pugnax. Next base: position 8,847,401 of record NW_015090783.1, on the reverse strand, counting down.
GCGCGGCTTACTAGGGGACTGGCACCGGCTGCTGTGCCTGTATCCCCGGTGCAGGCGGCGAGGTCACTCTGGCCGTGCCCGTAGCCCCACCGGCCAAGCGCTGCCCAGCCCCGGGTGTGGGCACAGCGTGAACGGCGGTACCTGGGCGAGCACCGGGCAGGTGGCTGCTCCCCCAACCTCGAATTCTCTTCTTCACTCAATGCAGGCAATCATGAGTGACCGAAAGGCAGTGATCAAGAATGCGGACATGTCAGAGGAGATGCAGCAGGACTCCGTGGAGTGCGCGACTCAGGCCCTGGAGAAGTACAACATCGAGAAGGACATTGCTGCTCACATAAAGAAGGTAAAAGTTTCCTTGTAGCATCCTCGTGAAATCTCTATGCACATGAAAAACGAAGTAGAGAGAATGCTGCTGGGCAAGTAGCTCTAGAGAAACAAGTTCTAGAGACACTAGATAATCAAGTCAGGCTTTTTCTGTAGGCTGATGTCCTTATGTTCCTTTCCCCACCCTTTTCATGGACTTTTCCAGCTTGTTCCGCTTTTCTCTTGCGGTACCTTCTGCTTAAGGCTTTCCTGCCACTGTGCCATTGTCCAGGTGAGCAGAGAGTGGCAGCTGACTGTCCCCGTCACTGATGGGCTGCTGCAAAACACAGGGGCTCTGTGGAGCCTATCTGAGAACTGGTGGGTTGCTGACCTCGTATTGAGAAGTGGTTTTGTGTGGGTTTTTCCAACCCCCCCACCACATGTAAGACAAACTGTTCGTGTTAAGGCAGAACAGATGGTTCATAGCTTCCAGCTTGTCGGATTTCTCTCTCTGACTCCTACTGGGAGAGCATTTGAAGGGTTTGGCTGAGCGGAACACGAACTCTTGCAGGCTCTGAGACAAGTCTCTCCAGCTGACAGCTGGGAGATCCTGCAGTCTGTAACCACCCACTGCAGGGCTCCGCTCAGAGACGACTGGCACACGCGAGTTTATCTGAAAGTCAAAGCAGGCTCCTGACTGCAGTACTGAGGAAGAACACGGTCTTCGTGACCTGCTATCGAGGTTGTGGTGGAGAATTTTCCTTCTAGAGTCCTTTCAGCATCCTTGTGCAAAGTGGTTAATGAAGTCAAAATAACGGCTTGATCTGTAGAGATTTTAGAAGCTTTTAAAAAGTTACAGTTTGAGATCATGGTAGGACTTTTTGGGAAAAGTTACCTCCCCAAACATGTTTTAAGTTTATTCCTGCTCAACCTGGAAGCACCTTTTTTTTTTTTTTTCCTGGTCTGACTAAGCAGCAGATGAGTTATAAAGTGGCAGATGATCCTTGCACTTAAGAGCATATGCTGCTCCTTAATTGCCTTCTTCCAAAAGCCATACTTGCTAACAAGTGACATATCATGCCAAAAAAACCCCAAACCCTATTAGACAATATTAGTACAATTCTCACGAAAATGCTGAATTCCTACTTCTCTCTTCTGCAGGAGTTTGACAAGAAATACAACCCCACTTGGCACTGCATCGTGGGAAGGAACTTTGGCAGCTACGTGACTCACGAGACCAAGCACTTCATCTACTTCTACCTCGGCCAAGTCGCCATTCTCCTCTTCAAGTCTGGTTAGAGCCAGGGACTGTTACTGAAAGGTGCAGCCGGTTACAGGGCTGCACACCAACTCCAGCCAGCCTCCCACCTTCAGCCTTCCTGAGGAAACAGACCTTCATCTTCAGGTCTTTTGTTGCATTGTCAATGGTCAGGGATTTTGCCGTAGCAGCTCGTATTTTCTTTGTGGCTATAAAAAAGGTAAAAATACCTTCCTTGTATTTATTTTCTTTCAAAAGACAGCTTATTTGCTAATAAAACTGTCGGAACAAGTTTATCCTCTAAGAGTTTTCTCTACCCTTCCTGCCGCCTTAGCGCTTGTGTTACCCTCTTTATTCCACTGTGAATGAAGGGGGAACTTCCCCACCTCCATTTCCCCCCCAAATCCACAGCATCTGAATCCTGAGCTAATCTGTGAATACTCATCAGTCAGCAACAGGAGATGGTTTCCCTGAGAGAAGAGACTGCTTTGCAGTTCTTGATATTCTCAGTATGCACAACCTCCATCCAGTGCGAATTCTGGAGTTTAGGTAAATGGTGCTGCTCTCCTGACTTCACTCAAACTGGTGAGCTAAAAGCAATAGTCCTTTCATCTCCTGATTTTCACAAGAGAGAAATTTTCATAGTAGTTCATTACACAGCTCTCCCTTTGGAACAGAAATTTATACTTTCTCTAGATTTTTTTTTCCCCCTCTATCCCTGTATCCTGCTATAGAAGCATCTGTTCTTCAACAGTTTGTTTTAAAGAACAAAAGGAAATGCACATTTTTAGGTAGATATTTTGCAGCTAGCACTGTCAGAAAAAGATGTCATATGGAGGTGAAAACACGTCATTTCATCCCAGAATATAGTAATGCAGTTGTTCTCCCTGAGAAAAAAATACTCCTTTCATAGAAAGGAAACCTTACAAAGGTTAAAATATTGACTTAAGTGAAAAAAGTTGATGCAGAGCTGTTTTATTTCACAAGCCTTTCATTTGCCTTTCAAAGAAGTTAAGAATCATGGGAAAAAATCCCTTAGAGTCCACATGACAAAGATAATGACAGCTTAATAAAAGTCTAATAAATCCAAGTTACTTCTCAGTGGTACGAGACCCTCCTTGAAGCTCAGGGAAAAAAAAAAGGAGGCATCTTATTTGAAGACCGGTCAAGTCTATTTCTGTATCCACCCCACTGGTAACTGAAGCTGCTTCATTTGTTAGGATTGCTTGGTTTTGGCCGTGTCCTGTATGTTGCACTTGGAAGGGAAATGCAAGTGTAAGAAACACCACAGGAGTCACCTCATCCACAGGTTTCTTGGGGGGAAAAAGGTCGCTGATGTTCTTCTGGGACCGCTGAGTGAGTATCTGTTGCACAAGTTCTTAAAACTCCTCTTCAATCTTGATAGCATTAAAATTCCACAGCTTTCATGTTCCTCAGGAAAATTACACTTCCCGTGTTTTGCTACACAGTAAATTCACAGTTTGAAACCTGAGTGAATGGCAACAATGCCCGAGTTTAAATTCTGGTAATCCACTTTAAAAAACCCCGCATCTTCTATCATTGCCTTCAACTCCTCCTGAAAAATAATAGTTCTGTAATTATAACCAGCTGAAGGCCTGTAAGCCAGCTGCCTGCAAGATCATTCTGGGACTGTTTTGTGTGTCAGTGAATTCAGAACAAGACTGTCTTACCTGAGGGGGGAAACGTCGGATGCTCTCCACGAGATACTGGTAAGACTTCCAGTCACCAGCAATAACCTCCCCCAGAACGGGGATAACCTGGAAACTGTAGAGATCGTAGAGCCTGCACAGACAGACAGCAAATACAGATGAATACAAACAAGTTTCAAACCAATCCTCTTCAACACAAGGTCATCTCTGTACCACTACCCTACAGAACCTGTACCTGATTTTAAAAGTGCACAATAAGGTGGCCTAAAAGCATCTCCATCTCTTATTCTGGCTAAGTAAAAATAAGAGAGCCTTGTGATAGGGCAAAAAGTGTCACCGTGTTCCTACCTGGAAAGAAGAGGGTTGTTGACTTGACTAAATTCAAGGCAGAGAAATCTTCCTCCTGGTTTCAGCACACGATAGGCCTCCTGAAGTGCCTGAGACAAAGCAGATGTGATCAGTCTCTTTATGTAGAACAGCACCTGTCTATTATCACACCGTGTGACAGCAACTCAGTCATGAACTGACGGGAATGAAGAGAATCCTGATTGGCAATCTCCAATATTTACTTGTGGAGAAGCATCCAAACACAAGTAAAGAAAAAAACAACAACAAACAACAAAACCAAACCATAAAAACTCTTGCTGTCACATAAATAGATTTATACCCGGCTTTGTGTTGAAACTATGATGTCAGGTTTGCAATTTTTCTTGTTTTTCCCTACTCTTAGTTGCCAAATGTGTGCCAACAGAGCTCTTGTAATTACAGACCAAACCCAAAAGGGAGAAGGTGACTCAGCTACAAGAAGCTGAAAATAAAAAGAGGGTATTATAGATCTTTTTTTTTAATCAAAAGAGAAGATTTTACTCAACTGTGAGGCACACCCAAAGGATCAAAGAAGAAATTATATTGGGTTTTGGATGAGCAATATGTGAGAACAGTGAGGAAGGAGAGGGAAGAAGAAAATCAGCTACTTTGAAAATTCCATCCTATATCCAAAATAGAAGACCTAAGAACCACCAAGACCAAACTCTGTTTACAACCGTACGGTTTTTCATACAAGAGCACAGCACAGTTGTATTCAAGCATCTCTGCAGGTTGTACATCTGCTTGGCTTCAACTGTCGTGTTCCTAAGCGATCAAGTATAAACAGTACACATACGTGATGGGAACTCTGCTAAAGAATTGGAAGCTTGGATGTGTTTTGTATCGGGTCTCCAGGGAGCTGTGCTACCAGGCTGCTGTATCCAGGAAGGCAAAGAGCCTGTGCTCAGGAAGGGTGCAGACGAGGCACGGTGAAAAGCCATCCACATTAAGAGAAGTTCAAAGGCATACAGTTCAAGATGGTTTGGATCCAAACGCTGCACCTTCCACAGAAGGAGCATTGCCAAAGTTGTAACACACTCCTCCAAACCAGACAACTAGTCTAGCTGGGCAGGTGGTCTAACCTATCTACAGCCACAAGACAGCTAGTCATTCTTGAAGGACAGATACTGTTTAGAACAATGACTACTACCTACCCTAATTAAAATCACACTAATTCTTCATAGGAAACCCTACTACCAGCCAGTGTAAAGACACTGAGCAGCAGTGAGCTGCATGATTTAGTTCAATGCCAGCTGCTTCCCCACTCTCTGCTCTGGGAGCTCTGCTGGCTCAGGCAGGGAAACAGAATGGGGCAGGAAGCGTTGGACCCACTGCGGGTGGGATAAACAGCAGGCACTTTGGGAGGGTTTGAGACATGCAGACTGACTGCACCGTGTGTGTGTGGATCCAGTAACATCACAGGTCAGGAGAAAGTAGGGAATGACTGAAGCACTCAGCCCGTTTTGCCTTAGGAAGAGATTGTGTGGCTTGCCAAGCTGGAAGGATTGGGCGCAACTAGTATAAATCTAACTTTTTATGACAAAGGTGGGGCATTTAATTGCATTCTTCATACAAACAAGTTGCACACTACATGCCACTTAGTTTAAATGTTTCAGGAGTAGGCAAAGATGTTCCTTTATCCAAAGGAATTCCTCCTTTGCTTCCTCCACTAGAATAAAAAATGTGAATCATACGGACCCCCTGTCAGGATACACTACAGCAACTTACCAAATCAATCCTGGTTACGTTTCGGATCCCAAAGGCAATTGTGTAAACATCAAACATATCATCATCAAAGGGCAACTCTTCAGCATTGCCAAGAACCCAGGACAAGCCTGTAGTAAAAGCCAAGGACACAGAATTGAACTCAGACTGCTCCAGAGAGACTACAACTTATCTATTGCAGAAGAAAACTATTATTAATAAAGTAATATTTAAAACTAATACTTTAATTTTTCATTTTTATTGGTGGAAAGACACCTTAGTCTATACTCACAAACCTTTCAAGGCCCTGTAACTATACAGCTGTCTTTCAAGCTATCTTTCTTAATGCTGCAGATCAGCCAAAACATTCTTCTGCATACACACACATGTTGTGCTCACAGTGCCTTAGTCTGCCAAAAAGATTTCATCCAAACCTTGCATGACAGTGGAAAGCAACTGGTTTTCCAGCAACTGGCTGCCACTGGTTTGTAGTGAAGTTGCAAAAAAAAAAAAAAAAAAAAAAAAAAAGTCACCAGATGGTAACAACCCACTGCACCTCGGTTTTCAGAATGGGATAATTAACACAGCCCAACTGGTTGATACTAATAATCCTCCCAAGAACAGGAAGGCACCTTTAACTTGCATTTCTTTCTTGCTTCTTCCTTCATACCACCCTCGTGCAAAGCAGCCACCAATGCTCACTTGCTTTAATAACCCCCCAAGCACCTCCCACGCTCCAAGCACCTCCTGTCCTGGAGGCCTGG
>NW_015090783.1:8832492-8841268 GCF_001431845.1 Calidris pugnax | reverse complement strand
GGGGTCCCCCGGTTTTTTGTGAAAATGAAAAAAAAAAAAAAAAAAAAAAAAAAAGAGTCTCTGCTCAAAGAATAACTTGAAGATTAACGTTTTGCCATGCAACACTTAAAATATTGTGCTAGAAAGCTTCCATAGATTGAGGAGCATGAAAAGCCACACTCCCATCTGCACTATCAGTATGTGATCTTGTTGCAGCTGTGTTTGCTTCTATCAAGGCCGTGTCTATCTATGGAGCATGGGTGTCCAGGTTATTTGTACCAAAAATAAGACTGCTCAATTTAGAATTAATAGTTCTTAAAGTCACTGGTTTTGGTGACTCAAATGCAAAACAACAATAACAAAAAACCAAAAAAAATCCCCAACAACCAGAAAAAAACCCCAGGAGTCTTCTGCAGAGATCAGCAGTTTTTAAAGGGCAGTATGCTAGAAAGTGACAGAGGAGAAAAAACACAACAGAAAACGAATGTTGTTGCCAGGAGACATTCAAATTTCATTTTTACAAAAAATATGTATTTATAGTTGTAGAAAGTATTGTATGCACAGCAGCACGCAACATCATCAGAGCAGCAATGATTAGTGTTATTTAAACCCAGACAGTTTGAAAAGACACTTAAGAAGTGAGCATCAAGAAAAGGTTTTGAGCAACGGGAAAACTGCCCCTCAGAATATACCGTGGTAAAATCACAAGCCAAGAGTTTTGTAAGTGAATACATAAAAATGGGCTGACAATGTCCAGGATACGGTGCAGTACAGCCTCCTACTCCTGCTGGCCAAAATGCACTATCAGCGATTGTGCAACACGTGTTTCTTTTCAGCATGCACAGACCCCACTGTTGGTGAATATGCATAGGAAGAAGTGAAAGAAAACTCTGGTCCTTATAATTTTAAGAAAACCAAACTTTGGACCTCAGACAATCAACAGGTAAGCAAGCTCAGAAATGAGATTACTACAACAGGGAGGAATCGCATGAAAAACATAAGGTAGGACACATTAAATGGATATGTGCTGAACAAGGGAGTGAAAAAGAGTAAGAAGTCAGACTTGTGCCACAGTGGGGCATAAGGCAACACAGGCAACAAGACAACAGTTGCGCTTCTCCGGTACAATGTACAGAGGAAGAAAATTAAAAAGCATAAATATTCATTTTGAGAATTTGGTAAGTCACAAAAATACCTAAAAAGTGCAGCCAATTAAACAAAATTATTTATAGTAGCTGGGAGGCAGCATCAAGCTTTACTTCATGTTCTAAGCTACAGTCATAAAGGTTCTATATTTACAACGTTGGTACAGTTCAGGTGTTCCCAAACTATAATGCATAAAAAAAGCTCTGGACAGGCTTGCAAGCTGCTCAGATAAGCACGATGCAAGCAGTCTGCCAGAGCTGGAAGAACCAACGCTTTCACAATTAGTTTGTATTTTAAAGAAAAGGAAGAGGCAGGCAGGCAACAGCCTTGGGGTAACCCACCAGCAGGGAGGAATAGCAGCTGCGAGAACCTGTGCCAGCAGCTTATCTTTCAGCCCCTTTGTGTTACCGAGCTGTTCTGTATGCCCTTCAGCCTACACAATCTGTAGGCTGAAGTCCCGACAGGGTGTGGGAGCAGGGTGCAGTGAAAGGACATGCAGGAGACCTTGTAACACAAATGGAGAGGCTGCCCAGGGCATACCTAATGGTGGCACCCAGGCAAAAAAAGTTTGGGAACCTCTTGGTATACTTTACGTTGCTAAAATATTTGCCAAATATCCATAAATGAAGAGAGGACAAACAACTATCATACAAACGCTGAGCCACAAGCAGGACTTCTTTCTCTATGTCTTACTTCTTAAAATCAGGCTTTTCAATCAGGATTGGCGTGGTCCCCAACAAATTCTAGATATCAGTGAATTAATCCATTGACCTGCAAACTAACATTTAATATAATTCAGTTTCTCTGAGTATTATTAGCATATGTTGTAACTGTGGAAAGTTTTATAGGTTCAGAATACACATTAGTTCTTGGCAGTTTTTAATTTGCTGCCTTGATTCTTTAAATACCCATTATAAGATCTTCAGTATAATCACTCCAGGGTTGAGCTCTTTTACATTATTTGCCTTGGTAAAATCAGATTCATTTGCACAGATATAAACAGCAAGTTTAGGTTATTTAACCAATTTTGAAGGATAGCTGGGTTTCAGACCTCAAGGACACTTCCATGTATGTATTTCTGAAAGTTCAAGTATTATTCAAGAGGATCACTGCACATCTGAATAACATACTACATACACACTCACTGACAAAGTAACTCAGCAGCGGCAAATATGCAAGCACAGCTATAGTATACACCATGGCTATATAATGTATATTGTAATCCTGAAGTGGTGACTACCTGATGGCCATCATGCATCAAATTCTTGCTACCAGGCATGCTACTGAAATGGTACAATGCACGACTTACCTTCGGTATAGCCGAGATGCTGTGCTTTCTGCTTCCCAACTTTTAACATCTCTTTGTTAATGTCACAGACCACCACTTGGGAATCCCCTAGCGACTTAGATCTGTCTTCCTGGTAACTTTCAGCAATTTCCTGCCACGATAAGTTCTGATGGTGCCTAAGCTTCCGCTGGAGCTGGCGCTCTCGTACAGAGCGAACGTAATTAATAAATCGAAAGGCGATGTCACCTGCATTTGTTTTAAAAGACAGATAAGTGTTTTAGAATGTTTTCTAACTCCAAGAAATTGGAACATAAAGCTTTGAATGTCAAACTGAGTTAAGTTTTTATATATACATAGATAAATAAAACCCACACACAGTATAGAGAGACACGGAGTGTGTATATATACAAAAATACATAAAGGGAACATATTAAAAGCAAAGAGTCCATGACTCTCTACAATAGGAAACAGTTTTCTATAACATATCATGGCAGCACTGTTGCAGAGCCTCAGAGCAAGATATTACAAAACACAAAGAAGTTAGCTCTCAACCCTTCTCTGTGAAAATCAAGTAGATGTGTCTACGGTTTTAAAGACAGAGAACCGAGAGGAAGAAAAACAAGAAATAGGCTAGGCAATTTAATTCTGAGCAGACTCAAACAGTTCAAAACCAGTGTGGCACTGTGATGTGGAACTCACCAAAATTATTTACCTGTTCCTCCAGCAACATCAAGAAGAAGCGTTCCTGGGGAAGGGTTCATTTTATGCACGAGGATATCCTTCCACACTCGATGAATCCCGAGAGTCATTGAATCGTTCATTACATCGTATTTCTTGGCCACACTTTCAAAGACCTGATAAACTGCAAAGAAATGACATGATAACTAAATGCAATTTACTTTAAAACGCTCCTGTGGAAGTAAAACGTGTCCTTTATTGCCTCGTGGAGGTCTGCCACCATGTGGAACTGAAAAATACTACCTGAAAACTCCTTACAAAAAACGTGATCGAATCCTGCCGAGCCTGTTGCCGGACAAACAGTCTCTTTGGAGAAATAAATCTCTTCCCGTAGTCTCTTACGGAGCCGAGGGGAAGAACCGACCTGGCATAACACTGATAGTCTTCACCGCGAGTCCTCATAAGGTCTCAAACCAGCGGTTCAGCTCCACAGACACCTCCAGCACTCCTTCGCCCCCACATCCCCGGTGGCCGCCGGCTGCCCGGGAGCCCCGTTCGGCCCCATCCCCCCCCGGCCCACCCTCCTTCCCCCGGCTCCACCGCGGGCCCCACCGCCTCCCTCACTTTTCTCCCGCCTCTCCTCTTCGGTCACCGTCTGGAAGCCGAAGTGCGTCTCCGGGCCGGCGGCCAGGCCCCGCACGGAGCCGCAGAGGGCCCGCAAAGCACCGCCGCGGCGGGCGAGCAGCGCCCGGCACGGGCACAGCCCCGCCGCCGCCATCTTGCAAGGGCACGACCTCCCCTCCCGCCCGCCGCCGCCGCGGGGCCCCTGGGCTCCGCCAACCGCCGTACCGGGGCGGGGCGCGGGGCGGCTCCGCGCTCGGCCCCGGGGAAACGCAGGCCCCGCAGCTTTGAAGCCCACGGGGGGGACACCCCGCGGCTGTGCCGGTGTCACCGCGGCTGAAGCCGTCCCGGGGATTTGATACATAACGGGAAAAAAAAACAAGCTAACCTAAAAAACCCCAAACCCACCACAGCGTATTTGAGTAATTTTTCAAATAATTCTCCCTAACCCCTTCAGATTTTTAATTTTGCAGTTTCTTGGTGAAAGTAAAGCCTGATGAGGATCAGGGGGAAGGTTAGTTTGTGGGTGCTGATAAAGCCAGGGGATGAGAAAAAGGTCCCCTCTGATTCCTGTCAGGAACATTAGTACAAATAAGGGACCTTTTCTGCTACTTTTGCTAAAACTGCCCCGCTTATCACATTATTTGAATCATCCGGAAATTCTGTCAGCTCTGTAAATACAAGTTACTTCACCCTTTCTCGTGAGAGATGACATCACACCCAAGGAATTCCCCAGCACCAGTAGCTCTCCCTTGCCAAGAACTTCCTTCCATGCTGACACTTATTAGCCCCATCATCAGGCCCTACACGATTTTCTCATATCTTATCTGCAGAATTAAATACAACCTTAAATTTTTTTTGCTCTATTTTCTTTGCAACGGGATGCCTTGCCTTGCAAAGCACCACATGTGTTGTTTGGGTTTGGTTGTTTTTGGTTTTTTTTTTTCTATTGCCTGCCTTAGCTATAGCGAGAGATGATCTTTGCCTACCAGAAAAGTGACCGGCCACATTCAGGCACCTCAGGCACGAGGAAAACACAGGAAAGCCGAGCAAAGTCTGCGCGCCGCCTGAGAGCACCCAGCCCAAGGCACACCCGCAAGCAGGGCGCTGAGGGGGCGCTGAGGAAGCGCCATGCCCCGGGCCCGCCCCAGCAGAGGCCCTGAGGGGCCCAAGGCCGCCCCTGAGGCCTGCGCTCCGGCCAAGCGCGGGGTTCGGCCTCCATCACCGTTGCCATCGTCGCTATGGCAACGGGCGCGGGGCATGCCGGTCTGAAAGAAACTGCTGCAGTAAAATGCTACGAGAGCGCCGGATTCTGACCAATCAGCACTCGGGGGGGTGGTGGCGGTGACCAATGGGCGGAGGCCAGTGCGGAGGGGGCGGGGCTGGGGGCGCTTGCTGGCGACGGCGGCGCGGGCGGGTCGGTTAAACGGACGCGGCGGCGGAGCGAGCTGCGCGTACGCCTTTCCTTGCGCCCCGCCCGCTCCGTTCCACACAGGGCCGGTCCCGCGGCGCCCGCCAAAGTGGTGAGGGGAGCGGCGTGAGGGTCTGGGACGCTGGGGGGGGGCAGTTCCCGAGAAGGGGCCGGGTCCCACTCGGCACAGGGAAGGCTGAGGCTGGGCAGTCTGTGCCCGGGTGCCCTGGCGGCGCCCCTGTGCCAGGGTCTGTCTCTGGTGGACGCCTGCGCCTTTCCCTCATCCCTGGGAGCTGCAGGCGGGAGGCTTGCCGGTAGCCGCGCTGGCTCCGAGTTTGGGGGGCTCCGGACTTCGTTCGCCTCCCTCAGTGGGGAAGGGCCGTCGGGGTCGGGCGCTGGAGCGGCGGTGCCTCTCTGGGGCTGCGCCGACCTGGAGCGGGGCTGGGAGGCGGCGGGGTTCGAGACCGCTCCGTCGGTGTTCGTGTCGCCACCGTGTGAGCGCCGTTCCCCGGCGCCGAGCCCAGGCCGTGCCTGTAGCCCCACCGGCCAAGCGCTGCCCAGCCCTGGGTGTGGGCACCGTGACCGGGCTGTGAACGGCGGTACCTGGGCGAGCACCGGGCAGGTGGCTGCTCCCCCAACCTCGAATTCTCTTCTTCACTCAATGCAGGCAATCATGAGTGACCGAAAGGCAGTGATCAAGAATGCGGACATGTCAGAGGAGATGCAGCAAGATGCTGTGGAGTGTGCAACTCAGGCCTTGGAGAAGTACAACATCGAGAAGGACATTGCTGCTCACATAAAGAAGGTAAAAGTTTCCTTGTAGTGTCTTTGTGAAATCTCTATGCACATGAAAAACGAAGTAGAGAGAATGCTGCTGGGCAAGTAGCTCTAGAGAAACAAGTTCTAGAGACACTAGATAATCAAGTCAGGCTTTTTCTGTAGGCTGATGTCCTTATGTTCCTTTCCCCACCCTTTTCATGGACTTTTCCAGCTTGTTCCGCTTTTCTCTTGCGGTACCTTCTGCTTAAGGCTTTCCTGCCACTGTGCCATTGTCCAGGAGAGCAGCTGACTGTCCCCGTCACTGATGGGCTGCTGCAAAACACAGGGGCTCTATTGAGCTCTCCTATGGTTTTCCTCTGGGAGAAAGCCTGTTTTACATAGTCCTTGGTTTCAGTTTTATTGTACCTAATCTTGAGCATCTGTTTACAGTTCTGTCCAGCTGGGGCAAAAGTTGCAGGGAAAAGTAGTTTTCTGCAAGTCTGAAAAACAACACAAAAAAACCTGAACCAAAAAATAGCCGACAAACCACAAAAAAAGTCCTGGTGGCACTGATTCTCTGTTGTTTGCAAAGTCTGTGTCACTATTTCTGTAGGATTAACAATACTGAACATGGGAAAGATCTAGTTCTGATTATATTTCCTGCTTCGTCAACTCAGGAGAATGGAGAAATCAAAGAGTGTCAATGGAAGTTAAACTGATCTGAGTGGAAGAGCTGTTTAAAAAGTAATTCAACTAAGCAGAATGATTGCTTCCACTAGAGGAATATTGGTTTGCTGTGCCTGCAATACAGAGAGGCATTTTTTCCCCAGATGCAGGGAAGTATCTATGGCAGTGGAAAAGAGGGTTTAGTCTAGTATTTTTCAGGTACTGTTTGTAGCAACTACTGGGAATTGTAGAGGACTGTTTGAAATTTGTAAAATACAAATTCTTAATGTGATGATAGTGCTGGTGTTACAGAGCGCGTGGCAGAGAATTTTCCACTTAGTCTCTTTAGCACCCATGTTGCAGATGAACAATGAAGTCTAAATTATGGTTTAATAATCTCTCTGGGTATAAAACTAGCAGGGCTAGTTTTTACTAGCTTTTATTTGAGGGCTATAGTTTCAGATCATGGCATGAATTTTGGAGGGAGAAAGATTACTTTCCCCGAACAAAGGTAATGTTTTAAACTTAGTACTGCTAGATGGGAAGCACCGTGGCTCTTTTTGGTGGATTTTGTCTTTTGTCTGACTAAGCAGCAGGTGAACAATAAGATGTAAATAAGATAATCCTAGTACTTAGGAGCATCTGCTCTTCCTCTAATTGCCTCGCTCAGAAAGTGAGTATCTGTTTAGAAGAGTTCTTAATTTCTAGTGATCTGTTTTGCAGGAGTTTGACAAGAAATACAACCCCACTTGGCACTGCATCGTGGGAAGGAACTTTGGCAGCTACGTGACTCACGAGACCAAGCACTTCATCTACTTCTACCTCGGCCAAGTCGCCATTCTCCTCTTCAAGTCTGGTTAGAGCCAGGGACTGTTACTGACACTCGCACCCGTCGCAGGGCTGCGTGCTGGCTCCTCTGACTAAGTTACTGCAGCCTTCCCGAGGACGCAGGCCTTGATCTTCAAGGGTGATGGCAGGGATTATGCTATAGCAGATGATGTTACAATGTGGATATAAAAAGGAAAAATGCCAAAAAAAAAAGTCTTCCTTGTATTTATTTTTTTTTTTCAGAAGGCTGCTTCTTTGCTAGTAGAGCTGTGGGAGCAGTTTTGCCTTTGAGAGTTTTATAGCCATCTACAGTATTGCCCAGTTACTGCTTGTGCTGTGTAAGTACTGATGGTGTTTAGTTTTCTGTTCCAAACCTCTCGTATTCTTCTGGTTTGTTTTTTTTATATAATTTCCCCTCTTGCGTTTTCGGACGAGCCCCAAACCCGAGCTGTTTGTTTCTTTGCTGCTGCCCCTTGGAGAGCCGCTCTGGAAATAAAGGATGAGATCTGCCCCCCGCTGCCGGGTCGTTATTTCTGGCCGCTTTGTGCTATGCGGGCGGGGGCTGAGGCGGGGCCCGGTGCGGGTCTGGCTGCCGGGGGGCGGCCCGAGCCTTCCCTGCCGGTCGGGGGCGGTGCGGGCTCCCCGGGGACTACATCTCCCGGCAGTCTGCGCGGCGGGCGGGGACTACGACTCCCGTGGTGCCCCAGGCCCGGCTCCACATCCGGGTTCCGGCCACTGCTGTCGGCGTCTGGTCGCCATTACGGGTCGCTGTCGGTGCTGGGCGGTGGGACCTCCGTTACCGGCCAGAGACGTTCCTGTGGCTCCGGTGAGAAGGGCAGCAGCCGCGACCGGGAGATGGTGAGCCCGAGGGCAGCGGGAGGAGCGGCCCGGGGGCGGGCGGCTGTGGGGTCTGTGAGGGCCGGGCCGGCAGCGGCTCCGAGTGCTCCTCAGGGCTCGGTACGGCCGTCCACGGGCCTGATGGAGGACACGGACGTGTCCGAGGAGATGCAGTGACTGCTGTGGAGTCTGCCGCTTGGGCCAGAGGGAAATAGTGTTGAAAGACGAATTGCAGTCCTTTAGAGAGAGGGTGAATGTTGGGCTGTACCATCCCTTTGCTGAACACTGCCCACAGCAGGAACCGAGCAGGGTGGGCATGGTACATCTTTGGGAAAGCAAGTTCTGTGGACACAATTACGTTGCACTTTTTCCGTGGGTTCCCCGTGTTCCTCTTCCCGTGCCTTACATGTGCCTTTCCTAGTTTTTGTTTCACAGCACCTTCTATTTTTAATGTTTCTTTCACTGTCTGATTGTCTAGCAGAATAGGAGAGCGTCTCCAGGCCTTTCCCAGTGTGGCTGATCAGCAGCAGCCCTTTGGAGTCAGATGTGACTTTCCTCTGAGG
>NW_015090783.1:8773173-8832482 GCF_001431845.1 Calidris pugnax | reverse complement strand
TTTTTTTTTTTTTTTTTTTTTTACCTAGTCCCTGACTTAAATTGTGTTCAAATTAGTTTTAAAGTTCTGTTTGATATTGGCTGGTTCAAAAATTGCAGGGAAAAGTAATTTTCTGCACATCATCTGTGTTTCCATCCGCCTTTCATGTGCTGCACAATGTGAAAATCCCAAGTCTTGGAGCACTGTTGGTCTGGTGTCCACAGAATACCTGTGTTTATATATGTATGAAGAAGAATAATGGATTTGCAAAGCATCTAGTTCTGATACACTTTCTACTTTGCATATCAGGAGAATACAGAAATCTAAGGGTGCCAGCGGATGTTAAATCTTACATGAATCTGAGTGGAAGACCTGTTTGAAAAGTCACTCAACTAAATGGTATCATTGCTTCTATTGGGATGGTCTTCCTTTCCTGTCACCCTAATGAAGCTATAAGCATCTTTATTTTTCCCACTTGTAAGAACGACTTCCTATGTTAGTGAAGAGCAGAGTGTTCAAGCTACTGAGATTTTTATTGGGGCTTCTAATTGGATCCTGGAAAATTGTGGTGAGGAGATTGGTCAGTTATTATGACCCTGGATAAAGAGAAATGCTTGCGTGCTCTTGGGGAAAGTTTGAGAGCTATTGGCTATGGCGATGTATATCACAGGTGGAGTGTTCAGCTTATAGAAGAGCTGTAGATCGTGGCTTCTGAGTAGGATGGGAGAACTTGATCGCATGACCTGATGCCTCAGTGGTGTAGTTAAAGAACATGGTATGACTTTGGGGGGGGAAGTTGCAGCCCCTGGGCTGCAGCAGGTGAGGTATAGAGGTAAGTGACACAACCTTTATACGTAAAAGCATACGCTGCTCCCTAATTGCCTCTTCAAAAAATGATACTTGTTAAGAAGAGACACATTAATGACAAAATCTGTCATCAACTTTTGGCTGAGGACTGTGCTGATAAGTTCCTAGCAATCTCTGCTGCAGGAGTTTGGGAAGAAATTGCACTGTAGGAAATTTGTCAGCTGTGTGTCTCCTGAGACCAAGCGCTTCATCTTCCTTGTGCCTGGAGTAAATGTTCTTCTGTTCAAAGCTGGTGAGAGCTACAGGTGGTTGTTTGGAGTTGCTTGTGGGACCGCAGGGTAACGACAGCAGCTTTGTGCCTTCAGCTGTCCTGAGGAAGCAGGGCTTGGTTTTCAGGGATAACGTCAAGGTTTCTTCTGGAGTGGCTGGTGGTTTTGTTGTGCTTAGGGGGAGAAAAAAACCAGCCAAACAAAAAAAACCCAACAACATACCACCTTGTATTTATTTTCTTTCCAAAATCAGCTTATTTGCTAATAAAAATGTTCTGTGTTCTACCTTCAAGAGTTTTACAGCTATTTTCTCATTTTCCCGCATGGTGCTTGTGCTCCTCCTCGTGTCCCTGTGAGCAATCTCTTCTCAAACCCAGGGTCCATGAAGCTGAGCTGGACACGTGAGTTGCCCAAAGCTGCCCTGAGGAGCCCTGCTGTTGGACAGGACCCTGCTGTTGGACAGGACCCTGCTGTTGGAGACATGTAGGAGTCACAGGGGGCAACCTGGTTGCCCTGTGGCTAGCTGCCAGTGGCCTGATGCCGGTGAGGTCCGTGCCAGTAGAGGTGTGGAGCCTTGGAGATCAGCTCTGTGTCCCACAGCAAGTCCACCGACCCAAGGCCCAGACCAGAGCAGCGTACTCTGTTTGGGTGCCCTCAGAGATACCTGCCCATTGGCAGTACTGGGGAGTGCTCAGCCGGTCTACCGTGAATCCATCGGTAAATCTGGGTTTGTCGAACGCCTTTTTAGCCCAGTCTCCTCCCCGTTCCCCAGCAGTGCCCTCGGTGCCGCCGCGGTTCCAGGCCGCGCTCTCCGGTGTCTCCGGGCAGGGGGCGCTGCCTGAGGCCCCGTCGCTATGGGAACGGGCGCGGGGCATGCTGGTCCGAACGGGGACGCACCCCCAAAGGGAGGTCCGGTCCTGGCCAATGAGCGCTCGGGGGGGCGGTGCCCCTGACCAATGGATGGCGGTTGTGCGCAGGGGGCGGGGCTGGAGGCTCTGGGGAGCGGCAGCGCCCGCGCGGGTCGCTTGAAAGAACATGGCGGCGGAGAGGGTGGGGAGCGGCGTGCGGGTCCGCCCGGTGCCGGTGTAGCGGTGTGTGCGGAGCGGTGAAGCTCCCCCTGGTGCGTGAGGGGAGTTTCGTGAAGAGAGCGGAGCCTCATGAGGCGGTAGCGCGGCTCCCGAGAGGGGCCGGGCGCGGTGCGTGTCCCGGCGGCCGCCTCTGCCTTTCCCGCATCCCTGGGGAGAGGCCTTGAGGCTTTCGCCGAACCGGAGCGGGGCTGGGAGGCGGCGGGGTTTGAGGCCACTCCGTGGGTGCCCGTGTCGCTCCGGGAGCTCCGTGTGAGCAGGCTCTGCCGGCGCCGAGCCCAGGCCGTGCCTATGTCTCTGGCCCCACCGGCCAAGCGCTGCCCGGCCCCGGGACCAGGCTGTGAACGGCGGTACCTGGGTGAGCACCGGGCAGAGTGGCTGCTCCCCTAACCTCGAATTCTCCTCTTTATTACAGGTCGTACGGGTGATCAGACAGCTGTGATATAGGATACAGATGCAGCAGGAGTGTGCCATTTGGTCTCTGGAGGAACGCAACGCTGAGCATGACGTTGCAGCTCATATAAGGAGTATAATCGTTCATAATGTGTTCCTCCTGAATGCTAGATGAACTTCAAAAATCAAGCAAAAATGTTGGTGAGTAGTTCTAGAGAGGAAAGTTCTGTGGGTACTGTGTAATCCAGTCAGACTTTATCTGCAGACTGGTGTCTTTATGTTCCTTTCTACATCCCTTATATGCACTTCTCTGGTTCTTCCCCTACTCTTTCACAATTTTTTGTGAAATTTTTTGTCTATTTAAGTCCTTTGCTCTCCAAAGAAAGTACTTGGAATGCTAATTCTGAGTTCCTAGTCTCTTCTGCAGCAATGTGACAGGAAATATAATCCTACCTGGCAGTGTACTGAGGGAAGGAATTTTGTGACTCACCAGACCTGTCATTTTTTTCCTCATTGGCCTGGGTTCTGTTACTGTTCTCCTCAAGGGTGCTTAGAGCCACGGACTGTTTCTCAAACTCTCATCTCGTTACTCAGTTGTGTGCTAATGGCACGAAGCCTGGTGCCTTCAGTCTTCCTATGGCAGGAGACCTTGGCCTTCACAGGCAATGAGGGATTTTGCTAGCAAGGGGGGGGTTGTTATTGTAGTTAAGGGAAAAAATTGGGGGAAGGGGAAACAAACAAAAAAGAGAGACTTCTGTGTATTTATTTTCTTTCCACAGCCAGCTGCTTTGCTAATAAAAATTTTGTATTCTGCCTTTAAAAGTTTTATGGCTATGTATTTTTTTTCCTTAGTGTTGCTTGTGCTATTCATTTCCCTGTGAATGTGGATTTGTTAGAAAGTTTCTTTTCTCAAATCCAAAATATCTAAACATTGTGGGTAACCATCCTTATAATTTGGCCGTTAATTCTGATAATAATAGACCTAAATAGGGAACAAAGGGGAGTTAAAATAAAGCCTTTTAGGAAGCTTTGCCTAAAATATTATTTATTAGCTCTGCCCTTTTGCTTTCCACCACTACTTTTCTATTAAGAAGCCCGGGAACTGCTCTTCTAGTGAACTCAAAGCCTGAACCAATGGCACAGGGGTCAGCAGATGCCCTCGAGATCTCCGAGTGTTATTTTAAGGGTTAATTAAAATGCCTTTAGAATATCTGTTGCCTTGTGTTTGGGTTTTTTTTTTTTTTTTTCCCGTTTTCTAATGCGTTGAAGGAAAAGTTTAAAAGAATCGCGTTCTTTCTGGCCGCTTTGTGCCGGCGGGGCCGGTCCCGCAGCCCGGTGCGGGTCTTGCTGCCGGGGGGGGGGGCGGTGCGGGTGGCCCCGGGCTCCCCGGGGACTACATCTCCCGGCGGTCTGCGCGGCGGGCGGGGACTACGGCTCCCGTGGTGCCCCGGGCCCGGCTCCATCCGGGTCCCGGCCACTGCTGTCGGCGACTCGTCGCCATTACGGGGCAGCGGCGGCCGAGCCGGGGCCGGGGCGGCGCCGAGGAGCCGGTGGGTGCCTGGGTGGCGCCGACCACTCGGGCGGCAGGCAGCGCCGGGCCCCGCGGGGCTCCCTCAGCAGCTCCCTCCCTCCTCGCCCGGAGCCCCGCAGGCCCGGCCCGGCCTCTCGCGGCCCTCCCCCGGTTCGAGCGGAGCAGCGAGAAGATGTCGCCATGAAGGAGGCCGAGTCCGCGCTGCGCCGCCCCCGCCGGTCGCCCCCGCGGGCCATGAGCCTGGGCCCCCGCCGGCTCCGCCAGCGCCCGTCCTGCCCCCCCGCCCAGGGCCGCCCCTCACCCGCCGGGGCGCCCGTTGATGCTGCAGAGCCCGCCCGGCCCGACCCCCGCCTCAGCCTCCGCCATGGACAAGAGCAGCCCCTGCGGCTCCGGTGCGCCCGGCTCCTCGGCCGGCGGCAAAGGGCAGCAGCCGCGGTCCGCCTCGGCCGGGCCCGCCGCGGGGGAGTCTAAGCCCAAAGGCGGTAAGAGCGGGGCTGGGGGAGAGTTCTAGCCGCAGACCGGGAGTTCTGGGGGGTTTCAGGCCGGTAGCGGCGGCCCCTCGGCGGGCTCTGGGTGGGAGGGAGGAGCGGGGTAATCGCGGGGCCGGGGTCGCGGTGAAGCTGACCCGCTCCTGGTCGGGCTGTTTGTCTCTGGGCCGGGTTTAATGGGCTTGGTTTCAGGTCACGGCTTGTTTTTGCTTTCTTTTTCCTTCCTCTTCCGGCTCTGTTGCCTGTTGGACGAGCTGTGGGTCCTGCTCCTTCCTGCCTTTAAGGATTAACGCGGTATCTCTGTTAGCGTTGGAATAATCAGATTGAGAGCTAAAGCTTTGGGCTTATAGTAAGAATATATGTTTGCCCAGGGCCTATTAAGAGAACCATTAACTTTATTCTGTACTAGAGTGCACTTTTACGTCTTGCCTAAGGAGGTCTGGTATCGATAGACAGTGTTCCCCTTACCGGCTGTGTTCCAGTAACCTGCTTTGGAGCAGCTCAGAGTTTGTTAAGTGTTGTTTGCCCATCTGGTGTTTAAACCCAAGCCTTACAGCTGTGATTGCAAACAGCCAGTTTTGCTGACATAGTGCTTCATGAGGAGCCATTATGGTTCCTGTCATCTGTCTTTTCAAGGTAAGACCTGAGCCGCCTCCGGTTCTCTAAAGCTGTTCAGGAGCAGAGTGTTCCTGGCAACCTTGCATATTTTTTCTTTTCTACAACCTAGAAATGGGGCAGTAGTGATTGAAGTTAGTGTTTTTAGTCCCAGAAGTATGTATGCGAGTGTCAACAGGTTGCTGCAACAGCACCGCTGAACTAATTTCCTTCCTTCTCAGTGGTTTGTTTCAACTCTATTACTTCATGTCTCTGAACTCCATTACTTCAGGTCTCTGAAGGCAGCAGTGTATTCCGAGGGGTTAACAAAATGAGTTTCTGGGAGGTGTTGACTCCTCCTTGGACCTTCTAAACACACTGGGATCCTGGGTAACCAAGTATTACCTGCTCTTCGCCTTTTTTAACTGATCTTTCCCCAGGACAGACTGACGTGGGAGTTGGCTCACCCACAGCTCCCCAGGTTGTGGTGTAACCGTGCAATTCTAGTTAAGTTTTAACTTCGCATTCAAACACATGCAAAGTCTTTTTAGGAAGAACTTTTTATGCAGTCATTTCTGGAAGAGCTCCTAACTGTTTTGCAAAGGTTTTTTTTTGCATCAGCAATAGGATTGGATGCGAGAGTCTTATTATCCCTGGCTACTGTTGTTATTTTTCAGTCACTTATTTCATTTTTTCCCCTGTAATGAACAGACCAATGGAAGCAGAGGGTTTTGCCTGTTGGATATGCAACAACAGTTTTAGAACCAGATCTTTGGGTTTTGATGGAGTAACAAAGCATAGAAACTCCTCTGCATGTGTTGCAAGAGGCGGTGTGAAAGGGCAGCAGACAAGAGGTTTTCCTGTCGAGGAGAACCGGTTTCTGTCCCACCAAGAGGTACCTCAGCCCTACAGCTTCTTCTTGTAGTGTGGTGTGTTGCTGTAGGGAGGATTGTTTACAGAATATAAGCATCTTTCAGTAAAGATTTAAGGTGGCCTGTCCTGTCCCATGGCTGGTATGCCTTTAAGTAGAAGAAGCAGTATCTGGAGTGAAGGAGGAAATAAAATGCCTGTCATTCCAGCACGAAATAAAAGTGTTAAGTAATTTTTGTGGAATGCCACTTTTTATAGTCTTGAAACAATGTTATGGTAGCAGAGGAGCAGTGAGGGGAGAAATCCTGATGTACCATACTCTTCTACTCCAATACAATAGACTAACTTTTAATTAAAAACAAACCCAACTTTTTTTAAGACCTCTTTTTCAATAAAAGAGAAGAAAATTTTGTCTTGACATAATTCCGCTTTGAAGATGCTTGTTTCTTAACTCCAGTGGAGGGCAAAGGGACATGGAATGTGTTGCTTCATCAAAGAGGCCTGGCAAAATTAGAGTTTCTTTTAGTAGAAGCAGATATATATATTTGGAATATCTTAACTGGAGGGTACTGAAAACTAAAATGAGAAGATTCCGTTTGCCAGATAATGGCAAACAACCACAGGACGAGCACACAGGACACAGCTCTGTTAGATCGTGGCTGTGTTTTGGCAGCAGTTGCACACAAGACACTGGCATGTCACCATATGGGATTTTTTTTTTTTTTCTTGATTTCTTTATCATTCTGCAGGTAGCTGATGTGGTCCACCTGATTTCTCTCCAGTTTTAGGAAAGGTATAAGAGGTCTTCTGAAAACCTTGTGTCTCCTTTGAAAAGGAAGGTATTCTTGATGGACCACAGATTCTCCCCCAAACGCTGCGTAAGTGCCTTTTGCACTGATGGTTGCTGGATTTGAGTCTAGTCAAGCTCTTGCCATTTAGATGCTTTTTGGAGTTACCTTCTGTGATCAAGTCCAGCTGAAGAAATGAAGAACTGGAAGTTCACGAAACCTTGCAGTAGCTTCTTCCGTTTCTCTTACAGCACAGCTTGAAATGGGCTAAATAGGATACTGTAAGCTCTTGTGGAAGTTGGATTCCAACTATCTTTCAAACTTGGCCTTAAAAACTAAATTAAACTTCAGATTTTCCAACAGAAAAATTTCTTTGGGTTAGATTAGCGCACCAACAGGAGTCACGTCCCGTTAGGTGGAATATAGTAGTGGAGGGGAAGTAGGCTTGTTGGGTTTCTCTGCAGTCCTCGAGGCCTGATGGACAACATCAGTTCTTACAAACTGGGCGTTATTATGGTGTGAGCTTAGCTGGGGTGTGTGACTGCTCCGTCACCTCTTGCTCACTGGAATGTTTGTCGGAGCAGCAGCAATAGCTTCAGTGTGTTTTTGTGAAGTCACCCTGGGGCTTAGTGTGATCCACCACCCAAGCCCCTTATGCAACACGGTTGGCTTCAGCACGGCTCCACTGAAAAGAAGTGGCAAACAAAGATGGAAGGAAACCACAGTCCTCACCCCAGCAGCAAACTGCTGCAGCTCCAGGACCGAAGCGGTCACCTAGAGCTGTTTTTAGTCCTGTGAGCTTGATCTCCTCTCTCTGGGTCTTTGGAGGTAGAGGTCCTCTAAAGGAACGTGGCATCCAGCAGGAGAAAGCACAGATGTCAGGGCTTGCTTCAGAAGGCAGAAGCAGCTTTGTTGCTAGTTTTATAAAATTATATAGACAATATTTTTTTTATAAGTCTGTGTTCTCTTGGAGTGTGAATGGGTAGATCATAGGTTAGATCTTGTGCGACCGGCAAAAGGACCAGCTGAGGAGCTGAGTGAAGAGTAAGCACCTCACCAGTGCTGTTGCTCATTCCTAATTTGCCAAAGAAATAAAAAAGCGATCTAAACCTTTATTACTTCAAACTGGGATCTAACAAGAGAGGATGGCAGTGAGAATCTTCCACTTTTCTCCATGCGTGAGTGCAGATATCGCTGTCCTGCCCCGCTCCTCTGGGAATGCAAGAAGGGATGATGCAAAGCAGAGAGCAGCCTGACACTGGCATGCTGGAAAGGTTGGAAGGAACGGCACTGCTTACATTCAGGGTGGGGGAAAAAGTGTTCCAGTTTACAAATGTATACTCCAAACTCTTGATTGTCTGTTGACTGATTTAATGTCTACTCTGATGGACCAGAATCCTTATGTGGGTAATTCTCGCAATCAATAACATCAGGTTTGAAGCCTTTTTAGAATGTCATGTAAGGCCCTTCCTAAAAAAGGCGCAGGCAGAGAGGACATTCCTATAGAATGTGAGAGTCATTATAGTGACTCCCAAAAGCTCTTGAGTTGGTCTGAAAGGACTTGTAGCATGACAGGAATGTGTATAAACCAGCTGACTGACAAATTTGGTGGTGACTAACTTGATTGAAACTCTGAAGTGGTAGGAAATTCTTCTGTCATCCGCAGGTACAGGCTGTTCCTGGGCCTTGTAAAGACCCGCTTTAGGCTGAACTTTTCTTCTTGAGTTGTTTCTTTTCCCTCAGTTGGTGATTGCAGAGAAACTGCAAAGTTGCTGTAGATACAACAGGCATGTGTCCCTCTAGTCACTGAAATTGCAGATTTAAGAGGGTGATTGAGCTCTAAACTGACAGGCTCTCCTCCTGAATAACTGAAATGGTAGTCCAAACCTCTTCAAAATGACATAATTTTTTACCAGAGACTCAGTGGTGTTGATTTCAGCCTCTTTCCTCCAAACACTCTCAAAAAAGGTCTATCTAAATAATCATTAGGCCAGACCTGGTCACACCCTAGGTACTTGGCAGCTTCTGATGTGTTTTTTTTCCTGATAACGCTCAACCCATGTCTTTAGCCTGACGAGCTTTACAGCCCTGTGAGCTGTGCAGGCGTGTGTCTGAGTTATACGTCTGTGGTTCCGACAGACTTGGTTCAGTTCTGCATTTAAGGGATCAGCCTTTTGAATAGCAGAGTAAACAACCGGTTCTGGCGAAGAAGTTTGTCTGCAAAATGTCTCTGTCGCATCATGTGGAAGTAATGATGGTGCCTTTTTACTTCTCTACTGTAGTTGTGGGGAAAGACTCAAGTCTGCTGGTGCAAGAAACAGCAGATCACCACAAAGCCCAGTCAAGCCACTTTTATTACTTAAGAGTAAGTCAGATCCTCATTAATGTGCGATAACAGACTTCCCAGTCCACTGCCCCTCTCTTTTGGGGGGTGCAGGTGGCAGAGAAAACTAAAAATAACAGAAAAGTGAGACTTGGTGAGAGTGATTTAATTCCAGCTGTTTTAAATGCTCGGGCAGATTGGAATCGGAGCTGGGGAAGGGGAAAACAAAAGGCACAGGTAATGAAAACTGCCTGTATAAGTAACGCGATCCTGAATCACACACCTCTCTTTTGGGGGGTGCAGGTGGCAGAGAAAACTAAAAATAACAGAAAAGTGAGACTTGGTGAGAGTGATTTAATTCCAGCTGTTTTAAATGCTCGGGCAGATTGGAATCGGAGCTGGGGAAGGGGAAAACAAAAGGCACAGGTAATGAAAACTGCCTGTATAAGTAACGCGATCCTGAATCACAGTAAAATTTACATTAAGGGGTGGGGAAGACTACGAAGTGTGAAAAGGCAAACTAGTAGGCTTTTATAAACTGGATCTAGATATTGCATGAGGCGTTACTGTTTGCATAACACTTAGCGAGTATCCAGAGTGACTCTGGGGCTGGCTGGTGTGGAATGACTTCTGGCTGGGACTGTGGAGTTCTGCTTCCAAGCTTATCAACATCCTTCTTCTACAAATAAAATTCAGGGCAGTTGGTGGAAGAGCTGGGTTCGGTGACAGGTTTGTTGTGTCCTTGGGGCAACTCTAGTCTTGTGTTAAGACTATTAGACATACCTTCATAGTATGAATTTTCTGTTCTAGCAGTCATAACGAAGCAGCTGGTTAGACCCAGGAAACCCCTTTCAGGACTGATTTTTCTGCTCTTGTGAGGTTTATTTCTGCGGTATTTTGCTTTGTGCTTCACCACTGTGCCATGTGTTAAGGTCAGTGGTGCGCGCAGCGTGCTTTTGGGCAAACAGGTCTCATTGCAGAGGCTGGTGGACTTAGTACTTAGATATTAGGTACTTGTCCTGCGAGGCCAAAGCATTGGTTTCGTGCTTCAAGATCGATTAGTATTTGTTGGCCTTGTGAAAGAAAAGGGTATTTTTAAAACAGTATTAGATCTGTTTGGGTCTTTTAAGTGTAGTGGGCAGAACGGAGCGAAGACAAGGAATGGGGTCTGGCAAAGTGGGAGACTTCAAGACAAATGCAGGCAGCAGCGTATTTATATAAGGGAGCGACATGAGAAATTGTGTGCTTTCAGAAAATTGAATGAAAAAATGAAATAATTGTTGTCATTTTTGTAATGGGGCATGAAGATGTGGTTGTGTTTATCATTAATGTACCAGGCAACATGCTAACGTCTGGTGATGGCAATTCCAAATCTGGATGAAGAAAATTCAATCATTCTAATAAAAGATAAAGCCCAGCAAATGCATCCTTTTATGCTCTTTGACCAGTTCTTTGGGCAGTGGTAGGAATGAAGTGATTTTGGTTGCTGGGGGAAGTTTGGTGTCCCAATAAGCACTAGGCTTTTAACCAGGGCCCAAGGCAACGGCCGAGGTGGACACCTCTGGCTGAGGAGCAGTACATGTGGGCAACTCTGAGGCTGCTGATCTGATTCTTGTTTCTTTTTTTTTCTTCTTTTCTTTCAGATGGAAAGAATGCGAGTGGATCCAAACAGCGTTATAATCGTAAAAGAGAAACTTCATATTCAAAAAATGAGAACTTTTCCAGTCAGTCCCGTCGCTCCAATTCACAGAAAAGCAAAGCTTTTAACAAGATGCCCCCTCAAAGGGGAGGTAGCGGCGGAAGTGGCAAACTTTTTAGCTCTAGTAATGGTGGAAGACGAGATGAGGTGAGAATTGTAATGCCGTGCCTCCAAGGCCTTCTTTCTTGGGACGAGAGGATCGCTCTGACCTGCCTAGATAGGTCTTCTGTGTTCAGCTCCTGGGCTGGGAAGGGAAAGAGCGATAAGAGGTGCTAACATCGTTGAGATGCCAGAGTGAGTGTGAGCCGAACAACTTGGCAACAACAGAAGAGGAGTGCTCTCTGCTCTGAGAGACTTGCAATAAAAAATGCCATCTGAGGAATGGGTACCTAGACAGGCTGTGTACATACCTCATGAAACAGAGGTCTTTCATGAAAATATCTAGTGATAACGATTTCTAGCTTTTAAGCCTGAGGTGATTGTGTCTGACCACTTCAGTGTACAAATTTGCATGTTCTGGTGGTATTGGGAAATTAATCATATTAGCCTTGGTCACATCAAGATGGAGTAAAGCCAGACCGAGGCTTTTATGCTGACGTGGGTCTAAACACATGTAGACTGTTCATGGGTTTTCATTTGTGCTCTGATTTTTCAGTTTTAGTGGATGAGCAACACTGCTCGCTTAAGTTGCTGACTGTGAAAACTCCTCTGCTCTCTGTTGAATTCTCACTTTATGAAAACTAACCAAAATGAGTACAACCTGTGCAAGTGGTAATCAGACTTGTATTACTTTCCATCTAAAATAATATTGTCAGGATTTGAACAACTCTCTTCTGTTATTAACCTGGACTACTAGGTTTTGCCAGCTTTTACTTGTTCCTTGTGTCGGTTGTCTTTATGCTCCTCTCCTTTTGAACAGTGTGGGGTAAGACCACTCAGTTCCAACTTTCGGGTTCTCATGCGCTTTTAACGCTGCACTACTTGATTTGCAGAACTGGAATGGGCGAAGGTGAGTGAGTGGATGCTGCGTGTTCTGTCTGTACTCACTGATGGGGCCGGGGTATCAACTTGTACTGATGCTTTTTCAGTAAATTCGAGCAAGTTCTAACCAATGCCGTTGTCTCTTAGGTAGCAGAGGCTCAGCGGGCAGAGTTCAGCCCTGCCCAGTTCTCTGGTCCCAAGAAGATTAATCTGAACCACTTACTGAACTTCACTTTTGAACCCCGTGGCCAAGCAGGCCATTTTGATGGGAATGGACATGGCAACTGGGGGAAAAGGAACAAGTGGGGACATAAACCTTTCAACAAGGAGCTCTTCCTACAGGCCAAGTGAGTGGAAGACTGGCAGGGCTCTTCTGCAGAGCTATAAAGGATGGCCAGCCAGGGTTGACTACTTGTATTGCCTTTTCCAGGGTGAAGTTACCTCTCCATAGTGTTTTTAGTGGTAAAGACTACACTTGAAGAGATAAAAGTGTATCGAGTTGTCGTCTTTACCTATATGAGACCATCTTTACCTATGTGAGTCCGTCAGTGGTAAAGACTACACTTGAAGAGATAAAAGTGTATCAAGTTGTCATCTTTACCTATATACAAGAGATCTGATGGACTGAGTCCTTTAGATACAAACCAACTAGTCCTCTGCTGTAATTTTCTAGCATTGCTTGTGGAACATGACAATCCATTAGGAAGCCCTGTGTGGTTGCCTTATGGGAGACGGTTTTTTTTTCCAAAAAAATAGTATATTGAGATGGTAGGGGTAGCAGTTGCTGGATAAAAGCTAATCTGAATTAATAAGTCTCAGAAGCAATTACTCATATGGGTCTTAGTTCCTAAACAGCTGGTTATTTCACAGGCCCTGAGGTATGTAGTATGACCCAAATGATGATCAGTATAGTAATCCAGCAGCAGAATTACTTTTGACTGGAAATAATGGTCACTTTCACTGGAATTTGAAGTGTGTTCAGGACTTCCTGTGTCCGATCACGTTAAAGATAACAAAACCTATTTTCAGCATCGATGCTTCTGACTTTTCCCTATTGTTTTGTGGCTCATTGTAGGGAAGTCTATTTGCAGGAACCCCAGTAGTTCTAGTTTTTGTGAGCATATTTTTTTCACTTGTGGATTCCCTGTTTTTTAATAGACCCCTGATGGAGCTGGCTGTTCCTTACATGTTTCTGGAAACCCCTCTGCCTGGCTCATTCTGTGCTTAGTGTGTGATGTTGTGTTTAACTGAAATTACACACACCTGTATTCTGGAAATCTGGTTGTGAATTGAATGAACTCTTTTGGGGTTTGTTGGTAGAAGTTACTGACTGCGTTCAGCAGTTTTCTGCTGGACAAAGAAGAAGCTCAGAGAATCCTGTAGGATAGTTCTCAAAGAATTTTTAGAAACAACTGAGTGGATCATCTGTTTCTTTGCCTTTCCCCAGCTGCCAGTTTGTTGTCTCTGAAGAACAGGACTACACAGTCCACTTTGCTGATCCAGATACCTTGGTCAACTGGGACTTTGTGGAGCAAGTGGTCAGTTTTGATGGGCTAGATTTTTTTTTTCCTTCATCTTAAGAAGCTCAACCTGTCTTTAACTGCCTCTTTATCTCTGTGATGTTACGTAAAACTCAGCTGTTTTTGAGTTGAGGCCTCTTCTGTCACTCCCACAATACCGGGAAAGATCTGTCATGGAATATATTATGAAATACTTTCATGACAGGAAAAGAGAAGTGCTAAAATCTATTAGGAAAATTAGCAGCTTCTTCTTGCTTTCGCAGATGGGAGCTCATCAAAAATAGTATCTGACATTCTGTAGACAGAGTCCTTGTGATTGAGATATTAACAGAAAACTTGGGCACGAGTCCATGGAAGAGGACTAGAGTGTAGAATTATTCTGTGCAGAGGTGGCCCATCTTGCCTAGCAACAACATGGAAAATCTCATGAGAATTGTGGTCAGAACTTCGGGTTGCCTCAAGTAGAAACTTATTATCTGCCAAGACTAGTCTTGGTGTGTGGTGCAGCTGGAGAGGAGGTAGGCTTACTGTTAGCCAATCTACAAGAGAGCTGAGAAATCTAGGTGCTTGCACGACAGTTATGTCTCTGCAACATACAGATGCTAATACAGTGTCTGACTAAACTAGTATGCTCATGGAAATAGGTAAGTTCAGTCTCGCAGTTAAACAGGGCTGCACAAGTCTGCTTGTGTAAGTGAGGTGACAGCTTGTTTGCTGCCTTCTCAGCGTCTGAATTTGGATGATGAAGATGCTGCTGACTCTTGCAGATGACGAATACGTGAGAGAAAACATGAGAAGAGTGACTTTTTTAATGTCGTTAGAGTAGAAATACCAGATGGGCGTGCATTCTGAAGGTGTTACTTAGTTTGCAGTGCACTTAATTTATTGATAAATAAGCAGAGCCTAAAGAGCTGGAAGATTAATATGTTAGAGTAGATCTTAGAGGTGGCTTATTCTGTAGCACAGGAACTGATTTCCAAGTCTAAAACTTGTACTGTTCTTCTCATGTGCCATTTCAGCGAATTTGTAGCCATGAAGTGCCCTCTTGCCCAATATGTCTCTACCCACCAACCGCAGCAAAGATCACCCGCTGTGGGCATATCTTTTGTTGGGCATGTATCCTTCACTATCTCTCCTTGAGTGAAAAGACCTGGAGTAAATGTCCTATTTGTTATGGCTCTGTTCACAAGAAGGATCTCAAGAGGTGAGACGATACTTATTAAATGATGTATCTTTTTGAATTGTTATTATTAACCCTACTAACCGCGGCCTTACATTGCAGTGTTGTTGCTATGGAAACACGTCAATATGCAATTGGCGATACCATTACCATGCAACTCATGAGAAGAGAGAAGGGTGTTCTGATAGCACTGCCCAAATCTCAGTGGATGAACGTGGTGCAGCCTGTTTACGTCAGAGGTGAGTGTGCCTGAGTACTGGTGGTTGGCATCCTGCTTCTAACTGGGACTGGGACTTGTGTAGAGAGGATTTACCATGGCAATGCCATGCTGTCACCTTAAAATAGACCAAACTACGAAATGTGGGTTAGCAGCTGAAAACCTTCATGACCACATATTATTAATAAGCTTTCTACCCACGCTTTGTTTTTTATAAGGCTTTAACTTGTGTGTTGTCTCCCTTCAAACTGCTGCACTGCAGCTCCTGCCTTCTAAGTCATTGGTGTTAGTTTGGTGTGAGTTTTGTATCGTAGAGTCATTGGTGTGACTCTTGCTGCTTTTGTTGGCTCTTTAGTGTCCTTAACTTTTTTCTCTCCTGGCTCCTTACACAGCCTAGCAAAAATAACTGTCTCTGTCTAAACTATTTCAAGGATGTAATCTTCAACAAGGTTTTCATCATCGTCATTTATCAACTAAAATCTGAGAATGATGCAGGAAAAAATCAAAATTATTGCAAACCTTTTCCAAACATCTGTTGCATGACTTCTTCAGTTTTCTTCAGTCAAGTAATGTGACTAACACATCGTCATCTTATCTGTTGGTATCACAAAACTTTTGTGACTAAAGAAGTAATTTTACTTCACATTGCTGTTCTGTGGGCTGTCTTGGCTCACTTCGTTTTGCAGTCACATTTGTGAAAGGCTACGTGCATTTAAGCTCTGTAAAAAGTCAAGTCTCCTAACGCATGAGAGGGGTATCCAGCAGGCAGGGTTTGCGCTTATACGTTCCTCACTACTTGAAAGTGAAGGGCTTTAAATCCTTTCATAAAAGAAACAAAAGAACAAGTACAGGATTTGAGATCATTCTAAACCCAGGAAGTTCAGCATTAACTTGGTGTTCTGTAGACCAGGTTGGACCCTTTGGGGAGCAGTGAGTATAGGGGCTGTACTGGTAGGTGATGCTATGGTTGCTGTAAGCTCTAGAGTTAAGATAAGCTCTCCAGTAACAAAGACGACTACCTTTTGCTAAACTTGCAATTCTGTAGTTTACTATTTATGCTGTGCTTCTTGTAAAAAAACTCATAGTAATGTTTTGTATGGAGTTTGAATGTTTACAGGTTTATGAACTAGTTTGAGCCAAAACAGAGGTCACTTTTGGAGAACTTTCCAGTTGCAGTATTTTTGAGTACATA
The DNA here is from genome assembly GCF_001431845.1 of Calidris pugnax. Classification (NCBI taxonomy): domain Eukaryota; kingdom Metazoa; phylum Chordata; class Aves; order Charadriiformes; family Scolopacidae; genus Calidris; species Calidris pugnax. The sequence goes on along the minus strand of NW_015090783.1, from coordinate 8,816,566 downwards.
GAGAAGAGGAAGAAACTGCAGACTGCATTGTTTCAGGCAGTTTTGACCATCCAAGGCTTCTCGAAGATAGTGGTTCCACAGCATAGAAGTTTATACTTGATTTTTTTTTTTTTTTTTTCAGAGATCTGATGGACTGAGTCCTTTAGATACAAACCAACTAGTCCTCTGCTGTAATTTTCTAGCATTGCTTGTGGAACATGACAATCCATTAGGAAGCCCTGTGTGGTTGCCTTATGGGAGACGGTTTTTTTTTCCAAAAAAATAGTATATTGAGATGGTAGGGGTAGCAGTTGCTGGATAAAAGCTAATCTGAATTAATAAGTCTCAGAAGCAATTACTCATATGGGTCTTAGTTCCTAAACAGCTGGTTATTTCACAGGCCCTGAGGTATGTAGTATGACCCAAATGATGATCAGTATAGTAATCCAGCAGCAGAATTACTTTTGACTGGAAATAATGGTCACTTTCACTGGAATTTGAAGTGTGTTCAGGACTTCCTGTGTCTGATCACGTTAAAGATAACAAAACCTATTTTCAGCATCGATGCTTCTGACTTTTCCCTATTGTTTTGTGGCTCATTGTAGGGAAGTCTATTTGCAGGAACCCCAGTAGTTCTAGTTTTTGTGAGCATATTTTTTTCACTTGTGGATTCCCTGTTTTTTAATAGACCCCTGATGGAGCTGGCTGTTCCTTACATGTTTCTGGAAACCCCTCTGCCTGGCTCATTCTGTGCTTAGTGTGTGATGTTGTGTTTAACTGAAATTACACACACCTGTATTCTGGAAATCTGGTTGTGAATTGAATGAACTCTTTTGGGGTTTGTTGGTAGAAGTTACTGACTGCGTTCAGCAGTTTTCTGCTGGACAAAGAAGAAGCTCAGAGAATCCTGTAGGATAGTTCTCAAAGAATTTTTAGAAACAACTGAGTGGATCATCTGTTTCTTTGCCTTTCCCCAGCTGCCAGTTTGTTGTCTCTGAAGAACAGGACTACACAGTCCACTTTGCTGATCCAGATACCTTGGTCAACTGGGACTTTGTGGAGCAAGTGGTCAGTTTTGATGGGCTAGATTTTTTTTTTCCTTCATCTTAAGAAGCTCAACCTGTCTTTAACTGCCTCTTTATCTCTGTGATGTTACGTAAAACTCAGCTGTTTTTGAGTTGAGGCCTCTTCTGTCACTCCCACAATACCGGGAAAGATCTGTCATGGAATATATTATGAAATACTTTCATGACAGGAAAAGAGAAGTGCTAAAATCTATTAGGAAAATTAGCAGCTTCTTCTTGCTTTCGCAGATGGGAGCTCATCAAAAATAGTATCTGACATTCTGTAGACAGAGTCCTTGTGATTGAGATATTAACAGAAAACTTGGGCACGAGTCCATGGAAGAGGACTAGAGTGTAGAATTATTCTGTGCAGAGGTGGCCCATCTTGCCTAGCAACAACATGGAAAATCTCATGAGAATTGTGGTCAGAACTTCGGGTTGCCTCAAGTAGAAACTTATTATCTGCCAAGACTAGTCTTGGTGTGTGGTGCAGCTGGAGAGGAGGTAGGCTTACTGTTAGCCAATCTACAAGAGAGCTGAGAAATCTAGGTGCTTGCACGACAGTTATGTCTCTGCAACATACAGATGCTAATACAGTGTCTGACTAAACTAGTATGCTCATGGAAATAGGTAAGTTCAGTCTCGCAGTTAAACAGGGCTGCACAAGTCTGCTTGTGTAAGTGAGGTGACAGCTTGTTTGCTGCCTTCTCAGCGTCTGAATTTGGATGATGAAGATGCTGCTGACTCTTGCAGATGACGAATACGTGAGAGAAAACATGAGAAGAGTGACTTTTTTAATGTCGTTAGAGTAGAAATACCAGATGGGCGTGCATTCTGAAGGTGTTACTTAGTTTGCAGTGCACTTAATTTATTGATAAATAAGCAGAGCCTAAAGAGCTGGAAGATTAATATGTTAGAGTAGATCTTAGAGGTGGCTTATTCTGTAGCACAGGAACTGATTTCCAAGTCTAAAACTTGTACTGTTCTTCTCATGTGCCATTTCAGCGAATTTGTAGCCATGAAGTGCCCTCTTGCCCAATATGTCTCTACCCACCAACCGCAGCAAAGATCACCCGCTGTGGGCATATCTTTTGTTGGGCATGTATCCTTCACTATCTCTCCTTGAGTGAAAAGACCTGGAGTAAATGTCCTATTTGTTATGGCTCTGTGCACAAGAAGGATCTCAAGAGGTGAGACGATATTTATTAAATGATGTATCTTTTTGAATTGTTATTATTAACCCTACTAACCGCCGCCTTACATTGCAGTGTCGTTGCTATGGAAACACGTCAATATGCAATTGGCGATACCATTACCATGCAACTCATGAGAAGAGAGAAGGGTGTTCTGATAGCACTGCCCAAATCTCAGTGGATGAACGTGGTGCAGCCTGTTTACGTCAGAGGTGAGTGTGCCTGAGTACTGGTGGTTGGCATCCTGCTTCTAACTGGGACTGGGACTTGTGTAGAGAGGATTTACCATGGCAATGCCATGCTGTCACCTTAAAATAGACCAAACTACGAAATGTGGGTTAGCAGCTGAAAACCTTCATGACCACATATTAATAATAAGCTTTCTACCCACGCTTTGTTTTTTATAAGGCTTTAACTTGTGTGTTGTCTCCCTTCAAACTGCTGCACTGCAGCTCCTGCCTTCTAAGTCATTGGTGTTAGTTTGGTGTGAGTTTTGTATCGTAGAGTCATTGGTGTGACTCTTGCTGCTTTTGTTGGCTCTTTAGTGTCCTTAACTTTTTTCTCTCCTGGCTCCTTACACAGCCTAGCAAAAATAACTGTCTCTGTCTAAACTATTTCAAGGATGTAATCTTCAACAAGGTTTTCATCATCGTCATTTATCAACTAAAATCTGAGAATGATGCAGGAAAAAATCAAAATTATTGCAAACCTTTTCCAAACATCTGTTGCATGACTTCTTCAGTTTTCTTCAGTCAAGTAATGTGACTAACACATCGTCATCTTATCTGTTGGTATCACAAAACTTTTGTGACTAAAGAAGTAATTTTACTTCACATTGCTGTTCTGTGGGCTGTCTTGGCTCACTTCGTTTTGCAGTCACATTTGTGAAAGGCTACGTGCATTTAAGCTCTGTAAAAAGTCAAGTCTCCTAACGCATGAGAGGGGTATCCAGCAGGCAGGGTTTGCGCTTATACGTTCCTCACTACTTGAAAGTGAAGGGCTTTAAATCCTTTCATAAAAGAAACAAAAGAACAAGTACAGGATTTGAGATCATTCTAAACCCAGGAAGTTCAGCATTAACTTGGTGTTCTGTAGACCAGGTTGGACCCTTTGGGGAGCAGTGAGTATAGGGGCTGTACTGGTAGGTGATGCTATGGTTGCTGTAAGCTCTAGAGTTAAGATAAGCTCTCCAGTAACAAAGACGACTACCTTTTGCTAAACTTGCAATTCTGTAGTTTACTATTTATGCTGTGCTTCTTGTAAAAAAACTCATAGTAATGTTTTGTATGGAGTTTGAATGTTTACAGGTTTATGAACTAGTTTGAGCCAAAACAGAGGTCACTTTTGGAGAACTTTCCAGTTGCAGTATTTTTGAGTACATAGAGAAGAGGAAGAAACTGCAGACTGCATTGTTTCAGGCAGTTTTGACCATCCAAGGCTTCTCGAAGATAGTGGTTCCACAGCATAGAAGTTTATTTTTTTTTTTTGATTTGTGGCAACTGAGTGTGAAGTGGTAGGTTGAAAGTGGCAGATAAACTGCTGTGTGGGGGAGATGCGTGTAGCAGAGCAGGCATGTGGCACCAACTTGTGTCATCAATGATATAAGGGTAATAAGTGCAGTCTGTATCAAATTCTTGCTAAGCATTGTCTGTCCTGGGGTGGATTAACTCACAAAATTGAGCAGTAGCAAAACTTCAGAAGAAACAGCGGTCCATCTCTGCATGTGGATATTAATGATTTGGTGCTTCTTCTGTTCAGATGACCAGCACAGTCAGTATTCAAAGCTGCTTCTGGCATCCAGGGAGCAGGTCTTGCAGCTGGTGATTCTGGAGGAGAAAGCAGCATTACTGAAACAGTATGAGGAAGAAAAACACACCCCAGAGGCTTGCTTTATTGAGGCGGCTATCCAGGAACTGAAGGTGAGAACCTCTGTGGAGTAACTTTATTTTTGAGAGTATGCTGAGCATCTGTGTTCTGCTGCATAAGTGGTCGTGTGTGATTATTCTGGTCTCTGTGATGTACATGCTAGCAGGGTTTGCTGCTAGAATAGCATTATAAATCTTGGAGGAGGCCTCTGGACCCCGGGTATCTGGAGTGATGTTGAAGATAACAGAACAGAATGCTTTTTCCTGAACGGTATTCTTTCCATAAATGTAAAGGAGTTCTGCTTTCAAAGGAAGGTGTGTTTCCCTTTTAGCTCCAGCAATTTTTGGGATAGTTTCTGTTGGGCAGATATGAGCAAAGCTGTAGAATATTCCTTTTCAGAGCATTTGGGTATCCTACAATGGGTGTGCTTTCTAGTAACAAGAAAGAGAGGACCTCTCTTCAAGGGTCACTCTTTGTCACAGATGAATTATAGATCTGTGAAGACCTGGAGTATAGGACAAGGCTAAAAATAACTATGGTGATAGACTCCTGGCTTAAATAGGAAATTGAAACTTGTTGTCTTTGAATGACCTGTAGGAGCGAGAAATGGCACTTTCTGCTGACCAGGATAAAAACAGTGGCATTGCTGGCATCACTGCAGGTGTGGAAGAATTGGTCCTAGAAAACTCAAAGGCTGTGGAGCCTGCAGTTTCCCAAGAGAAAAAGGTGAGTGACAACTCTGCTCTGGCAAATCTTGTTAATACTCTAATTCTGCCACTCTGCACTGCACTGTGTGGTGAAGTGGTGCCAAAGATTTGTGCAGAGATGATAATCTTTTGAAGGCAGTGATGTGGTACTAACTGTATGCTCTCTGCTGTGATAGTGTGGTGTGGAGTATCTCTCTGCATTTGATGAGGAGCTTGTGGAGCCTTGCTCCGATCTGGCAAGTTCCTTTTCACCTCCTGTGGAAGCAGAAGAGGTAGTGCTGGATGAAGAGGAGGTACCTGAGGTGGACACCGTAGGGGAACCTGATAAGAACACTACAGAAGAACCAAATCCAGCTGAAACAAGCTGCCAAGAATCTAAAGATACAATTAGCAGTGGACATCTTAGCAACTCTCCTTTTTACTATTTCTATCAAGGTCAGTGTAATGAAATCATGGAATCATGGGGGCAGAGATGCCAGCTTTGGGGTCCTCTTGAGGAAGATGTTTGTCAGTTCATTAGGTGCATCTAGCCCCTTGAGGAAGATGTTTGTCAGTTCATTAGGTGAAATGTGAAATGAAAGTCCCACAGAAATTCAGAAGGGAGCTTTAATTTTATTACTGGAGAATGTACTGGGGTGGGGAGAAGGGTATTTATTACTGGAGAATGTACTGGGGTGGGGAGGAGGGTATTGAAAATGAACAGGCAAAGAACAAGTGATGATATCTTATCTTATAGCGGAGGATGGACAGTGTATGTATCTCCACCCTGTGAACGTTCGATGTCTTGTTCGTGAATACGGCAGCTTGGAGAAGAGTCCAGAGAAGATAACTGCAGCTGTAGTGGAGATAACTGGCTACTCAATGACAGAGGTAGTTATTTTATCTTCTTATTAGCTAAGGCCATTGTTTAGCAGATTGATCATTGTAGCTGACAGATGAGACTTGTTTCTCTTCACTAAAAAGAAATAATAACTATGAATGGGTAGGCATGCTAATCTGTGAAGGGCATCTCTGTAAAGTGCAGTACCTTATGATTTGATAAGTAGACTGAAGTCTAGCTTTTTTCTAGAAGGTAGGAAATTCTAGGAGTAAGAGAATCAGTAAGTGACCTGGAGTAACCATCCAAATCTCATCATGACGTAGTTGGTGGAGATCTTGTTTCTGACCCAGGGCATCCTTCACGTGTTTGTATAGTTTATAAAGTGATTATTGTGTCACTGCTGCTGTTTTTTCCCATTTGATTTGATGAATGGTGGGTGTTCAAGCTCCATAAGCTATTCATCACTGTGGCAGCCTGTAGACCTTCTAGTGGTGATATATATATATATTTTTTTTTATCAGGATATAAGACAGCGTCATCGCTACCTTTGTCACTTGCCCCTCACCTGTGAGTTCAGCATTTGTGAACTGGCTCTGAAGCCACCCATCATCTCTAAGGAGACTTTAGAGTTGTTTTCAGGTTGGTGCTACCTTTCTTGTAGGATCTGTCGTGTGTCTGTGAGGGTGAAGGGGAAGTCAATCAGGATATAAGACAGCGTCATCGCTACCTTTGTCACTTGCCTCTCACCTGTGAGTTCAGCATTTGTGAACTGGCTCTGAAGCCACCCATCATCTCTAAGGAGACTTTAGAGTTGTTTTCAGGTTGGTGCTACCTTTCTTGTAAGATTTGTCATGTGTCTGTGAGGGTGAAGGGGAAGCCGTTCTTATCCCTTAATGGCAGAAAAAAAGAACATTCCTAGCAGCTTTACTCCTCTTGCGCCAACTGTCTGATAACTACTAGACAGAACAACCCCAGTTCACTGTTTTATAGACAACAGTTATACAAAAAATAAAAAAGCCCGACTGCTTGGAAGAGCATATGTTGTTTGTAAGCATATTTTGTTACTAATGTGTTATAACGGAATACGTTGTTCTCAAAGCTGGCGAAAACATTGCCAAAATATTGGTGTGGGTTTCTTGATATCCAATGCTGTGCGTTGCTCCTAGATGACCTTGAAAAGAGGAAACGTCTACGGCAGAAGAAAGCTCGTGATGAACGACGACGTGAACGCAGAATTGAGATAGAAGAAAACAAGAAACAGGGCAAATGTAAGTAGTGATTGAGCATAACTGGTGGATTTCAAGTCATCTTTAGTTGCTGAGCTGATTTTCTTGAGCTATAGGATGAACTCTAAGGCATTTAGTTTGTAGAGTGTATTTAGAACAAGATTACAAGGTATTAGAAACAATGTCTGTAGAGCAAAAAATATAAGCTGTTTTAGTCAGGATGTGAAATGGTGTTGTGTAATTCCTGCATACTTGCCCATTATGGGAGAGACAGAGGGCATTTGAGGGCACAGCTGTCTCCATGGTGTATATAGCTCTCAGGATTCTTGGTTTCTGTTTTTATAGTAATCATGATACAGAGTAAAAAGTGAAGAAGGGGAAAAAAATGCCTAGGAACTGCTTCTATCCAGCAGCAGGGCTTGTACTGGTCTCTAAAATAGAGGGTGGAAAGAAAATTGAGTTGGCACCTCCTAGACTCCTGAAACAACTTACATATTGACAGTCCTCCCCCACATTGTGTAGTGCTTTAATTTAAAACCTCTTTCTAGATCCAGAGGTCCATATTGCTTTAGAGAATCTGCAGCAGTTCCCTGCTTTTACCTCTTGCCCCGGAGAAACCAGCACTGATCATCAGAGCTTCTGTCTGTCTCCTCTTGGCAGAAGCCCTGTGTTTCAGACAGGTGAGCATCTGGAAAAACAAATCACATCTAGTTCTTGATCATTCTTTTGGGATCTACCACTCAGGTCGTCATCATGCTAAACTTCCTTAATACTGGTCAAATACTGCATCTTCCCAATATTGCCTTTGAGATGACACTCTAAAGGCTGACACAGCTAAGAAACATTCTGGTCCTTTGTCTGCTTTACTACCTCTACTTCAGTGACAATATGAGATCTGCTCTGTAATTGCCCCAACTTTTAAATCTTTGCTGAGGCAGAAGAAAAAAAGGACAAAAAATCCCCAAAAGGGGAAGAAAAGCATATGCCAGAAAAACACTACTGGCATTCTTTTCTTCCTACCCTCTCTGTCTTCCCCACCACATTCTACTAAAATCAAATGTAGTTGATGAGCACTCAGTTAAGTTGTTGTCCAGTGATTGTTTACCAAATGTTTTATCTTGCAGTTCATAAAAAATATTAAATAGAAACTATTCTTAAATGTTTAAAAAAAAAAACCAAACAAGTCTCCCCCCCAAAACCAACAAAACCAAAAAACCCGCACAGCACCCCAAAATAAGGGACCAACTCCCCCCCCCCGCCAAATCCAACCCAAACTTAAATCTTCCTTAAACAAGAAGATTGAGGAAATTTGAGAGGTCCCATTTGGATGGAATTGATGAGATAAAAATGATTAATTGCGTAAGATAATAAAACTTTATTTCATCCCGATAAGCAGTAAAATGAGTGCCTTTGCCAAATGGCTTTAATTATCTGCTGCTTTCTCTGTAGAGTCTATTCCAACTCCACTGTCACCTGCTACCAGCCAAGTCAGCCCGTTGCTCTGTGGCAGTTTGGAAGAAGAGTCTCCCTTCCCTTCCTTTGCCCAGGTAAGCCGTGTAGCAGGGTAAAACTTGTCAGAATTGTGTGTGTCTTAACTGGGGATTCGTCTGAGAACACAATTACTTCCCCCACAAAAACAACGTGGGACGAATCTTAGGGAGACAGCATAGCATTGGAATGCTTGAAGGGCTTCCTAGATTTTCTTACCACTTCGGGAACCTGCAGGATTGGTTTAGTACATGGGATTTAATCATATCTTACAACTTTTTTTTTTTTTGATAGATGTTGAGAGTTGGAAAGGCAAAACCAGAAACATGGCCCAAACCTGCTCCAAAGATAAGAGGTAAGAAAATTTGGTATCGACTGCTTCAGATTCTTTACCATGTATCTAAATCTAAGAAATCTTGTAACTTCACAAAACACATCTGGAGTGCAGAGGGGCATATGCACTGTGAAAGTTTTATACTTCTGCCTCTCAAGGCCCTTTCCTTCTTTCAGATGAGAACAGTCTGGCACTCCCTGTGCCAGCGGACAGTGATGGAGAAAGTGACAGCTCTGACCGCATGCCTGTGCCCAGCTTCCAGAATTCCTTCAGCCAAGCTATTGAGGCAGCCCTCCTGAAACTGGACAAACCGTCCACACCTGATCATTTATCAGGTAAAAGGCGGGGTTGAAGGCACGAAAAATTTCTGAAGGGAAGCAAAAAATTAGTATTTTTTTGCTAAAGTGAGAGCAGCAATTTTAGAAACCAAATACAGGCTACAGGACAGTTCTGAAAATGATCAGATTGTGGTTTCTGAACAGGTTGTCTAGGGTTTCTCTTAGCTTAAAGTGGCTCTCTTAGTGGGAGCTGAGATCCCCAACCAGCCAAGAATCCTGTTAGGACAAAGATGGCTTTTGACAATCAGATTTGCAATGTCTCTACTGGAACTGAATTTAAGCTTTCTGTCAATGAAGTTCAGATTATGCACTTTTAAACTAAAAATACCTGAGCTGCTGAACTACCACTTAAGTTTGTCTAGGGTTTCTCTTAGCTTAAAGTGGCTCTCTTAGTGGGAGGTGAGATCCCCAACCAGCCAAGAATCCTGTTAGGACAAAGATGGCTTTTGACAATCAGATTTGCAATGTCTCTACTGGAACTGAATTTAAGCTTTCTGTCAATGAAGTTCAGATTATGCACTTTTAAACTAAAAATACCTGAGCTGCTGAACTACCACTTAAGTTTGACCAAAATGTCAAGGTAACTGCTAGCTGGGATGAACTTAATCCTCTAAACCCGGTGGTGGTTGATAAAACTTACTTACACTTAAGTTTGACCAAAATGTCAAGGTAACTGCTAGCTGAGATTTCAAATTAGGGACTTGGAAACAAATCAGGGTGAACTTAACCCTCTAAACCTGGTGGTGGTTGATAAAACTTACTTATAATGCTCATTTGCGATGTTTAGCTTTGGCTTGTGTTTGGAGACTGCACTGAATGATGGAGAGTTGGATGGGAGGGCCTGGGAGTTTCAGTGAAATTATCAGCTCCAGTTGCATATTTTGGGCATGGATGGAAGCGATACCTCTCTGAAAGGCAAACTGCTGCACATCTGCAGCCCTAGGATCTGCTGTTGCAACAGCAACTTTAGAATCAGTTAGGCGTGTTTATAGGTATGTTTTAAGTGTGATGGAGGCTTCCTTAGTTTGTCTGCAGTAATTTTTTAAAATTAAACTACTTGGTGCTTAGTGAGTTGATAGGAACTATCACAGGCCTGTAGAAGTCATTTGGGCGAGGGGAGACCTTTATCATTTGTGTGTGACGTTCCTGTTCCACGAGAAGAATGACAGTATCATTTTAATCCTTCACAGAGGAAAAGGGAGGCAAGAAAAGAAAGAAACAGAAGCAGAAGCTACTGTTCAGCACCTCTGTTGTTCACACAAAGTGATTCTGCTATTCAAGAGAAGTTTCCTCTCCTGGTTTTCTTTTCATTTTGCTTTGTTTTGCTGCTATAGTTTAAGTATTTAAATTTGAACAGACTAAACTTGTGTTTCCAGGGCTTTTAGGGGGTTCAGGAGGAAACCATGACAGTATATGTTGAAGGAAGGTGTTTTGATTCCAACTGCTTAATTAGTTTATCCTGAAACAAAGTTTTGAAAGAAACAACCCAGAGACAAATGAGCCAAGGGTTCTAGTCTATGCCAAGGCGGTTCTTTTGGCCTAATAAGCAGTGTGAAAGTCTTTCCAGCTGTGTGGCACTGCCAGAATACTGCAATATTACCTAAGTGAAAAGGCAGAGAGCTTTCCCTTGAAGTATTCATGTGCAGAAGTCCACTTGACTGTGACAGTAGTGCTGTTCCAGTAAAGCTGTCAAACTGCTCTCTTGAGAAACTGGTTTCCACTGCACTGGAAATGGGCAAAAAAGCTTCCTGGCTTTAGAGTGTTAGCTGCTATATCTGTTCTTTTTCTAAAGAGCAAGAATTCCTCCTGTTCTCCTGGCTTGGAAAGATTTAAAGCTGAGGTGAGTGTAAAGCAGAACTTGGCTACTTGGTTTTGAAGTGACACTTGATGAATTTGTGTATTTTAAAACGCGTACTGGCACTAGTGGTAGAAGGAACCTCCTGGCTTCTCTCAGTTGTTCAACTCTGTTTTAATGTGGGTGAGTGAGTGAGGCTTCTAATTTTTTTTTTTTTTTTTTTTTGCCAACCATGGGCTACACATTCTTTGTAACCTGGTCATCTAGAATAAACACTCCACCCTAGGGCTCTTGGTAACTACCTGAATGATGTTTTTGACACTGGCTGCTCTTGAATTGGAAGAACAACTGATAGCTGGAGTCTGTAGATAACTTCTATCCCCCAGCAAGAAGCTGGGGTCTCTTGTACTGGGATAAGGGCCTGTATCTGCTTGGTTCTGGGATGCAAGTCAGTCTGCACTAAGCACCTCAGGCTACAAACATGCCTCTTCTGGACCCCTCCCTGCTCTTTCTTTGGGTGGTCATGTTCTGCACTGCTTGTGGTTTGATTTCAGCTAATGAGTTAAGTGGTGTGGATTTTGTTGAATAAAATGAACTGTAGGTGTAATGTACCGGTCAAGGCCAACAGTTGCAATAAATCATATGCACACACACTTCCAGTACTGCACACTTCCTGAGCTGTCACTGAACTGCCCTATCAACGGGGAGCACACCACCACTTAAGGCACACAGATTCAAATCCTACCTTCCTGCTGACAGGTTTCATGCCAGGGAGGTGGTATAAAGCACCCTCTGCCTTACAGTGCAAGACTGACAAGTGTCTCCTCCTGGGCTCTGCTCACAGCAGTGCTCTGCCCACGTTTGCACTGGCTTTAGAAAGCTGGTGTGCAGTATCCCTCTGACACCGACTGGGCTGAGCAGGGAAGCCATGTGTTGGAGACTCCTGGAGTCGGGTGTTCTAACACCACTGGTAAAGTCTTCCTGCTGACAGGTTTCATGCCAGGGAGGTAGTATAAAGCACCCTCTCCCTTACAGTGCAAGACTGACAAGTGTTGGAGAATCCTGGAGTCGGGTGTTCTAACACCACTGATAAAGTTGTTGGCTCTGTCCCGAGGTAGAAAGTTTATGTCAATGCGTTGATGCTTGATTTCAAAGCAGGAGGCTCCACATTACACAAGGGCTTCCTCGAGGCACTTAACCGTGTGCACATGGGAAGCTGGTACCAAGGAGCGTATTTCACAAAGCTCTGTGTGCAAAAAGAAGGGGGAGGTAAAGAATACTTCAACTGCTGCAGGAGGACAGAGGGAACACTTGCAAAATATTCTTTTAAAGCAGCTTGACTTCACGCTTGGTCACGATTAACTACACTTGATGAAAAGACAGTACAGGTTGTCAAGAGAGGGCAAAGAAACTAAGACAAGATGCCTGAAAGCGCACATTTTGCTGTTAATGCTTTACATGCATGTTGGGAACTTATTGGTGAGGGTAAGGAAAGGAACTAAGTAAGACTCAAGTATGCAGTTAACTGCATTCACAGTACTATTGTTTCTTATTTGTAACAGTCATTTTAAGCCATGGAACAGGAGTAACTACTCAAGTGTCTAACCGGTACCTGTTGTGTTCTATAATCTCTACACGTTTATAGTCAATTTTTCTTTGCATTGGGAAGAGAGACAGAATAGCTGGAGCTGGTGTAACTCACCTCCACACTTCACAGGCACTAGAAGGAGGGAAGTGATGTGGGCAAGGACTTGTCCCTTCTGCAGGGGCAGGCTCCACAGGACAGCATCTTCAATTGTATCTTGTTTTCCTATGGATTCAAGAGATACTACCAGCAATGCTACTTTCCTGTAACTGATTGGTGTAAACTTAATAAATATCTAAGCAGTACTTGTACCTACGAGTTTTATAATGGGTCAGAGGGAGTTGAGCCTTACAGCTCTACCTTACATTCCATGTACTCTCTGCTCCTGTGTACACAACCGGTGCTTTTGTGACTCAAAGCAATGGACAGCCCTATGGATAACAGGTGTGCTTGAAGATAAGGTAAAAAACAGGAATATGTTAATGCTTTTTCTGTACTGAAGGAGAATAACTACATTCCTTGTCCATGTTAACTGCCTGAAGCTCACTTCTACCTCAGCATGAAGATCACATTGAGCTGCTGCACTCCTTAGGAGTGCAAGTGGTTTTTACTTCTGGAGCGAAACAGGCAAATAACCTATTTAAGTAAAACCATTTAACTGTAAAAAAACCCAACAATTTATTTAAGGATATTTGGAATGGAGGAATGAAATCTAAATATGAACAGATGCTTTTTCTGTCCCCTGCTTTGCTCAACACTGAAGATCACTGGTAACATCTTGATTACACAATTACAGGACAGAGGTGAACAGTAATTAGTAATGTTCAGTCTGTCTCTATGCCATCATCATCTTCCTCATCTCCACTGTGAGACTGCTCTTCTGTAAGGGAACAGCTTAACAAGGACTTCTGTATACACCGTCTTTCCTCTGCAATAAAGAGAGCAACAGAGGGTCACGAGTTATCTTTTCACATACACTGGAATATCTTCAACTTCTAAAGGAACACTTCTATGTTCACTAATTCAGAAGTAGCCCAGCATATCCTGCAAACCCCCCAGGAACTGATGCTGCATTTTAGGAAAGTGGCTGGAGGAACTCACCTTCATTTGTACAGTTCTGCAACAACATCAGCAGCTGTGTTCTATTGTACTGAATCAGAAATTTCTGACATGTTCTTATAGTACCTGTAGGAGTCATGAGAACAATATGTAACAGTCTAGAAAACCAGTTGTTTCAGAGCTGCTAGAATATTTTCTAAAGATCATCGCATCAAGTCACAAATGCCCCAGGCAACAACGTTATTAATGTAAGTGCTAAGGAGGGGCTGCAGACTTAATTTCTGCACTGTTCTGGTTAAATGGTGGAATGGTAATTTCTGACTTGTGCCTGTTATTTGCCCAAATCAGTTAATTTTCAGGACCCAGACAGTACTATACTTAAAAAATATATTTTTAAAGACAATAATGTAATATAGTATTTGCCACTCTGGTTTTCTGTTACATGTAATGAAGGTTCCAACAGAATTCATGAGGGTTTCAACAAAAGAGCTGCCGGTACCCGTTTCTGATTTAGATGTGCTGGACGCGGCTGGTTTAGCTACACGTACGCTGTGTCTATCGCACCCGCAGGGGTCAGAGGGGGGTTCTTCCATGTTAGCAGCCCGGGAAGGTACGATGGAGCCCCCCGTTTCCCACCCCCAGCCTCGGGCACCGGCTGACCTCCAACGTGCAGGGTGCGGAGGGCGCAGGGGTAGCGCTGGTTCCGGCTCTCCAGCTGCCGGACGAAGGGGAGCGCGGAGCAGAGCAGCCGGTAGAAGTCCTTACGGCACCGCAGGAGCACGGTCCCGGTGTAGGCGTTCAGGTACTTCACTGCGGGGACACACACGGCACCGGTCAGGCCCGAACCCCCGCCTTCCCCGCCCCCGTCCCCGGGATCCCGCCGGCACCTGTGAGGGAGATGGAGCAGCAAGCCAGGCCGTAGTCCCCGTGCACCCGCCCGATGGCGTCCCTGACGGCCAGGCCCACCGCGCGGTCCTCGATGCACTGCCGGCACCGCGGGTCCTCCGAGACCACCTCACACAGCACGTACCTGCGGGACAGCGCGGCCTCAGCGGGACGGAACGGGGCCGGTCGGACGAACCGAACCCGCGGCGCCGCCGCCCGCCTCACCTGTTCTTGAAGCGAACCATGGCGGCGGCGGCCGATCCGGACAGACGCTGCGCCTAGCCAATCAGCGACGCGCCTCCGCGTCATCGCAGCCAATCGTCTTCGCGCAGGGGCGGGGACAGAGGAAGGACTTCCCGGCCCCAAGCTCCGGCGCGGTCCTACCCTCCCTCCCTCAGCCGGCAGCGCGGGCTGCGCATGCGCGCTCCTTCCCCCCCAACCCCGCCGCGCCGCCGTCTCGCTCCCTCCGCGCGGGGGCGCGCGCGGCGCGCGGCTGAGGGGGCGGCTTAGGGGCCGGCGCCGCCGGGTTTCTTGCAGGTGAACTGTTTGATTTTAGCTCTTTTCGCTGCCGCTGTTTCGATCCGACCTCGGCTGAGGTGACCCCAGCCCGCTCCATCTTACTGCTAAATCGTCGTTTAGATGGAGGCGGGACGTCTGCCCTGCAGGGCTGAGGGCGTTAGCGGGGTGCCCAGTGCCGCCCCTGTGCCCCTGGGAGGGCTCTCTGCCTTCGCTCCCTCACGAAAACCGGATTCCCGTGTCTGTAGCCCCTCAGGCTGCGGGTGTGGGGTGTTGTGGGGTGTGTGCTGTCTAACGAATGAAAACAGCTGGGAAAATTGCAGAACAGAGCTACTTCTCCTAATTACTTCTGTAGCGGGTTTGAAAGCTCCTACCTCTGACGGGATATCCGAGGAAGCAATGAGTGCTCTGCTGGTACCAGAAGAAACTGGGGAGGGGGGAAAGAGACAAGGTGGGCACCTGAATGTGAGGTGGGAATAAGTACCAGTGAGGGCAGCGTGTCATTCACGGGAGAAGCACTTTCCCCGAGGTTCCTGGAGCCAAATCGCACAGGAGAGCTTAAGCACTATAAATGAAGTGGGAGCTCATTGCTAATTCAGAGTGGAAACATCTTCTTTAATGACCTTAATTCTAGACAAAGAAAACAATGATAAACCCAGTGGAAATCCTGTCCTGGGTGATAAACTTTTGCCCTCTGAAACAGATGCCTGTTCTGTTGATCTCTCTATTAACTCTTCTCTCCTTTGCCTGTGATCACATTTTTGAGTCATGTTTTTCTGAGAATTGCAGAATATGAGTTGCCTGAGGAGAAAAAAAGGCACGATGACTAGTATGGACTTGCCAAGAGACCTTTTCTTTTGGGCCCATGATCAAAGGGGCTGGGGGAAGTTTGTCAGCTTCTGAAGCTGATGCAGATAGAAGCATTTTCTGGATGAGAGAGACTGCATTGCATTGATCTTTGCTGTATTGCTCTGTGTTTTAATATCCAAACTGGGATCTAGCTGTCATCTGTTCCACTTGTCAATACAGCCAGCTCCTAGGTGATAAGCTATTCTCACATTTTTGAGCGATATTGAACGCGTTCCCATGTGTTTTCTTTGTGGAGTGAGGTCCCGGCGTAGCCTCCCAGCCTGCCTGCCAAGGTATATTTGCCTGCTGCCCCTGTCTTTCTGGTGGCATCCCCCATCCTGCCTTCTGCCTGGGCTCGGGTTGTCCTGTGCTGCTCGGGTTGCTTTTGCTCATGCCCTCCCTCATTTCCTTCTCTTTGCAGAGGCACGGCTGGGTCTCTGATGAGCAGGCCATGTGAGTGCACTCTGCCCTGTAATCCAATAGGACATGTGCACTGTGCATGCTACAGGCTGGGCCCTACGTGTAGCAAAGACCTCTCTTTTCAGTCCAGAAGGCTGATTAGGAGAGACACGGTGCAAAGAGAGAGCAGTGTTGTGAGAGGGCCTTGTCCTGCTTCATTTCACGTAGGATATTGCCTTTAGTTCCCTGTTGTTGGTTTGGAGGATGCACAGAGCAGCTCTGAGCCACTACAGCTCCCTGTACAGTTGCTGCCCGTGTTAGCACAAGCCGTGTGAGTCCAGTCAAGCATCATGGTGTGCTGAGCTGACAGCACAGGACTAAAAGGTTACAACATCTTCACATTTGTTTTCCCACCTCCTCACTCCCATCCTCTGCCAGCTTTGCTGTATTGATTCCAGCGTCAGTGATTCAAGAAACTGTCGCAAGTGATGGTGAGTTATACGGTCAAGGTGGGAAAGAACTGTCTCCTAAGAAAAGATCTGAGAGAGAAAAATCCAGAAAATGCTATTTAAATTGAAGAGTGGGTCCAGAGACCTGCCAAGACATAGGATGGATGCCTCTCCTGCAGATTCGGAGAGACAGTGTGGCCTCAGGATAGCTTATCAAATAGAAATTATGGAGGACAGAGTATGGGAAGACAGGGGGAAGTAACATGCACTGCCTATACACATTAGAGACAATTTGTAAAGCAGTTTAAGAACTTTGGATAGAAGATTCTTTATCGGCGTAGGTGTTCATCAATGACTGTCCAATGAAGTGGTGATGTTAGGGAGGTGCAGGAGACTACTGAGGTCTCATTTTCCCAGTGTGGAGGAGTTATTCCCAATCAGTCTAAGTGTTTTTATTACTGTTTAAGTTTGTGATTTGTTTTATTGTATGCAACCAGCTCTTAGGGTTTGTATGTATTTGCTGTAATTAAAATAATAATGTGTTTACTGAAAAAGCATATATCAGTTAGTGCATCCTTGCACTCTTTAGGTAGGATGTTTCCATTTTATAGATGAGGAAACTGAGGTACCGAGGGATTAAACAATTTGTTCAGAGTAGATAGCTGTCAGTCTGGAGATACAGAGCAAGGACATAATGTTTGCAGAGGGAACCAATGTATTAGTACGTTATGTTGGAGTATAGATCTTGTATGTTGCTCATGCATAAGGTAGCCAAGTAATTACATTCTGGAGTAAAATTAGGATGCACTGGTATCGTGTGTCCTTGTGATACCACAGTTTGATCTTCCCTGCATAGCCAAAACCGTGATGTTTTCCTTCCCTCTGGAAGCACTGAACTGAATTTGCCATCAGGTGCGCTGTCAGAGTTGGGGATGACAACTGCATTTTGTTCCACTGTATGCACATTGCATCCCTAGATAACCCCGCAGTTGAAAATACAAAACAATCTGGCTAAAATTAAAACTGCTTCTTAAATCGTCTGTCTGATGTTGCCTGAAGCTTTTTGTTCGGTTTGTCTTCACAAGGTCACTGAGACAGAAGAGTGCACTCTCTGAGCGTGTTGGCCTGGAGCCTTTCACGCGGATGCTTTCATTTAACATTTGGGACATTCTCCTTTTCCCTTCGGTCCTTTCCTTTTTTACCCCTCAATTTTCTATGTCTCTCTACTCCCACTTTTGAGCTTAGGATCCCTCAGATCAATACATGTAGGAATAGAAGCTATCCTTTTTTATCACCTTAACATGTAATCATTAATCATACGCTTTCTGGGCACCCAGGCTGTCACAGGCCAGAGACTGCTGGTCTGTTTGCCAGAGCTGCCACACGTGCTGCCTGCAGCACTGCCCTCATCTTTGCTGTCATCCTGCCATATAGAATATTTGTCTTGCAAAACCATGTGTTTGAAGCAAATTCTGTTTCTGCCTCTTTCAGTGGCTTACAGTGGGATCTTGGACTACTGTCTTAGGATCAAAATAGTAAATTCACATTGCTTTGACTATTATTATTTTTTAATCATCGGGAACAGGAAATTTCAGTTCAGATTAATAGTGACTGTGTGCTCTGGGAGACATCCCAAGTGTTGTAAGGTCAGCTTCCATTAAGATATCAAAAATTGGAAGCCACTTCAGAAAATTGAAGCCAAAGTTTAAGATCTGATAAATGGTTTAAGCATCTATGAGTTTGGCACGTGCTGTCCAGAATGAACACAGCATCAGGGATCCTCTCTTCCTGTGCAGCAAAAAACAGTGTGAGAGAAGAGCAGTGCAAAAAAGGCTTTTTGCCAAGTGAGAAGCTGGCCCTAAACTGCCAAGCTTTATTTTCTCCAGCTCTGCAATGGGAATAATTGCAAATACTTTATTCATAGCTATATGTTAAAATTAGTAAAGAGTCCACTTGAATGTTGCGAATTATCAAATATAGTAAAACTCCTTCTATATATGAGAGATCTGTAGGCAGCACATTTTTCATTTTCAGCAAGCTGCTGCAAGAAGTAAACAGCTGTTTTCAAACTAGCTAATTAAATACGGCAAAACCTAGAATATTAGTTCAGATAGTTCAGAATTCTCTTTTCTCTTTCCTTTCCTCATTAGGGAGCACAGGCTGAACAGTAGGCCACGTAAGTTACTATGTAATCTGGCGTGTAAAAAAAACCCCCATATTTAATACCTCCTTAATGGGGATGTTAAGATGGATTAATTATTCTTTGTTCTGGTCTCTGAAGATAAAGGGTAATTACTATTAATTATGTGTAATTGAAAAATTGCTCCTTCACAAAGAAGCCAATAGCATTAGTGGGATTTTAACTTCTTGCTACCTATAGGGAGGCGTACAACATTCCATGTTACAGCAAAGACTGCCATAAACTTCAGAAGGGCCTCAGAGGATCTTACTTTCCAGCCCACACTTGAGACCAGTATTTTCAGAGATAGCAGATCTCAGAGCTTGCTAGTGAGACAGGGCTCGGTGTTTTGTTCTCTGCTGGATGGCACTTAAACAGAAGAAGATGCAATCTGCAAGGCTGGTTGGCATTGATGATGCAGCAAGACTTTTCCCCGGTAAATTTCCAGAAACAGGTGGAACAACCACAAGTAAAACAAAGGGAAAGTGTTAGAAACAAACAAACAATAATAACAACAAAAACACAAACCCTTGAGCTTGTGTATCTGGGAAGGAAAATTTTGAAAAAAAGAGAAAAAAACAGCTCATGACTCTTCAGTAATAAGTACATTGCCTGTGGGTCAGCACAGACAGTAGAGGTGTCTGACAAGGAGTGGAGACTGTGTTGAGATATTTGAATTAAGGTGAAAAAGAAAAACAAATATGCTTTTTACACTTACTTTCAATTAGGTAAGTTTAGTAGATTGGTTAGCCTGAGACCTGAAATTCCTAACTGCCATGCTGATTTCTGTTGTTAACTAAAAATCCTCAAAATACTTAGGTGCATACTTTCCTGTGACTTTAGTGGGAGTTGGGCACCTTCACATGCATGAAAGTCTGGCCCTTATCTCTCTAGACCTCTGTTTCACATTGGCAAAATGAGGATAGTAACATTTTTCTACTTCAAGGCGTTCTACAAGTAAGTTAATGAGTTGTTATGCACTTAAATAATTTAATAGTTGTGATAATAGAAGTTCTTATGACTTAAACAGCCTAATCTGAGCCATGTTCTTCAGATATGAGTTGGTGTAGAGGCTGCTCTGAAGCAAAAATGATGTGTCTGTGGCTTGTCGTATAAATCTTTGTTCTCTGCTTTTTCTTTCCCTTGAATTCCCATGTGCAGCTTAAGCCAGGGTCCTATTTTGCAGTAAGATAGATCTGCTCACGTTGCCATATACTGAACAATCCATTTTCTACATGTCTCTATGTTTAACTCCAGCAGCCTAGAGCAGCATAAGATCAGCGATGTCTTCTGCAGAGCACTCGTCCGCCTAATGAGGGAGGCAATGAAAAACATTTTCCAGTGCATCCATCACTCAGCGGCTGTGGTGCTGAGGCAAGAGGACAGGCATCCTGGAGCAACCTTCTATAATCCGTGCTCTCTGCCTGGCTCCAGCAGGGCAGCAGCAAGACGTGCAGGGAAGGACGGGGGCTGCTGTGGAGCTGCTCGGTGGGGTACGGCCAGGGCTCCCCTTGGCAGCTGCAGGGTCTCGGCTTGTACTGGTGTCAGCTTGGTGCAAAGAGTGTGTCAGTCACTGACTAGTTGGGGCACACGGGTCTCAACTCTTTGCCTGACCCGCTCTGACAGAGACCTCCCTACCCGTCTGTTCTTGCCTAGATCCAATTTTAGCTGCAGTATCTCACTGCCCAGCAGAGCAAGTGAAAGCCCCTCAGAAGCAGAGCTGGGTGCAGTGTACGAGTGCAGATTTGGTGGAGACAGTCAACAGCCACTCTTTTTATTTTTGCTGTGCTGACTGGGGGTACTCACAAAGACTAATAAGTGCAAACAGATTTCCAGAGGCAATAGTTGTTATAGATCGAAGAAGACAAAAAGCACTGGAAGCATTTGACCTATTTTGGGAAGCTTGCTGGTGCTTTTTTGCTTTTATTTTGTTCAATTTTTTTTTTCTAAAGATATGCTTGCACCTGAGTCAAAGAGACTGTAAATATTTGTCACTTTTCCTAATTATGTGCATTGTAAAGACAGAAGCAAACTCAAAAATATCTTGCTGCATTTGCTAGGCTGATTCCATCGGTTGCCCTGAGGGCAGGGGTTGTTTGAGCTGGCACTTGAAATGAATTCTGCCTGTTGCTGCTTGGTCCCAAGCTAAAGCTCCTGGTGATGCACGTAGCAATCTTCTCGCAGTGCTCCATGGCATGTGCTGCAGTGAGATGATTTGGGGGCAATTGACCCAGGGCATGTCCCTCAGGCCACCTCAGTAAAATTCCATAGTGCTCACGCTGGAACTCAAGCAGTTGTTGCTATGTGACCTTCTCTGTCCCTGTTTCATACCTGTGATGCTTAAAAGATCATGTTTATCCTGCTGTAACATTAGTGACTTAATTAGAGCTGAATTTGGTCCTACTGCCTCTGAACATGAGCAGCTTCCATCAAGTCATCTAAAGGATCAGATCTGGTTTCTTGTCTCTCTCAGTACTGGTGGCATCTGGTTTCATTTTCCATCTTTCCTAAGGGAGCTCACTTTTCCCCACATTTCAGCATATGCCTGTTGTATGTCAGTGCCCTGGGCTGCCTGTGTCTCTGTGCCAGGCCAGGTACCACTCTTCCATCCAGCAAGGTACAAGGTGGTGTAGCGACAGAATGTGAAACGCAGCAAGAGTTGGTCTAGTGGACTGTGTGTAGCTTAAAACTAGTACCTGCTTATGGGTCAAGAAACTAAGCTGGAGAGAGTTAAAGTGTGTGGTGGTGGTTTTTTCCCCTCTGCATAGGATATGTAGAGGTAGCAAGATTTTCACCTGTAGTGTCACAGGAGCCAGTGTTTTTGCACAGTGTGGCTCCTCTTTGTTGGTACCAAAACAGGTACCTAAGGGACTCCTCAGGGTAAAGAAGAGAGTGGGGCCCTGCCAATGAAATAGCAGGGCTAGCAGAGGACATGGCACTCCCAGCATCATAACTTAATGTCTGTGTGACATCCCTGTTTATTTCTAAATATGCTGACATGGGAAATTTTCTTCATGTGATCGTTTGTCTCAAGGAGATGGATTGATTCTTTTCACTTGTTCCACCTCTTCTCCTTCCCTCTCCCCACCCCAGCTACTTGGCCAAAACAAAACTCCCTCAGCTTTGTTTGTGGCACACAGAGGGATAGCTGTTTAAGCAATAATTATGAAGTTCTTTTTTGTAAGATGTAGGATTTTTAAGACGTGGAAGGTGATGATTTTGAGTGTTTATTAGATTACCCTAAAACACACATTCAGCTTCAGCTCTCAACATTTTTATGTATATTCCTACATAGAGAAACCTGCTTGAAAAAGCATACGCTCTGTTATTTCTCTATTGTTACAATGTTACCCAGTACTGTAAGACCAACATCTGTGAGTCAGATCAGACATTAACAAAATAATTTTATTTAATTAATTTACTTAAATTATACTGAGCTCTTTTATTTTTGGAACTTGCAGGGTGCAGGTGTTTCTCTGTAAGCGTGGGGGCAAGCAACATCATTAGTCTTTTCATAGTCTCTTAGTATCAGAGACTGATGGTGTCGCCGCATATTGCAGCTCATTTTTCAATAAAACTGCAGCAGTTTATAATACGGATATAGAGCTCCTGCTCCCATTCACGTTCCCTCCTACTCTACCCCGTGTTCTCCAACAGAAAGATACCACAGTGACAAGCACAGAAAATTGAAGGACACATGCTAGATCTTAGGTTCAGTTCTTTAGTGTCTTTCACACATTATAGCTTCATAGAGGAGGTGATGTTCAGAGCACAGCGTATAAGTAACTTTAGATTAAGTAATGGACTTAAGGTCTTCATATCCAAGCAGACTGTCTTTCTGGCTGTCAGTGCCGTGTAACCGTGTCACCGATATCCAGTCTGATGTTTTCTTTATTACTATTCATAAGCTCCCATGCCGAACAGCAGTCAAACTTCAGGCTGTGCCGTCTTGGGGATTATCACACTTGCGGGGCGGTTAAAGTCACTTCGCCTCGAGTCTTCTGCCTCTGAAAAGTGCCCAAGGCTAATCACTGTGAAATGTGACGCCTGTCATGTCTTCTTGTTCAAGTATGTGCGGCAGGGCTGTCATTCACTAAAAGCCTTAACATCTGTTATTACATGGTAATCCTCACGCATCAGGCTTCCAAATAAGAAACTGGTGGAGCCCAGCAAGGTATGGCTCAGCCTTAGTTTGCATAATTCCCAGAATGCAAGGCAACTTGCTCTCCCTTCTGAAATCATTAATAAGCAATAAGAATATTATATAAGCTGGCATCTTTTTTTAAACCATGATAATTTCAAATGCTATTATAATTAGGATGAAGATGAGAGTTTGAGCTGGGGGAGGGAAGAGACAAAGGATTAAACTGATCTCCACCATGACGTTAGAAGGTGGCTTTGTCTGTTATATCCCAGTTTGGACAATAATGGATACATTTGGGGCACATGAAGAGGCAAATAAACAATTTATTTAAAAGTATTAATCCTTTTCATCCTGAAATATTATCTCTTGCCATAAATAGGATCACAGCTTTCTAGTCCACTTACGTTTTGATTAACTGACCCTGCAGAGAAAGCCTGAAAAGCAATGCAAGTTTGTGTTGTATCCTGATGACTATCAAGTCCATAGCAGCTTGGATAAAGCTCACAAAAACGTTCTGTTACTGAGAATCTCTCTGTTTAAGTCAGGGACTGCTGGCTGATTGTGACTATGTTGCAAGAGCTGTGGCCTCTTGGGTAGCAGGTCCTAAGCCATGAAGGATCAGGTGTGATATTTTTATGAAGAAAAAATTAGTGTCTAGATTGAGTAGGCAGGATTTGCTGGAGAAGGAAAGCCAGGTGAAAATATGGTTTATAGATGTAACTAATAGGGTTGCTTTCTTTGGAATAGGGAAGATTTAAAAAGTCACTTGTCAAAATCATTTTCCCTCTAACTCTGCAGCAGCCCTCAGATCTGAGCATGTTCCTGATGTTCCCCCTCACTCACATGCAGGAACACGGGGAGGCAGGCGGGAGGAGGCAGCTGCACTGACACACTATGGGGTTTGCAAGAACATGATGGCAATTTAGCAGAACGATTAAAAGATTGCAAACATTTATTAATAGCTTTGCTGCTGCAGCAGCTCTGCCAGAGAAGCCTTGCTTCCTCAGGGATGCTCTTACCTCCTCCTGCCCGTTCCCTTCCAGAGCTCTAGAAATTGAAAAGTCAGGTTTGGAGTCAATTTCAGCTTAAAGCCACAGTTACTGCAGACCACTTTATCCCACTACTCAGGGGAGGGGATGGAGGGGAACTTAAGTATGAGAAAGAAACAAGAGAAGGTATGCAGAGCAAAAAGAAAGGATTTTTTCTTTACAGCTATTGTCTGGCCTTTCTTTTCTTCCCTGTGCTCCTCTCCCTCTCTTTCAATGCTCTTCTTTACCCACTCCTTCTCCTCTCCCTTGGAACAGTAGCTTTTTGTTCACTGTATTGGCACTAGATTCAGATGTGGATCTACAGTGTCTTTTTGATTCTGTATGACAGAATCAGTGAAAGACAGGTATAAAAGCAGTATTGGAGAAGATCTGCTGAAAGTTCTGCAGAGCAATCCAGTTTCCTAACACAAGCACAATCAATTCTTTTGCGATTCTCATGACTGTGTTATTGTTGTCTCTTCAGCTTTTTTTACCTTTAACATTGGGGAAAGGGAGCAGGTGAAGGTTCAATATCAAAAAAAAGGGGTGGGGGGAAAAGGAAAGGGCAATTAGCTGAACAAGAAATCACCTTATGCTTCATGGCTGATCCTGCTGAACAGCAGTAAGCTCTGTAAATGAAATGGGCAATTCTGATGTTTGAGTACACAGTATCTGAGACATTTTTATCCCACAGACCAGATGATGGTGACTGACTGATACAAGTTTGCAACAGGAGAATATTTATCCTACGCATATGCTGACCTCCTCCATATTCCTATCCACAGTGGAATAATCAGTTTCTTTCACTTTTTTTTTTAACTGGGTCCTACGAGAAACTGAAATGTCTGGACAGCCTAAAAGGAATAAATTTTTTCTGCTAAGCAACCATGACAGCAGATAGGAATGCTTGTGTCCTTGTCGTTATCTAAAATCCTGCTTGTAACTGGGAAGGATGGCAGTGCATCTCAACCGTGGCTTTTCCTCTACAGCATGGCCAAGTGACTGTCTGCGCCATTGGGCATCGGCAGCTGACTACCTGTGCCTGACTTTTTAGTTCCATCAGGAGAATTTTTCGTCTATTCATATACACAATTTAATCATGCCACTTTGCAATTTAAGAAAAATCTCATTGCATAATCACCATCTCTGCTTAATGCAGTGGAATAGGCACAAGGGAAAGCAAAGTGGATGCGGTGGATCAGAAAGGAATAAAAATATGATGGTGGAAGGATACAGGAAAGAAAATAGAGTTGAATTATGAGTCCTGCATTATTCTTACCTGAATCTGCTTTGGGTTGATTTGGCTTTTTTTGAACTGTTTTCCCTATTCTTGAAATTCTCAGTTAAAATATTTCCTTTGACAGTTTTCAAATGTGGTGTCCAATTTGGGAATTGCATGATTTTTTGTCTATTGCAAGGGGATGTTGCTTGTGAAAAACATCTGATTATGTCGGTTCACTTCTGTATACTATGTTCTTCATGGGATGACCTGAGAAACTACACAACCTGAGAGATAAGTATAAGTCCTGCAGAAAACTTTTTCCCTTGTGATGTTTAAGGAAGGTCTGTATAAATTTCTGGAGACTTTGGCAGGCAGCCTCTGGGGCCTTAAAAAGGCCTGCTTACCTAAGGAATGAGTACCATACTTTGAATAATACTAGTCAAAAAGACAGAGAATCCACAATTGTAGTTGATGGATGCATTTGGGCTAACTGCTTCTTAACTTTTTGTTTTTAGGAGCTGGAATTCCCCATGCTCAGAGCAGCCAAAGAATGACACAGATGAGGATGAAACAGACGTGGATGTTGGGGAGGTACCCGGTCTCAGGTGAGAAAGGATATAGACAGGATCCTGAAAACACCATCAGAAGGAACTATCAGAGATACTTTCTCTCTCTCATTTCTTGTTTGACGATTGCAAATGGCAAGCGTTTCCAGGTAGAAGCAGCTATATAGCTTTAGCTGCTCTGTCAAAGTTCTCATCCTTTCCTAGCAGTAGTTATTTCATGTGCATTGGCTTCAGTTATCTTTAATTTCCAAGTTCACTGTGTGTGGTAACAAGAGGATGCCTGACAGTCTTGGGACAATTAGGAGACCTATTGGTGGAATTGTTTTATTGTTGGTTTGTTGGTTTTTTTGTTGGTTTTTTTGTTGGTTTTTTTGTTGGTTTTTTTGTTGGTTTTTTTGTTGGTTTTTTTGTTGGTTTTTTTGTTGGTTTTTTTGTTGGTTTTTTTGTTGGTTTTTTTGTTGGTTTTTTTGTTGGTTTTTTTGTTGGTTTTTTTTTCATGTCCTGAAAGGCTGTTTTGGGATGTGTTGTTAGAAATATTTTAAAGCAAGAAATTATATTTCATCAGTATTTCCCCTTCTCCTACCAGAACCTCAGCCCTCTTGCCTCCCATATACCTCCTTTTCTTTTGACTAACTATTTTCTTGCTCATTAGTAAAAATACATATTTTACTTCTTAAGTATGGGAACCACCATCCTCTCTATTGTGGAGCAGTCACTGTAGCGTCTACCACTGGCATTCCCTCCTATTGTTAGGACAAATGCTCCCTCTGGGTACACTGGCCATATCTCTTGAAGTAGTTGGAATTGTATCTTTGCAAATGAGTGAAGAATTTGCTTTCTTACGTATTGAGATATCTCTGTATGCCCTATGTCTTGTACTGGCTACTATGTCTATATCCAAGTGGCAAGTAACAGGACTACAGCTATGCTTAAAATAACCAGCACTGAGGTTCAAATACAACAAAGGACCAAAGTGTTAAGTTTCTGAAGGATAAATACATTTAATAGTGAGACTGAAAAAATCCTAGAGTGAAATTCCAGGAGTTCACCTATTCTATCCTTCTCCCATCATTAAAGGAAGATAAGGGTTTAACATTGTTACCAAGAGATTGACCTTTGCGATTTTCTTTCTTAGCCATCATACAACACAGGAGCTGAGGACAGCACTCAGGTACAGCCCAGATACATCCTTGAGACACAGTTAGTTTGCAGTTGTACAACCTTTGTAAAAGAGAGGCTAAGGAATAGAGTGATCAATAGCAATGTGGCTAGATCTTTTCTAATTGCAAAATATAGAGATGAGAGAAGAGGTGATGAGGCTGTCTCTTCTGCAGAGTGAAAAGTAAGGAGGTGATGGTCCTCTGTTGTTACTCACTGGGAACTGATATGGGAACATCGCAAGAGAAAACAGATATTCTTCTTTGTATCCTTGTAAGGAGACAGAGAAGAGATAATAATGAGGAAAGCGAGGAGAGGTTAAAGGTGATAGCAGAAAGGAGAATTCTCTTTTTATGGGTGCCAGGTCCTAGTAAATTACTTTCTAAGTGCTGAGAAGGTGGAGAAAGCAGGACAGAGGTCTTTTCAAGGTTTAAGTTCTTGTATGGAGTAAGGCCCTTCTGTTTAGAAAAAAAAAATCATCAAAGATAAAATATTCCCAGACAATATGAATATAGAAATGATGAGGCAGCACATGACGAACTTACAAAATTCTGAAGCAGATTGTTTTTAAAACTATCAGAATATAGTCATTAACTTTTAACAGAATGTACTTTGTTGATTTGATGGTGAATTAAAAACTGGAGGAAAAATGAAAAGGCAGCTCATGTAAAGCTGCATCATCATCTGCCTCCATTGAGACACCACTGTATCACCTCTGCCGGTAGCAAAAAATCCACCAGACTTTGTCATTGTTTTGCATCACAACATGCCCTGAAAGCAAACATACCCTCTGCTGTCACACAGTACAGTGCTGGGGATCACTTGCAGAACTACAGTGGCCATATAGCTGGGGAATATTGCTCTTGTCAGCACTACTGAATGCTGACAAACCAAGAGAACTGAAATACATTGTGTGGGTCTTCATCAGCCTTACCAGTTTTCAGCTCCAATAACAGCTATGTGTGAATTTTAATTTTCAAGATTCTGCTTGCAAAGGTTTGGCTTCAACTGAACTGTCAGATATTCTGGATTGCCTGTCCTGTTGTCCTTGCTCACTGTTACCCTGAGCTTGCTTTCTCACACAGTACTTGAGTGAGCCACGGGTCACAGCTATTGAATTTAGTTTGTGGAAAAAATACCAGAATCACTTTGATCACGTTATCTTAAACTCTCCATTTGAAAGAAATGTAGCACTAGGAGATTTCCTCACTTCCTAGCTCCAAATTGTTCTTTTTTTATAACAGTAATACCAGTTTCCAGACCCTGCTTATATTCTTCTTTGGCATCCACTTTGTATTATCCTCCCCACCTGATATTCTTTTCCTTCCTTTTAACCCAGTATTGGTTTAAATTATTTTCCCTACCATAAGTACTCCCAACTCCTCCAATCTCTGCTAATCACAGCAAATTTGGTATGTTTATCTTGGCTAGGACTTGTGCTTTACTTACTTACATAGGTGTTTGAAACATCTACCTTTATTGTCTTAGGCCTGAGAAAGGACGTTTCAGGAGAGCTCCATTTGCCTCTGAATAAAGCATATCACTGGAATTCCTTTACTCTGGGCACCTGATGTCCTGTGCAAGTGCAGGAAATCACACAGGGGAACACTCTGCTTTCCTGCAGCAGGACTAGAAGAGATACAGCTGTCTATCAGCTCTGTGCATTTGTCTTGTTTAGAAGAGGAGGTGGGTCCTGGGTGAATTTCTCTCGCACTGGAATAAGCAAATCTAAGTCTGACTTTTCTTGTTAAAATTCTCGTGTTCTTTCCTCATAGGAAATACAGAGGTGTGGCTGGTAGCACACCTCACCTAGAGGTGAGGCTTTGTCAGCTCAACTACTTGTTGCTGTGTCCGTTCACTGAACAATGTCACCAAATCTTGGTAAGGAGAAGTTCTTTGTAAGTAGAACGAGAAGTTTACTTTCAGAGATCTGCTCGATCATTTCCATAACAAACCAATTAACGGGTTAGAAGCTCCAGTTGAAAACCGGAGTGGCATGGATAACGGTGTGGACAGAGGGGGCTGAAATGCCAGTGTCGGTTTCTAAGCGCTCTTGATGGATTTTACATTATTCTTATTCACAAAGTGTTGTGGCTTTCGGGTGCTTATGAGTAATGAGTAGAGCTAGTTTGTTTAGTGTCCCTGTCCCCCAAGGCCACTGCCCTTTGAGAGAGAACAGTGTGTACCACTGCTTTTGGCAGCCGCGCTCCCAACCTGACGCAGTCGGTTTGGGGGGGCCACGGAGCCGGCAGAGATGACTCATTCCGCCTCAGTGGCTCATTGAGGAGCTGCAGGGAGAAGCTATTTATAACCAGACCTTTCAGGTTCAGTGCAGCAGCATCTTCAGCAGGAGGAGGGGGACAGAATGGGGATGGCACATAACGCTTTGCAGATACAGATCAACCCCCACCCCAGTGTTGTAGCCCCCAGCCCTTCTTCCCAAGCCTTTTGCTTGACTGACTGGGTGCTCTGGTCCTGGTGTAAGATTCTGCTGGTAACTCATCAGGTCCTCAAAGAGCAGGGAGACAACTGTGAATAACATCAATGTGAACAAAACACAAACTCTTTTTATGGCAGCGGCTAGGCTGGCTCTTACTGATTCTTTCTGACCCATGGCTACAGCTTTATCACCTTTTCTTTGTCTCTGTCCGTGTTTATCCCTGGCTTGCCATTAAGATGAGCTCTTTTCATGGGTGTTTTCAAACAGTCTTTATGCTGCCAGCAAATCCCATTTAAACCTCTTGAGGTTTCTCCTATGTATAAGGTAACACTATAATTTATAAAACTGTAGTTGTTTTTCTGATCTTGCTGTGGACTCGTTTCATCTTTAGGTACTTCCGTGACTCCATATGTGAAGCAGAGATAATGATACCCCCTGGGTTAAACACAGCGGGATCTATAGCTATGAAACACCACCTAAGTAGTAGTATTATTACCAGAGAGAGTCACGGAACCATAGGAAAGCATATTACACAACAGTAGGGGACAGCATGTGTTAAAGAAAATATTTACTACAAACACATACGTCTTTGTATCTAGGTAACTGTGGCCTTTATCTTGAAGCATATTAGCATACATTAAAATGACTGAATTTTATGGTAAACTTCTTCAAGTTGTCTGTTCTCTTAACTGGCTTTTGAATTCAAAGCCACACGTCACCAGGGATCCTGTTGCGTGAATGCTTACTGTGTTCTTGTTCTACCTCTGCCCTGTTCTTAAACCAATTTGCGCATCTTGGCTGCAGTTAGATGGCTCTTTAGCTCCTGTCATTCTGTAGGCTTCTTCCCATAGTTAAATGCTTCATATTTGGCTATTCATCTTCTCTTTTTCTTCTCTTCACTTCTCTCTTCCTACCTCTTCTTCACTAAACGGACAACTGGCCCCAGAGTATGCAACTGGTGTACAGTTAGATGAGTATAAAGTCTCAGCACATTGTTAAGGCTGTTTGGTAGATCCATAGGGTGTTTTTCGTATTCTCTCTTGGGGCTCTCCTGCATCACTGTGCTATGGACCCAGAGGTATACTGGCCTTTTTTACAGTGTTTATTGTACTCAGACAGAAGCTGTACTATAATAATTCTTGCTGGTTTTGGCAACCAGCTAAAGGGGAAGTCTACCCTGCGTAAACCAATCAGTGCTGTGATGAACACTTTTTTTTTCTCAAAGCCCAGTGATAAGACTGTAGAGATTTGTGAATGCGAGATGTACCATATATGCCTCAGCTCATAATCCAGACTGGAGGTGACCTCGGCACAGTGGCCTCAAGTCTCCCTAGCTGCCACATTTTTTTCCTGAATCTCAGTTTTGTTTTGGAAAAAGTAGACCTCTGGCTCTTAGGCTTAGAAGTAATCCTCTGAAACATCAACAAAATGTAGCTGGTGCAGAGATATTTGTATTGGTCTGGAGAGAAAAAGACCATATTTCAGGGGCATGGATTGTTATGTTTATTTTTTTTGAGTGGTAAACTAAGATGTGCAGTGATTTAACTATGTCAACTTTGCTCTTTGTCTGTTTCTTCAGCAAATTTTACACAGTAGATGAAATGGTTCTTAGAGCTGTTGGTTTATCCTTTCAGCAGCTGCCTTGTCTTCCCTTTGGCACCTTAGGCACCCATGAGTACACTGTACGTAGTGCAGCTGGCTCCCCTGCGTGTCTCACCACCTCCTCTTTGCCCAAGGCTTGCAACATTCTGGAGCAGACCCCTGGAAGGGGATCCCAAAGATGGGTGCTATGGCCAGAAAGCACACAAGGAGATGTGTCCAGGTTTGGCACCATGAACCCAGAACTGAGAAGGCTGGGAGGGGAAACCAAGAGTGTGCATACATGTCAGAGACTGAAAGGATTTACCTCCCTGCATTTCCAATTGCTTGTTTTCTATCTGGGGAAAATCCCTTTTGACAGCCCAGGCGGTGAGCTTCTAATTCCTGTCTCCGGCTCATTTTTCACTTCAATCCCTCAGCGAACGGATTTTAATGCTTGATGGATTCAAACGAAATTATTTCCGTTCCTGTGGCTTTGCAAAAGCCTCTAGGGTGTGTGTGTGCACGCAGGGGAGGAGGGATGGAGCTTGTTTTCGCTACACTCCAGTAAGCCTCCTCTCCAAGGGAAATGTATTTCATTTCTTCATTTAGGGCTTTCTTGCTGATGATTCCTCCCATGGTGTCCTCCTAGCTCTTGGGTCACAGGAGGACCCATAAAAGATTTGCTCTTCTGAGGTGTATAGGGTGCAATGTTCCAGATCAGTGTTTCTGCTGCAAGTGGGGATTCAAATAATAGGACCAGACTGTGCTTCCATGAATAGCACTGGATTGGGGTGAATAACTGGGAGAACTTTCACATTCCCCAACTCTAGCTGGGAGTGAGACAACGCTACAGGCTGAGAGATGAGGTTAGTGACTGAAGCATTGTCAGGGTAATCAGCAGTCTTTACCATAGACATCTTGAAAATGCGTACAATTCACCTTACTGATATTGTAATGGACAAGTATTGCTTTTTATTACAATTTCCAGCCTCTCCTGCCAGCAGAAATCGCTGTAGGGGAATTGTGCAAGGGCTCTGCTTGCATACTATTCAGTAACAATTTCCAGCCTCTCCTGCCAGCAGAAATCACTGTAGGGAATTGTGCAAGGGCTCTACTTGCATACTGCTCAGTCAGAGTTTCAGCTGCTCAGCCACAATGTGTTTCTGCTGGGCTTCTTCCACAGAGTTCCTGTGTCTGGAAGGTTAAACTATTTAAATGCTCGATATCTCACCATGTGCAAAGTACAGACCCCCGAGGAACACCACTTGTCACTGCTCACCATTTGGACATCGAGCCATTGACCACAACTGTTTGAGCGTGGCCATGCAGCCAATTCCTCACCCACCAACTGGCCCATCCGTCAAATCCATGTCTCTCCAGTTTAGAGACAAGGATGTTGTGTGGAACAGAGTCAAATGCTTTGCACAAGTCCAGGTAGATGATGTCAGTTTCTCTTCCCTTATCCACCAACACTGTAATGTCTTCATAGAAGGCCAACAAATTTGTCAGGCATGATTTGCCTTTAGTGAAGCCCTGTTGGCTGTCACCGATCCCTTCCTTATTTTCCATGTGTAGAGGCATTTAAGTTGGGCCCTGATGCACTGTCACCGATCCCTTCCTTATTTTCCATGCGTAGAGGCATTTAAGTTGGGTCAGGCATGATTTGCCTTTAGTGAAGCCCTGTTGGCTGTCACCGATCCCTTCCTTATTTTCCATGTGTAGAGGCATTTAAGTTGGGCCCTGATGCAGCTGACTTACTGGCTGGAGTGGCTCATATTACTGGTAGTATCTCTCTATATATATTGTTGCAAAACCTCAGTTCCTGTAACTTCAGCTTTTTTCAGTATAAATGTTCTAATTCTCATTTTTTTGTTTTGTTACATGCATAGCCTACTGTGAGAAGCCCTATTTTATTAATGTGGTTTTCTAATATGTTTCTTCAGAGACTGTTAGCTTGCATTATACACAAAATTACACATGAAGCATATGTTTAAGTTTTAGTTGTAAATACAATAATAACATTTAAGGAATTATTTACTTTATCTAGTTAATATATCCTTGCTTGTAATTGTGTGTTTATTTCAACATTGTCAATAATCCCTAAGCACTTGGGCCAGGGACAGTAAATTGAAGTGTTAGTGAACTTTGGAACTTCATTAATAAAATCATGCTAAGTCTGTTAGGTAGAAGAGGACACTAATTTATAAACCAATAGCTACTGTCTAGTCTGAAAGCTTCAGCTACATATTACAGCAACAGTATAGGCAAGTCTCTTTACATACCCTCAGATTGTAAAAAATTATGTCTAATTGACATTTTCTGAAGGATCAATAAGGAAGTGAATTAAGTGTGAGTAGAAAGGGAGTTCTTATATTTCTATCTTGTCTTTCTGCTGTAAAATGTGCAGATTTTACTGCAGAAGTAACTGATTAATTAACCTAGTGCTTTGTCACCACAGAAAGGAAGTAGACAGATATCTGGAAAATGTGTTTTTTAAATACTCTCTTGTTTCAGCCAATGTTGTGGATTGCTTGTGTGCCATTAATAATGTTTATTAATATTTTGGTTGAACATTTTCCTAATTCACCAGTGTTCCTTTTGCCAAAGGCGTGAGTTGTGAATCCAGCTGGATAGCCATTGAATTTACTTGCTGCAGATCAAATTATCTAATAGTAAATACATACTAGCATGGACTGCACTAGTTTTATTAACAGCATTTGCCAGTAACTGATAACTTGTTTGAATAGTGGTTTCCACCATATTGTTGGAGTGAGGATAAGGGAGGCTGGAAGTTATCTATAGTGACAGAACATAGCGTCAGTACCCCTGGGAAAGCATTGTGTTGGGTTTTTTGTTTCACTTATTGTCTCTTTCACTTAGTTGGCGACTCTGAGACCAATAAGCCTTTCCTGCATTGGAAAGGCTTAGAGATATGGCTGGTGTCTTTCAGCTGGAAAATCATTATCAAGCTTTTCTTTACATTCTGTGTTGTACTAACCTTCCCATGTGTGCTGCCGGTTGCTCAAGTCCAGGGCTTGCCATGCGTTTGGCACGGTAAACAATACTCTTAGCCACTACCCTTAAATGTTTTTCAGTTTCCTATTTACTCATATATCTAGTCTCTATAATCCTTTAATGGTGACAGGCTTTTGAGTGTAATCTCTGAATTTTACCTGGATATCCCTTGCACTCTCTGTGTTTTTTTTATTGGACGTAAGACTGCTTCTAGCATAATACTTGCTTGTGTGCCATTATCCCATTTAGTAAATGTTTAATTTCCTTTCAGGCTGATAGCATATTCATTTATTACTGCAACACTGAACTCTTATGAACAGTTTACCCGAGGTAGCAACGCTCTGCTGCTGCTTGCAAAACTGGTGAAGGTGTCTGATCCATGACATTTCTTGCATCTTCTCCCGCACAGAAAATA
Source organism: Calidris pugnax (assembly GCF_001431845.1). Lineage (NCBI taxonomy): Eukaryota > Metazoa > Chordata > Aves > Charadriiformes > Scolopacidae > Calidris > Calidris pugnax. The sequence continues at coordinate 8,782,266 of NW_015090783.1, read as the reverse complement.
ATTTCTTGGCCTATCCTGGTTGTCGTAGTGCGTGTGTGATTCTACATGATTTTGTCTTTGAGCTTTTATCTCTTAGATCTCTTGCCTGATGTATTTTATGTTTGCGTTGTGGTTAAATCTGACTTGCACTTAGTTCTGGACTGGATGATGGCTATAGATTTGTTCCTTGACCTTCAATCAGTCTTGAAAGATTTGAGGGAAAAACAAATCCCTAATAAGAGGCTAGACCATAATTTGAATTTTCATCAAAAATCTCAGGAGAGACACCCCTTAGTAAATTTTTGAATAGGTAAGAATCAGCCAGATGCATGCATTTCTTCAGTTTCACTTTACTTTTCTATACTTACCTAAAAAAACATTTTTTACACTTTGTTTTTATGTGAAGTGCAGTATCTCATAATGTATACAGATTTCTAAGGGTTTTCACTGCCAGAATTGACTGGAACCTCTTAAACATTTCAAATGCATCAAAATTGAGTATTAAGAAAAATAAAGCTTTTGATTTTCTTCCTTTTTACTGACATATATGGCTTTTAGATAAACAAGGATTTCTAGCACAGACACATGCAATTTAGTATTTTCCCAATTGCCTTCTGTATTTCCAGACTTTCGGCTCTTCTGGGCATCTTGGTTGCTTCTTCTTTTCCATTCAAGTTACACTCTTTGGCATCTTTTTACTCCCAATACCATATGGCACTCCCTAATTCCTCTACACCCAAACTGCTTTAAAAGTTACTCCTTATTAATGACACATTTCCAGCTGTCTCTACACAGAACGAAGGCTTTTGCCACGTCCCTCTTCCTGAGCCTGGGCAACTAAACCACTTTTAGATAGCTACAGTTGCCAGGGCTATGGCTTGGGAGGGAACATGCTCCAGGCATGGTCCCTGCAGTAGAAGGCACGGTGTGGGAATGATATTTTTGCAGATGGGGTCAGTCCTCAGGTTTTTCCAAAAGGAGGATACCTCATAAAAAGTGTATTCAGAATGCAGTCAATACTATTTGCCCGATTACAGTATATTACAAAATGATATTTTTGTACAACAGAATGAAACTATCAGAGTAATTGTTCCCATGAGAATCGCAGGGAAATGACCAGGGTTCTTCAAGGAAGTGCCCTCAAGGGTATTTCTTTCAAGAGCTTGTTTTTGGAAAAAAAAAATCAAACTCCAGAAAATAAATCTAATGAAGTCCAGTTTGTTTATGTAGCATTGAGCCTTCTGGGCTTTGGTGCTAATTCCTCTTGGCCAGCGCACAGGTGTAAGGAGCTGACATGACCAGTGAGTCACAAACACACCGAGTGTGAATTCTATTCTCTCATGCTCTTCCCAGGAAATCCAGAATTGCCGTGTGTGTGTAAATGAGCAGATGTTTTTCCCTATTTGTGGGGAAACCCACTGTTAGAGGGCATATGGCTGAGCGAGAGAAGCTCTAGGCTGCACCCCTAGTTCATTGTCTTTTGCTGCTGTGGATTGCAATCGCTGCATGAGTTGTTGCTGCTATTATTATTATTATCATCATTATTATCATCATCATCATAATTTATTATTACTCTTATGTGGCGCTGCAGATCTATTCCCCCTCCCTCCAAGATGCTGTTTCTGCCAGAGCCTTTGATCACAGCCAAGAAGTTGGCTTTGACGTTGTATGTATTCCCCTAGCCCACTGCAAAGTCCTAATCCTTCTAATAGCTGGAGGTTTTTCAGTTTAAGTCTTTTATTAATATTTCATCTTAATTGTAAAGCACTTCAGTGATATTGAAAAGCCTGTCTTACATAACAGCCTTATCCACACTTGAGTCCTTCAGAGCTGGAGTGTCAGGAAAAACCTCTGTTTGATCTGCCTAGTCTGTCATTAGTCCTCGTGCCTTTAATGCACAAACCCAGTAGAAATTAACAATATGTTTCAAATGTCTAAGCTCAGTCAATGTATATTTTTAAATATTTGATATTATTAGAAAGAGTAAGGCTTGCTGTCATGTACAGATTAAAGTGATGCAGTTAGCAAAGTCTCTATGAAGTTTTCTAGGAGCCTCATTTGCGACTCTAAATCATCTGGAAAGTGAAAGAAGCTATAGGAAATGGAGAGAACTAAAATATTCCATGAAGTGCCAGTGCTCATGAGATCCTACTACTCATTGGCTTTCTTTGACCTGGGTAAATAGATGAGAGCACTTGGAAATTGGTGGGAACTACTTGTTTCCTCACTGTGAATATCCCAGAAAGTCACCAAAAAGGAAGAAAGGAGAGACAGTTTTGCTAATCAATAATAAGACTTTATGAAGTGCTGTTCTTAGGATTTTAATTCATTGCAGATGATCATCCCTTTTCGTCTCACGCTGCTTCAGCTATTTCAGGCAATTGCCAGCTTTTCCCAATGTTTATATATTTTAGTAAAGACTAGGAGTGAGCTTTAAAACTAATAAACTGGCATGTTTAGAACATGAATCTTCATGTTTTTAGGAAGGTTCTTGTCTTAAGGAGATTTTTTTCAGGAGACTGATTCAACTCAAATATTGTTAAGACTGAATGAAGCCCAGAGAGTAAACAGGGAGCCTTCCTGGTAAACTAGTGCAAGAAACAGTTTTAATAGAGTTTGATGTTATTAAGGAAATAAAGGACAGATGTGAACTTAAGCTTCAGACAACAAATACAAACCTCTCCTTAAATCCTACTTCAAAAGAAAGAACGTACCAGCACAGTTTGCATTTAGAAGTCACATCCAGAAGCAGATTTCTGTTTTCTCCAGCTTCTGTACTTGCTGTGTTAAATGATTTTTAGAAGCCCACAACTCTTTCTACTTTGTATCTGAACAGAAATTGTTAAATCCAGAGCTGAGAACACCTTTGGAAAGCAGGCGTTCCTGTCTGCGCTTCACATGGGAAGAGACTAAGACATAGTGCAAAAAGCTCAAATCCCTGTAGGCACTTATCACTGGGGGGGAAGATGTCAGAATTTAGCATTCAGTGATTCAAACGATATCATGGGCAGTCGGAGTGGTCATTAGCTTTCATTTTGCCTCCCAGCTCCCTGCTTACACACTAGTGTGTGCTGCCTGTCTGAAAAGTGCAAAGCTGATTTTTGCTACTGCAGGAGATAAAACTACTCCTTCTGTGTGAGTTAATTTGATCCTTTAATAACTATGAAATAGAAATGCTTCTTTAGATGTTTAACAGGACTTGTTGAAAATTACTAAAAACCTATGTATCACTTGGTAACTGGGCTAATGAGATGTTGTTAGATCAACTACCAAAATGTAGCACCCCTCTGAAATAAGGCTTAAAAAGCATTTTGCAAATAACTTATTTGTAGAATTGACAAATTCATTTATCTGAAATTGAAGGGTAATTTAGGCAGAATGTAACTACCTAAGCTGCAATTTGTTCAGGTCTTTTATTAAATTATTGAAAAAAAAATTAGAGCTCCAAGATTATGAATCCTCAGTGGCTTTGTTTGGTTTCTTGTGCCAATGACACTGGTAGCAGCATCTTTCTCCTTCTCCCTCTGCCGACTCAGCAGTGAGGTGGGCACACTTGCACGGGAGTTTTGAGCAGCTCTGCTCCTGAGACAATGTGTCCTTCCTCCACTAGCCATGTGTTCCTGACCCTCTTCTCTCGTGTCAGTACCAGGGCTATAATTTTTCATCTGAAAGGGACTGCAGCTGCTAACAGAAACCTGACCACGTATTGCAGCTCATACAGCTTCCTTTCTGGTTACAAGCCAGACATGGCAACCCTGTCTGTCTCCAGAGCTATCTTCTACCAGAACTGTGCTGGTTATGTACCAGTATCTGTGCTCATTAAAGAAAGTATTTGAGCGAGAGCAGCTCTATGGAGAGAGAACAGCTGCCCTGGAGATAACGAGTGATTCACTCCAGCCGATCCCAAATGAATTTGAACTCACTGTAGTTATTTCATACTCCTGCCTATTTGTTGTATAACTGAGTTTATGTTGTATAACTGAGTTGTCACATGATGGTAGCTCGTATTTTAGTTGTTGGTGGTGAAAGAGTCAAAGGATGAAAAGCAGCAGCGGCTTTTTTTCTGATTTCCCAGGTTCATCAATAGTGACAGAATAAAATATGAGGACTGATGTATCATAATGTTGATACACCTTAATACCCTTCCCATTGGAAAGTAACTCTCTCCCAAAATAGACATAAGAGGTTTTCTTTGCCAGGAGACTGGCCAGAGATCAGGCTGCCAGGCAATGAGCAAGCAATAGCATTTTATTCACCCTTGTCCCCAAACTACTTCCAACCGAGACTACAAGTATCTGGCCTTCAGTGCTGCTCTTTTTCTCTCCCTTTCCCTGAAACTAATTATTTAGGGAGTTGATAACAACTTTTTTTTTTTTTTTTAATGGCAAAGATTAAATGTTCCTAGTTGGAAAAAAAAATATGCAGGCTTTTTACCTGATAATCAGGGATCCTGTTTAATGCGGCTGAAGAGTCCACCTGTCTCTCTGAAAAGCAGGCATAATCCTGTGGTCCAGATCATATTTCAGAAAGAGATCATTCCATCACATACGTAGTTTATTGTGACTGTAAAACATCTGCATGGGCTCATTAAAAGCTTTGCTCTTATCTAGGAGAGCTCAGGTCATCTGAAAATGGAAAATTATGAAGTGATTTAATTTTCCCCTTCCTATATTAATTGCTGCTCTCAATGTAAGCCAAAGACAAGCCACCCAATTGAGAATTTCTTTGCTATTTCCTCTTTGGCATGTTATCGTTTTGTGCCTTGAGACTGTATCAAATGGAGAGAGGCACCACTGTCACTGTTAAAACTACGTTAGTCTTACTTTGGTGATTTTCAAAGCACTTTTTTTTCTAGAACCTGTACTCAGACCTCCACTTTAATGTGCTTCCTGCCTGCCTTGTGGTTCATCCCCACTTGCACAGCAGTGCCTTCTACATAGATGTGACTGTGAAGTTGATTGTAATTTGGCAACAGAGATGTCTGCTATGAAAGAAGTGTCATTTGCCAGCCGTGGACTCTAAAACTGCAAAGCTGAGCCAGCTATATCAGCTTAATTAATGGCATTCCTAGCTGTGTGAACTGGAAGACCAGGAGTCTCAAAAAGGGTGTGTGGGAAGGAGGTAGGGTGAAGAGAATTATTTGGAAATAATTATTTACTTTTGTTTACATACCTGGAGTGGGGATGGTTGGGTCTTGGGAGTCTGGCTAAAGTTAAGCCACATGTGCTAGCTCAGGGAGTGCAGCCGTATCTGTCCCGCTGAGCAGCAGAGTTTCTGTTGCATCTTCTTTCATGTTATTTAGTATGAAAACCTAAGAAAGTGTTGAGGCATCATCTCTGTGTGAAGCGTGGTCGCCTGCTCTGACTGGCCTCTCACATGCCAACAACAGGGAGGTGCAGAGTCAAGCTGAGGTCTGTGCCATTATAGAGTATCATAGTGAGAAGGTTTGTTGCTTCCCTTTGGAAGCCTTTCCCTCTTCCACATTGACGATTGCTCTTACCTGTTTTTCCCACTGCCAGCTCCTTGGGCCCACTGGTGAGCCCTGTATTATTTACATTATAATGTATTGGGAGCTTCACCTTTGTCCCTACACATTTTCTTCTCCACTTTATCTCTCTGTCATCCTGATTTCCTCCAACTGTGTTTTTCCAGTAGTTCATCCATTCCTCTTGTGGACTGTTATTTTTGTTCCATTGCCCTTCATCCTCCTTTCCCATTCCCATAGACTTATTACAGGATCACACTGCAACCTTTCCCCCTTCAATGCTATTTGACCGTAGAAAACGGTGACTTCCAATCCATCTGCCAGTCTTGTCCTGACAAATACAAAGGGAAGTTCTCCGTTTGCAATCAGGATGCAAGTAACCAGGGTGGATTTGAGCACAGGGATTACAGCCAGAACAATAATGCCTTTGTAATGCTGTCGGGATTATTCCTCTCCCGTGGAGTAAAACCTGAAGAGCAATACCAAGTCTTCAAGCAAACAGAATCTCCAGCTGTCAGTGCTTTTGCTTCCTCTGGAGGCAGACACATGCCTGTCCAAATACAATATGCCGGAAGACCGATACTTGGCATCTTTATGACTATTGAAACATGCCATGTTTTTGAAACCCTTTAAAAGAGATGGAGAGATAGTAAGGGGAACAGAAAGGCCATAAATGAGGGCTAGAGAGTTCATCTACTGTTGCAGGACACATTCCCAATTAAGTATCCCGATTCTCAGCCCAGTCCAGCTTAGATTTTACTACATTTTGCCAAATTGTTTGTATGATATCATACTTACCCTAGACGATTACATTCCTGCAAATGCAGGTGAGAGAAATAATAAAGATTAAGAAACTAGTACCAAGAGAACCGCTGCAAAACATCACAGATTCTTTGTACCTTCCTCAACAGCTTGCTGGAGATGTTTTTTAATGGGCAGTTCTCACTCATTTCAGTCTCAAACTCCTTTTATAGGCTGCAGTCTTTAACTGAAATTAAAATACACTCTTCTGAATTCAGGGCAGGCAATGCAGCACCTGTTTATTTGAGCAGTATTCTTAATTTTTTCAAGAATTTTCTTTACACAAGTGAAGCCAAAAAGAATTAACTGAGCCCTTCCCCCAAAAACAGTCATGCATTTTCTCACATGCATGCTTTTTGATAGCACTTTTAAGCGAAGACAGGATTTTACACTTGCAGGCAGTGCTGTATTTGTCATTGCACACTGGAATTGGATCCACCTTCCCCCGCCGGCCCCAGGCTACTCCCTCCCTCCAGAATCCCCCCGGTTTGGGGAGGGAAGCGCAGCTCCCCTCCGGCTCGGCCACTGCTGGAATTACAGGGATGGTTCTGACTTAGCTCCGTCTGCGGAAGCAGCGAGCGTGCACATTACATAATGTAATCGTCGTGTCTTGAGGATTCAGGCCTGTCCTCTTTTGTGCTGCCAGATGGAAGAGAAGCCACGCTCTCTCTGGAGAGATGTCCCTGCACATCTCGCTGCTCAGCCGTGCTGGAATTATGTGCTTTTCTCTACAGCCGGGCACTGTTGTTCCCTAGCATTTGGCTCCAGAATAGCTAGCTCTTTAGTATGCAGTGGATGCTATGCAGCCACTGCGATCCCAAGATTAATTTGTCTAGAAAAGGAGATACATGAAAAACCTCCAAAATGAATTTGTGAGGAGGATTCACTCCAGATTCTCTGAACAGCCAGGGTTCGTTCCTAGCTGAAACCTAAACACAGGTGTCATGGACAGACAGGTTTCTGATTTGTACTCACACTCTGTCCCATTTAATAGTTTTTTCAGTCACTGCTGCTTTTTTGCTCAATTCTGTAACATGGCCCCTGCCTGCATTGTTATTGCCTCTGTTAGTCAAGCTGTTTCTTGCCCTGATCCCTGAAGTGCTCTCCGAAGTGATGAATCACATCTGCACTAGTGAGTCCCTTCTCAGTAATGAGGCATCTGCTCCAAATTCTGCAGTGCTCGGTTGGTTGAGGCAAGGAGCTACAACCCACCTGTAGACAGCAGTGTCACTACAGTCCTCAGGAATAGCTCAAAAGACCCCAAGGAGGGGGAGGGCAGCATTAGTCAGGCTAGACAGGAATCTTATCTGTGAACTTCCTCACAGCAATGCCTCGTCAGCACCAGCTGCAACTCCAGAAATGGAAGCTTTTATAGAAGCAACGTTACATCCTGACAGAATTCACTTCCCCAGGACAGAGAGGTACTGAGAAATGTTCATTTCAGCCTCCTGCTACCTCTGAGCTTTCTGGCAGAAGGAGCCTTTTTGCAGCCACAGCTCCAGCAATGCAGCTGCAGTAGGGAAAGCCAGGGCTTGTGTTCATCCAGCCATGAGTACTGGTTCTGCACTGCTGATACCAAACAGGAGCAGCCAGTTCTGGGGAAAAAAAAAAAAATTAAAAAAGCAAACCCAAACCTCAAAAGGTACCTCGGCTGTAATTAGGAACTGAAATGGCACTGCAGGTATGAATGGGAAATTACCACTCAATAAATGTTCCCCTGACAAACCCCTTCAACAGCCCATTTAGCCACTACAACAGCTGCTGTCAAGTGTCCAAAGCAGGAAAGAGGCAGAGGGACCAGCCTGTCCTCTCTGCCACCCTGAGGATGGATGGAGGGCACCTTGTGCAGGAATCGTGCACGGCTGCTGCACATCTGGTGCTGATAGCAGAGCTGAGGGCACAGAGCACTCCGAGCCAGGGCTGCAGCCTAATTCTCCTTCCATGGCAGCATTGCCCTGAGCAGCGGTGACTGCAGTGGTGGGGGCACAGGCTGCAACGGGACCCCAGGCTGCAGAGAGAAGTTGCACTTGGGTTGTTGCAGAGAAGACTGTGTCATCACATAGTAACTGCTGTGCATGTGCCAGCAAGAGCAGAGCTAGCATGAGTAAGCTTATTATGCGATAATCACACCTTCATCTTTCTGGGTACATAAACTGCTGAGGTATCCAAGTCTGGCAGGGAGGCACAATCACTGTCTGAAGATGAGCAAGAAGGAAACGGGTCTTTTCCTCATTGGGAACATATGTCTGATTTGACACCGTTATCTTTTACTGTTTTTAAACAGAACATCATTATTGAACCACCTGTTGCCACTTAATTACCTGTGTTTGATTACAAAGATGCTAAGTAATTGGCTTTTTAGGTACAAGCTCCTTCATTTTTATATCCTTTTAAGACATGCTCTAACAAAGCCTCTGTGTCCATTTCAAAGGCTGGATCAAAACTTCCCGTGGGCTATGTCAGACAGGCAGGGGCTGGGTGCCCAGCCTCCTCTCCTGAACTTTGGGAAATCCGGGTTTTGGATCAAGGCTTACCGATGAGACCTATAGGTGCTGACCTATAGAGCCGGTACCCCCCCTCCCCCGGTCCCGTTTCGGTAGGCTGAGCACCCAGGCGGACGCCCCGGTGGGTCCCGGTGCCCACGGTGTGCTGGCCCCCTCGGAGGGACCTTCCGAGGGACACTCGTGGGGGGTCATCCCGCGGGGCAGGGGTGCTCGCCGTCCCGGTTCTGCCCTCGCAGGCACCCACCTGGGAGGTGCGGGAGCCCCGGCGGTCAGGCCTCCCTCCCGGGGGACCCCTCCGGGGGCGATGCTCCCGCGGCTCCGGCC
>NW_015090783.1:8739780-8772894 GCF_001431845.1 Calidris pugnax | reverse complement strand
CGGCGGCGCGGGGGGGAGCCCCGGCGGGGGGTACGGTACCCGCCAGCCCCCGCCGGAGCGCCCCTTCCGCGGCCTTTGTCTGCGCTGTCACATGGGCCGCGGTGCGGGATTTAAGCGGGTCTCCGCAGGACATGCCGTGAGCGGCGCGCCGCAGCCCTGCCCGCAGCGGCAGCGCTCCGCCCGGCCGGGGATGCGGCTCTAGCGGCCCCGCGATGAGCGGCTCCTCCATGGCGAAGAGCGAGTCCCGCACTTCGCTGCTGAAGGCGGCGGGGAGCCGGAGGGCGGCGGGCGCCCAACCCCAGCCCCGCGGCAACCGCGCCCGGGACGGCAGAGGACAAGGCGGGCAGAGCCAGGAGCCGCTCCCCGGGGAGCCCAGTGCCCGCAGGCCGCTCTGCCACCCGGGAGCCCGGGAGGACGGAGCGAGGGGCGCGGGGAAGCTGTCACATGGACGGGGGGAGAGCCAGCCGGAGCCGGCGGAAGGAGGTCCAAGGAGAGGCAGCGGCAAGGAACCGGTGCGGACATCCAGGCATCACCACCACCTCCCGCAGCACGCCAGCCACGGTCACCCCCAGGACCAGCATCAGCTCTCAGACAGGGATGGGGAGGAGGCGGAGGAGGACTTTTTCTTCAGTCACAGGCAGAGGTCCAGCAGAGAGTCCCTGAAGCTCTCGGAAGGCGCGTCACCTCTGTCCAAATCCAGCAGCAAGTACTCCACCAAGTCCAGCGGCAGCGATCGCTCGGTGGAAGCGGACCCCCTTTTCCACCAGCTGCACCCCATGCTCAGCTCGGTCTTTGGCCAGGTAAGGGGCAAAACGCCTCTCGCCCCCTCGCTCCCCCCTGCCTGCCAGCCCTCCGCGACCCCTCCTCCTGCCCGCTCCCGGACCTTCGGCTCCTCGTCCCGGAGCCCCCCGCGCCTCCGGGGGTAGCCCCCAGCTGTAAATGCACTGCTTCCTGGCCGCCCCTGCCCAACTTCTCCCGGCGCTGCGGCACCGCCGGGGCGCTGCGGGGCCGGCTCCGGTACCGGCACCGGCAGCGAGGAGGGCTCCGCGCCGGGGAGGGGGCGCGGGTCGGAGCCGCCCGCAGCCCCCCGGCCGCCCCGCCGGGCGCTGCGGAGGGCGCTCTCGGTGGTGCTGGCGGGGGAAGCGGCGGTGCTTTCCCTGTCGCCGGGGGAAGTTGTGGCTCTGCCTGCTGAGGGTGAGAGTCAGAGAAGCGGATTTTTAAAATGTATTTACTTATTAGATTCCATCTCTCTGGCTCCCCGCCTTGCTTTGCTGTATTTGTTTACATCTCCTTATGGTACATTTCTGTACAATCAGCATATGAATCATTTCTGATGGCAGAAGCTGTCAGGAGAAGGTAGTGGGGAGAACGACAAAAAAAATCCTGACCCAATTCCGAAGCCTTCCCAGTCACTATGTTAGGATGGAACAGATGCTTTCGGTGTTTGCAAGCTCTTTCAGTACAAAGCTGTCGCTTTTAGCTGCTTCTGGTAGTGAAATTACCCAACACGGCTACCCTCTAAAAATGAAAAGGCAGAGGGAGACTGGCTCAAAATTTTCTTTTAGAGCCATTTAGGGATGTTACTGGGAGATGTAATCTCCAGGAAGATTAATGTAACTGCAATCTCCCAGAAGCACAATTATAGGTATAAGCCAGTAGCCTGGGCGGCTAAATTCCAGCCCTGGAAGTGATCGATTAAACCAGAATTATGATTTGTGGGGTTTGTTGTTGTTGTGTCCTTTTTTTTTTTTTAAGCGGGTTGGGAAGCTTTGCAGGGTGCCCATTCAAATCAAGATTATGGAGAGAATGGAAAGAATTTTTGTAACTGGGTGGAAGGAGGTGATACACCCGTATCTCTTTTAATCTGGTGTCAGGAAACATTGTCTACTTCTGTTCATTTTGATTTCTCCAGAGAAAAATCAAAGCACATCTGTTTTCCTCAACGATTTTGCATCCTTGCTGACAGTTTGCTATTTAGGAATGTTACAGTTGTGTTTAACTCAGAATGAGTATTACCCTCCCTGTGCCAGTGGTGTACCAGAAGTCTAGATTAAAATTTTGTAGTAGTAATAAGAAAGGGCCTGGTGAGCGGCTTGGTGCTCAACCAGGTTGCAAAAAGCAAAATTCTGGCACCAGGCTTTGAAATCTGGGGGCTCAGCTCTGACTTGTGCTGTCCTTGTAGTTCTGAGGAAAGTGAAGATGTATCTGAGAACAGATTTTAAGTCTATGGAGCTGTCTGTCCCCAAAGTGTCAGAAATACAAACAAACCCATGCCAGGACTCCCACTCACAGAAAGCTCTCTGGTTTTGAACTCAGTTCTTACCTGAAGGGTACCTTTATTTTACCTGCCTTGCTGCTTGCATTCCAGTGTCACAAGACACTTCTGAAAGCCGTAAACTTAGCAAAAACTAATTGCAGTGTCGAATAATGCCCTTTACAGAAAAGAGACAGACACAATTCTAGTTTTCATCCTTTCATTGGGTACATTACACCAGTGCCTATAAACAAACACCAATATCTTTCTTTTAGAGTGTAATATTGTTTATTCCCATTTCTCTCTGTATTTATCTCTCACTTGCTTTGTTTGAAGTAACTATGAGAGAATGACCATCTAGTGGAGGTTCTAGGACTGCCTTTTAGGAGTGGGCTGTACAGGGGATTTGTGGGTACAAGAAGGGGACCTATAATGCGGGATACGCAAAGAGCTGGTTACAGGAAGGGAGATGTAAAGATTTTTTGGTAATAATGCCAAAATTCTGGGACAAATAAAGGCCCAAGGATAAGAATTGGAAATTGGAACTGAATGATGGAAATCTTGTTTCTGTGAGTGAAGAAAGAAACGCTAAGCATTGCGTAAAAATGTGAGCAATGTTTTGAGGCAGGCAAGGACTTAAACCTGCAGGAGCCTGAGTTGCAGCCTGGGCTGAGGCAGGGTCACAGGTACAGAAGCGTCCAGGGTTGCAGTATAAGGCTGCAGGTTCTGTAACACCAGTCTGCTCCACGCTGTAATTAGTAGAGAGCAACAGCTCAGCAGACAATTTATTTAATACAAGAACTTCTCTCCAGCCCACACAGCCCCCTGTGAAACAGTTAAAACAGTAATTTTGCAGTACGTAGAAGGAGAGGAGCACAGTGATGCATACCTGCAGCAGCAGAGCACTGTGGTCCAGCAGCACCAGTATATCTTGTCCCAGCTCTACAGATGTGGAACATCACCCTGTTGTTCCACGGTGGTGCAGTGATGTGGTCACAGATGCAGACACGACAGCGGTACGAGCAGATACGCAGAAAAGATTGCAGGGATGACTTCATGGAGGATGTCGTTATTGCAGCAACAGCAAAAAGGAGCAGCCCAGGACTACAGGGTTGTGTCTGAGGGAGACAGATTTGTGGCTGTGCAGAAAAAAAGACGGAGTGAAGGCAGAAGTGCCATGTTTATATAACCAGCACAGCAATATAGTGCACTGTGGGTGTGTACTCTAGGAGAATGCTAAGATACTGCCAGGATACAGCATGCAGTGATATTTTATTAATTAGGCTCATACTATATCAGTGCAGCGATGTTCTAATATAATAAACCAATAATACTCTTTTAGGGCATTTTACCATTTTGTAATTGAGTGGTAGAAGAACTAACAAAGGCAGGGGTAGTGTAATGATGTATTAGTATAAGCCAGGATGTCATCTTAGTCTAATGACGTGTTTGCACACTGGGTTGGGGAGGCAGCTGCAGAAGAGCACTCTGCTGTGGAGTTGACACCGGGTTAGCACGCAGTGCCGCACAGCACTGACAGCGCGCTGGTGTGGTAACGCAATCCTGTGGCAGAACAGAGATGTGATACTGGTGCCATGCGGTAGGAGTTTGGCAGTGCACGGGTGTGATAATTGTGTAGTGTTGTAGCCCGACAGAAGAGTTGAACAGTCTAATGATGTAGTAATACAATATTCCAGAAGGGAGCTAGTCTGTACGGCAGTGATTACTTCTGGTGTGATATTAGCAGAGGGCTGTGCTGATCTGACAGCACCATCCCCTTGTACCAGAAAGCAGTCAGTGAGATGTCACCACTGTGCCGTGGTTGTGGAAGCACGGCTGTGAGTTAGCACGAGGGCAACACCACAGACTGAGATGGTGACAGAAGTGCAGTGTGAGTACAGGCTGCCCATACGACGCGTGTGACAGCGGGGGGGCTGTGTTTTAAAGTAGCCCTGCAGCAGGAGTAGCTGGGTGCAGTGTGAGAGCAGTGCAGTGACTCACGGGTGTAATTGGCAAGGGATGCATGTGGGATAATGCCGTGAAGTGGGAAAGTGGCAAGAAAAGTGAGCGTGGGGAGGGCGTTTCATATAATTTTGGCCTCGTAGCAGGATAGTGTTGGAGTGGCCAAGTGGCAAAGGAGTGTCATGGAGTGAAAGGGAGCATGCTGTCACCCCAGCAGGGCAGTCTGGCATGATGGTCCTATAGCACTGATAGCGTGGCTAAAGGACAGAGTTTAGCAACAGTGTGGTATTGAGCAGTCACACATCCCTAACAGGAGAGGAGCAGTGATCCCTCGGCAGCTGGGATGGCAGAGAGGTGGCAGCCTGGCAGCAGGACAGAGTTTATTAATGTGACAACAGTAGCAACGGCAGGACAGAGACTGGGACAGCAGTGCGGTGGCAGCAGGGACCACGGTGCAACAGTTTTGTGGCACCAGGATTCCTGGGGCAGCAGAGATGTGGCAGCAGCACCTACGGAGCAGCGGCAGCTTGGCACCGGGCTCGGGCACAGCGCGGTATGGGTACTGCGGCATAGAAACCTGCTGCTTCTCCTCACTTCATTCCTCCTGTGCCACAGTGCTGGCCTAGCTGGCACCTTTAAGAAGAGCTTTTTCCGGGCCTTTGCTATGCAATATTAATTTGCAAGCGATCCTGCCATGTGAGACCTGACCGTTTTCAGAGCCGTTTAGCTTTCACACCCTGTCCGACTGTTAAATTTTTCAGTGAAGTGATTCCCCAACAGTTTTCTGTCAATTGCCTCTGGTAGCATGGGGATCAGAGGGGTCAAACAATGCCGTAGGGAGTCATTAAATATTTACAGGCTTCTGCTGTTAGCACTGTGGCCAAAGGGGCTTTTGTATTTCTATTTGTACAGGGAGTTAAAAGCCTCTTCTATCTGCACCGACTCCTATTCCTGCTTTAATGTCAGCATCCACATGATCATTAAAAGAGGGAAGGAATCTTTCTGCATTTCCTGTATAATTTTCCTTTTCTTGTCCTGCTCCATCTTCCTTTACTCAAGGGCTTTAGTTCATCTTAAAAGGTCTCAATGGGCCTTGGAGGAAACGGGGATGACAGAAGTATTGGGTCCTGATGTGTCCCCAGGCTGCCTGTGCGGGAAACTGGCGTCAAGAACATTCTCCTCTAAACCAGCCAGGAATGGGAAGGGAAAAAGCACCTTGTCCAGCCCCTCACTCTTCTGATTTCCTTGTCCACAGGATGACCTTGCTCCCTCCAATGGCTCCAGCTCAGCTGATTCTGATGGGAGTTTTGCCCAAGAGCAGTTGCTGCGTCAGGACCGCGTTTGGAGCTCCACCAGCAAAGATCTGGGGAGCCCAGCCAGCCCAGCTGAGGGAGAGGGGTTAATGGCTCAGTAATGGAAGTTTTCAGTTGTGTATTGCCTGGGGAGGCTGCAGTGTGTTGGGCTGTGCTGGAGCGGTGATGCCAGCGATGGAAACTTGGGTGTCGCGCTGTGGGATGGCAAAGGTGAAGGTGAAAGGTCTGGGTTTGCAGGTGTTGGTGGTTTGTACTGTGCTCTAAGGCAAGTGAAGCAGCGGTGTGTCAGGGCTGGTGGCAAACTGAGGGCAGTCTCTAATGGCTACTCATTTACAATGTTAAATTAGTACAGTAATTTGGGGTGAATAGACGACTTCTGGCTCAAAATGACCAACTGCCGTAGTGATGCTGATCCCATTCCATGGTCTTAGCTCGCTGGCACAGAGCGTGGGTGCACAGGTTGGGCAATAAAAAACCCCAGAAGCAGCACTGGATCCTTCCCCGACTTTTCCTGCTCTTTTACGGCACCTCTGAAGGCATGTTCCGTCCCCAAAAGGGTCCTCAAAGGGCGCGGAGAGGGAAGGGTGTCCCCGGGGCTGCGGGGGACAGTCCTGCAGCCGGCGGTACGGCCCGAGCTGCTGCCGGGGGCGGCCGTTCACAGCCCTTCCCTCCGCCGCGGGGGACACCTTCCCGCGGGGCTGTCCCGGGACAGCAGCGGCTCCGCCTGGTGCTCCCCCGTCCCGTCCCGTCCGGTCCCGTCCCGTCCGGTCCCGCGGCGCTCGGCGGCCCCAGGGCGCCCCCTGCTGCGGGCTGCGCTGCGTGACCCGCCCGGCTCCATCCCTCCCCGGGGCCGCTTTCCAGCTCGGTGCGCCCTGGGCACCCCGGGCTTTCCCGGGCCACCGGTGAGGGGGTCAGACCCGGGGATTGACCCGTGGTTACCATCACGTAGGCGAGAGCCGGGCCGGTCGTCCCGCAGATTTCCAGGCGTGTATTTGTGGGGGTCTGGGTACCCGCGTGGGGCTCGTAAGACCTCTGTCCTTCCATCCCTGCATGTGTTGGCACAGCCCATGTCCGTGCATGTAGCCTGACAGAAAGAGCCTTTGTATAAATGTCTTGTCTGTATACACACAGCCTGTACGTGTCCAGCCTCTGCTAAATCTTCTCTGTGCCTATGCAACCACCTCTGTACATGTATACGCGTTTCTGTGCTTAAAAATGACCAACGTATTCATACCTCTCTGCCTGCTGACACTCTCCATACCTTCCAAGGTACGTCTCATGTATTTTCTATATGTAACGGACGCAGACACAGATGAACATTGTTCCACTTGAGCACATCCACTCAGCTCCCCCCTTGCTCAGCTTGGAGGAAAATTTATCACATTTATTGCTTGTGAAGAGCTTGAGGGATGGGAGCCAGACGTACAGAATCACTGAGGGGCAATGGATAAGCTTCCTGCCTGCAGTGGGTCTGCCAGCAAACATTAATCTTTGTCAGTGATTTACTTTTTTAAACAAATCTGTTTTAAAAGGATATGGAAAGACATCAAAATAAAACCAAGCTAAAAGAACATTCATTAAATATTCTGTTCATGAAATATACAGCAGCATGATCTAATGCACTGAAATACGCAAACCTTCTGGTTAGATTCAGCTTATCTTTTGAGGGAAGAAAATCTTTCAATAGTAAATTAATCATAATTTCAATTAGTCCACTGTGCATTCCATCAATCTATACTGCCTTGAGTTTTGTTTCATGCAATATTGGGGTTGAACAAAGTGTCAGGGAAGAGTTTTAGCTTTAGATGTAGTGGCTGAACTGCAGGTTTGTCAGCCGAATTAGCTGTGGTTCTTTGTAGCATCACAGCTTCAGTAACTGTTTTTCCCTGATGAGTCCATGAGTGGTATTGATTTCCAATAACAAGCAGCTATATGGTGTGCATCCAGTAAAAGATGCCTAGCTAACTTTGGGCTCCCTTTCAATAATCCTCTGACATTCCTCTGACCTTAGAGAGCAACAGCAGTGCCCATGAACTTGAGTAATCCTCCAATTTCAATCAAGTGCTCTGCTTAGAAATAAAGACAAGCAGCTGTTGTAGCTCGTATGGTCAAATTTAGTTTTTTAGTAGCTTTCTGCACCAGCATAAGACCATGAACTCAATACTATCTATGAATGACGTCATTAGCAATATTTGAATATTTCTTCCACCTATTCCTCCCTTTGCACCTTGCAACCATCTTTGGAAAGAATATACAGCATTGCTTCATCCCACACAGATGAAATACATTCTTTGCTCTTGGAAGAGAACAGGAGACAATGTAACGTTGCGAAGCGTATGTCACAACGGTTGAAGGCAGGAAGTAGAAAACGGCCAGCACCCCTCCTGCATTCTGCTGAAATGACGCAAAAAGGGCTTAGGTAGTTTGTGACCAGCTGTGTTGAGATATAGCCAGAGATCTCATACTGGGACACACAGTTTGATCCCTTTGAAGGTGTTGTCAGGTCCTTACTCAAAATAGAAGTGAGGCAGACCTCGGTTTTATGGTAGCGTGTCTCTTGTAACGCTGCAGGGTTGCTTTCTAGCATTTGGTTAGTCCTGGTTCCCAGGCCTCTGCTCACCTAATAATCAGCCAACACTTTTCGTGGCACCTCCGTGTGCCAGCCAAACACTGACCCCCTGTCCCTTTTTCTTTGAAAGAGGGGAGGGAGCCAGGGCAGAATTAACTGCTTTTGCTGTAGTCCCAGACAAACAGAGAGTGATCTGCAGTTCTCATATTCCTGAGCAAAGGGAAGGGACTACATTAGGTTTGTTTTAAACAATCTTTGTACTGCTTATGCATGGCAAATTGTCACAGCCGCTTCTGGGCTGTCAAGCTTGTACTTGTCTTTTTTGTAGCCCGTTGATGATCTTGAAAGCAGAAAATTTCCACAACACGTTGTGCTCCAGCCAACACATCTCCTGTGCAGGGACTTGGAAGTTGGGCTAGTGCAAAATACGTGGACCAGATCTGCATGGAAGGTGTCAGGAGATGGCACAGTCCCATCTCTTTTCATCTAATGCAGAATAAAGCCAGCTAATTACAGTCAAAGCTGTTCTAAACAGAAGTTGACAGTCCAGGCTTTGTTACCTTCAGAGGGATGGAAAATATCCTTGGTCTTTTTAATAACCTTTCTGTTGTTTGTGATTGAATATGATCCAATTGCTCTAATGGAGGAGAATATTATGCACAGCATGAGTCAGCAACACTTTCTTCCTGGAACAGCTGACAGCAAAGAAAGTTCCCAAACTCTCTGCAGAAATATTCCTCCCCCCAGATGAGGATCTGGACTGCATCCACTGATACCTGCTGGTACCTCCCCTTGAGATGGACCTGTACTTGTCTGACTGGAATATGGAACCATCCAAGGTTCATTTGAGGTTAGAAGAGACAACTCGGTGTGCGGCAAAAGCACTTGGGAGCCTGTCTCAGAAGAAGAGAGGGAAGCCAGTTGCGGAAGTTCAGAGTGCCAGTGCATGTTCCAGCAGTCAGGAGCTTTCAAACGAAGCCCTCGACAGCGCTGGCAACAGGAGGATATTAACAATTCCAAATGCTTAGGCTCATCTGAGGTCATCCAGTAAACAAGGTTGGGTTGTTTCTTGTAAAATACAGATTTATAATCACCAGCTAAAGGGTGGTGGGGAGCGGATCTGAAAGCTACTGATCAATATGTGCACTCTTCACTCTGAGATAGCAAAAAATAGACAAAAAAATTCTTACCCTGTTAGGATAAATTAAATAAGGTGGTGTATTTTAAAATACTAAATCCTCCAAGCATGCAGTGAGCTCTTAGGGAAAACTATGGACTTCAGTGAAAAGATGCTAGGAATGAGTTTTCCCTCCTTTACGATGTACTCCCCTCAGAGACGTTAGTCCAACGTTGTACTCTCCTCAGACATTGTACTCTCCTCAGAGACGTTAGTCCAACCCCCCTACCTACTGACATTGCCCTGTTGCAGTGTTTGTGTTGTGCTGAGAACAACCATCTGATATAATGTTCCAGCAAGAGAAAGACTGCACTGAAATGGGCCTGGCATCTGAACAGTCTTCCTGTACAAATCCATGCTTCCACTGGAAGTTTTTGCCAAGCAAAGCTACAGACCAATATGCAATCACAAGTTTTGGATTGACTTTTGTTCTTTCTGTTGTGGCTGTTGGATATTTGCTGCCACTGGATTAAGTTTCTGGCAGCTACCAAGTGATTAGCTATGGTGGGGTTCAACATTTTCCTATGGAATGGGCATTTCTGCCAAAGGTGCCAGCCTGAAGCACAGCACTGCTGCTTTTTAAAGAATCCAGACATATTAAACCACCTAAATCACTCCCTGTTCAATGCCAAGTCACCCGGCCTCCTCCCTGCCCGGTGCTCAGGTCAGTCAATGTGCCAAATGCTTCTTTCCCATGAGCTGAGACCTTGCTCTGTGCCAAAGCGCATCCACTGAGGTTTCTGCTCTCCACCTTGGACCTGAGGGAAGAGGAAGGGATGCAGGCACAATGTAGGCAAGGCTCGCATTTCACAGAGTTCCTACCGATTTTTAGAAAGTTTACAACAGAGCCCCAGACCTTAAAAGAACAGTGTGATTGCCACAAAGAACAGTGTGGGAAAACCAGTATACATGCATGTGCAGCCCTCCCACACGCACACTGACTACCCCAGATATAGGCATACCCACAGATCAGCACCTACACACAAATGTTTTTGACACACTTATTCTCAGCATCCTGTTCTCTTACAGCAGCCTCAGTTGGAGGGAGGGAGAAAATATGTTCCTTCTAACCTAATCTTCTAATGACCTTTCTGCCATCTCCACTTTCCTGCCTGACTCTTAAGCTGCTCGTGGTGGCGATGGGAACAAGATCCCAATGTAGACAGTGATTTTCCTCCTCAGAGGTCATTAGGGTCTGTCTGCTAAATTGTGATGTGCTGCCCAATTGCTCTTAAGAGATTCAGGGTAAATAAGGAGATAAGAAAATTGTTGACGATTGCGTCTCTTGGGCCCCTTGCAGCTCTGCCAGAGTTCTTGCAGAGTTGAAGCACTGTGATTGTGCTGCAAACCTGGTGCAAGTGGGCTCCCGTTTCCTCTTCTCTTCCTGGGTTGGGGCCTCCCTGCCAAGCCTGGCAGCAGGTCTCAGCCCTCTCCCTCTGCCCTGCACATTTCCTACAGCTGCCTGCAACGGAGGGGAACAAAAACAGGAGAGCGGGCAAACGCAGCAGCGTGCCACGGTGGCTGGCTCTGCATGCTCGGGTACGAGCTAGTATTTAGAGGATGACCATCTCAACTTCTGTTGGGAGGTTTTTAATGGTCTGTAAGGCACACTCAATGCCTGTCTTCCAAAGCTGTCCCGTGGCAGTCCGGGGGCTGTGATGGATTCTCCTGGCAGGAGATGCCCGACTCCCTTGTTCCACTCCCTCTCTCTGGGAGGATGCGGGAGACGGGCACTTCTCAATTGCAGGGTGTTCCTGGCCTCCTTGCTGCCTGTCAAGGGGAGATTCATTAGCCGCAGGGAGGCGATTCTCTCTCCTCTCTTCTCTGGAATTGGAGTCGTTTGTCTCGGGAAAGAGCCCAGGCGCCTCGCTCGCTGTGTGGCAGCTTCTGCTCAAGGGAGACAAGCACTTCGTCAATAAACAAGGAGCCTGGGGAATGGCTCCAGCTGACAGAGGACATTATTAACGACCGGCACTTTGGCTGAGGGTAGATCAACCTCCCATTAGCTGCTTTAAGAGGGGAAAGAGAAATAGAGCTAAAGATGGCAGCCCTGAGAGGAGCTGGGAGTTTCAGCATCCTGCTGCAAAGTCCTCTGCTGTGAGGTCCAGGGCTGGCACAGCCCCCAGGGAGTGACTGTATATTTCCCTGGCGTCAGGGGTCCTCAAACTGTGACAGCAGGAGACAGGGCCATCTCACGAACAGCTTCGCTTCCCAGCTCACCATGGGTGAGCTTTGCTATGGAGGTCTTCCAGACCAGAGCTTTCTTAACCCCTCTGTCCATCTTTCAGTCTGCCCTGGGTGCAAAGGATATCTTCCAGTATCTGCTACTGCAGCGTCTTGCTTTGGAGGGCATGTGAACCTTTGTGCAGCTCCTTCCCAGGCCATGCAGCAAAGAAAGCATTGAGGGGATCTGAGAGGAAGCAGTTTTGCTGCCTTCACTCTTGGGAAGTGGTTAGTACAAGGAAGAGCAGGAAAAACCATCCCGCATGGCTGTGCATTTCTGGCTGTGACTGGAACCGGAGAAGCTGTTGACTCTTGTTGTGGTTGGACTCCTAAACTCACCTCCTCAGGTGGAAGAAGCCTCTAAGCTCTAAAGCAACTGTTGGTTCACCTTACAGTCATACTCAATTTGCCACAACACCATCAGGGTGGAAGCAGAGAAATCCCTGCTTTGATGTGACATTGATAGTTCATCCTTCTCTGTCCTAGAGCTGCCAGGAGAGTGAGTCCTTGGCTCCTGCATGAAAAAGCATGTGGTGCAAGTACTCAGCCCATGGATTAAGTCTGTAGAGCCTTTTGTTTGGAACCACCCTCTCAAAGAAAGTTGTGAAATCTTTCAGCCGAGCATCTGAGTGTCCAACGAACCTGCTGCATAGACAGGGTGTAGGATCAGTGTCATCTTGGTCTTCACAGTTCTTGAAGGAGGTAGTTCTTCATGCCCTGGCTTCTTCTCACTGTGCAGCTGCAGCTGTGGTGGCTTCATATCTAAGGGTACATTCACTATCCTGTTCAGATCTTCAGATCTTGTTGCCTGGGTGTGATGGTGAGGTTTTTATGCAATTTAAATCTCTTTTCAGACTGAATGCTCTTATGCTGAGCCTGAGATCAGAGGAAAATGTACTGGGGATTCATCCCTTTTCTTTCACAGATTATTTGGTTATCACAACAAGCCTAAAGTCCAGAGTTCAGAGCTGGCTCTAGGCTCGGGAGCCTCTTCCTTATTTCATGACCTGGGTGCTTGGAAATGGAATGGATGGATCTGACATTCAGATTCTTTGCATCACGTTATCTAGCCTGGGACTGGTCAGATTTAGGATTCAGGTGTGAGCCCATCTTTGGCAGACTTGTGCAGTTGATTTCCACTTGCAGAAAACTGGAAAAACTTTACTGCAAGACTTGCTCAAGGTCTCTCCCTTGTGGTTAGAAGTTACTACCCTGGGGCTGAGAGTGTTTTAGGGTCCCTAAAGCCTGCCTTCAGGCTTGCTTCCACTGTGGCAGGAAAAGAAGGAGGAACTTCTAGGTCTGCTGGTATTTATTTATAAGGTGAAACAGGTCCCACCCAGATAAATGGTCCATTTCTGCTCCGAAATGAGCTCTGGACTCTGCTCCAAGCCCCTAAGTGGATTGCCTTCTGGCCAGCCTAGCTCTTTGGTGATTGAAAAGCTGAGAGGAGTTAGAAGGGGGGTGGGTAGGGATGCGATGTTCAGAGGCTGTGTGGACCCAAACTAGCTGGATTCACTGCACTCATCACTGAAATCACTTCTTGTGGTGCCTCTCTGTTTTAATTCTCCCCGAATCAGCCCTCTCCCATGAGTGAAACAATCTTGCCTGCAGATTGAGGGGGGTGGGAGGGATTTGAACATTAATCTGATGTAGATTATACATCCGCCTCCCTCTCTCTCCCCTTCTCACTCTCTCTCTCTCCCTCTCTCTCCCTCTCTTTCTGTCTGTTTCTCTCCCCTCCCTCTCCTTCCTGCTTCATCTCTTCAAGAAAGTGAACATAAAGTAAAAACACGGAGAGAGAGAGGCAGAGAGAGAAAAAGCTCCCTGAAGAGGGAAGCCCCAGCAGCCAGTAGCTGTTTGGATTTGCCTGGCGCTGCCTTTCTTACTTTGCTCCCAAGGAATACCTTTAATGGGATCAATTGCTTCAGTTCCTTTATAACCAAGTCCACCGGAAAGGCAGACTCAACATATTATGGGCAACTGTGTGAAGTCTCCACTGAGAAACCTCTCAAAAAAGGTATGTTCCCTGAATCAAAGTGCATTGTGCATTTCCAGCCCTGCTTCTTGGGACGGGTGACGTCGTGGGCAAATGGGAACGGGAGGTGGGAGAAACACAGAGGTGTGTATGAAGGGCTCAGCTCACTTCACCGGATTTTTTTTGTAAGAGCTGCTCATGCAAGTGCAGCCATTAGAGCTCTAACGTGTGTAAATAAACGTGTGCGTGTGCATGCACAGGAGTAGGCTTGTGTCCTGCTCCATGTGTGTGTATAGCTGTCCTCTGGGTACCTGCAAGCTTGTGCTTGTCGATGTGCACGGTGTGCTGACACACGTCTTCTGTACGGGCATCTTAATGTCTGGGTGTTTGTGTGAGTTTGTGCGCGCGCATGTGCTTCAGCTGGGAGGTATGTCCATGAGTCTAGCCATGTGTGTCATTTCTGTAGGGATATATGTTCATGTGCATGTGAGTGGGGGTGTGTCTGCACGTATTCATGTTGGTGTGTAAGAGTATGCACACCTAATGAGCCCATCTGAAGTGTGTGTGTGTCCTTAGCTCCTTATGTCTCTGTGTCTGCATCCTGAGGTGCAGGAGCAGGCATGCATTGTTTGTTGTGAGTGTATAGGGGGAATTTGTGTGCGTCACACACGCATCCCCGCTTGTATGGCACTCTGTGTGTGTGTACCTGCTGGTGTATGTGCTCAGAGGACTGTATGTAGACACGTGTGTGTTTTTATGTATATCCATCCCCACGTATGCACACATCTAGTTTTGTTGGTATGTGTTTGGGTACAGAAGCTTGTTTTTCTCTGAGATCTGTTTGTCCATGTCTCTGTTTGCGAGTGGACACACTGGGCCCTGGCTGCGTGTTCGTGCATCATGTCGCACGTCAGCAGGGCCCATGTGTCTATATGCTTGGACCCAGCTGGACTTCATCTGCGAGCCATCATGTGTATCTGGTAGGCTTCAGCCTGCGGTCTGCTCGGTGCTGAGGCTTTACAGTGATCCCAGGATGAATTAGATTCAGGGACGATTCTGCTATTAGGGACTAGATTGAAATGGGAATGACGTGCCCCAGAAATATTTCTTGTTTGACTGATGTCAGTGTCTTGGAGCACTGTGTACCTGTCAGCCTCACGCTTCTCACTTAGCAGTGCTGCAAATCTAATAACTCAGCAAAAAGCTATGCAATTCACTCCTCGTAAATGAAAAAGTTATGCTAAGCATCTGAAGTATTGCAATGAGGAGCTACCTCTGCGGAGACCTTGCTGACAGTGAAACGCCACTGCCATCAGGATGCTCCACCCAGGAGATTTTGCCACCCCAGAAAGCTCCTCTGAAAGGGAGCTGATGGGGAGAGGACCTCCCTAACAAGGAGTTTCTTCTGGCCAGAGATTTGCCTTTTCTGTGTAGAAACACAGTTTGCTTGTTATCTCAGCTGCTGTAAACAAAGCCAGTAATGGCACAGTGCTGCTGCGGGGGAGCTGGGATACATGAGGAGGGAATTCATCACCAAACAGTTAGCCAGTGCTGAGACCAGTCCCTGGGTCGGGGTGACCTTCAGGGAGAGGCAGAAGTCATTGAGGTTTACCCAAATGTTGCACATACGAAAACCCAACTTGGTTGCTTGTAGGTCACCTCCAACTCACAAAAAAAAGGCTGCAGCTGTGCTCAACATGATCAAGGCGATTGCAATTAAATTCTGACGTGTGGCCAGGCTGCTTGAATCAAAATGAATTCAAGAACTTATAAGCTCTGTGTCGTCAGTCTTTTAGGTAATTTATGCTTTCATTCCTAAAAGCTGCTTCAAATAATGCACTTTGTGCCTAGTTGGAAGGCCCGAGATAGCAGGACTAAAGAAAGTTCCAAAGCTGAGTTAGAAAATGTCTCAGACGTCACTCCAGCTAGCTGTGAATTAAGGCCTTGGGCATTCATCCTGACAGGTCCTGCAGCTCTCCTGCTCTTTTGATCGCAACACACAGGATTGTAGTGGAGACTTTACAGATCAGTCTTAACATTGCACAACTTCACTTGGCTGTTTTACGATCCTGGTCTTTTTTCTCAGATTTTACCTTGGGCAAACTAGTTTTGCTTAAATGGTAGAGGAGGGACTGTAGACAATGTGTGTGAAACCTGCACTTGGGTGACAGACCGATCTCTCGAATACAGGATTTGAACACTGCCAGGCACCGGCTGGCTTGGTCTGGGTCTGGCTTGCCACAGTGGCACCTTGCCTGTTTTGGTGGCAGTGCTCAGGCTCTGTCTCCACAACGTCTGGTGTTGGCAGTTTCACTTTCCCGCTGTCACAGTGTCCCCCCAGTGATCCCAGCAGCCAGCCTGGCTGCTTTTCTCTCTGAGATGCACTGCAGTCAGGATGAAGAGACCCCTCTGGGTTTTCCACTCTACAAAGTCTCTCTGACACCCGGGCAGGGAAATGAGGCGAATCCTGTTGCACTTCTGCTGCGCAGAGAGGAAAAGCTTTGGCATCGAGATCTCTTGCTTTGCCACCCTTCACCATCACTACGGCCATCTCTAAGTCATGCCGGTCTCTTCCCTCTCCACAATCTGCTGGTTTGACACAGCCAAGGGCTGGACTTAGCCAGGAAGAGTAGTGGTCTTTTGCTCAAGGAACGGACAAGGAAAGCCTGAGGTCCCTAGTCATGTCCTTGCATTTTTCTTGTCATGCACGCTGCTGTTTCCTCTGTAATAGGCAACTGATGTTGCTTTGCCCTGTACTTGTATCACAGCTCCCTTCCCAGCTCTGCCAGGGTGTAGGAACATGGTGGAGGGAACCTGTGGGGATACTTGGAGGGGAAACCTGAGGAGCTGCTGGCAGAGGGATCATGGAATGCCATGAATCCTGCCTGCAGTCTCAGAGCAGGGCAGGGATCCCCTGTTGGGGTCACACTAAACCATGCATGTTGATACCCTGGCACTGTGGCAGGTTGTCTGGTCAGGATCCTCGGTGGCTCTCGGGAATTGTTTCATCGAACTGGCAATCTCTACCCACACAGGAAAATAAGGGGATGACCATTCTGTGGGACTGCTCTGTGGCTTGGTAATAAACTGTTGACTGGAAGGGTCAGAAAACAAGGATTAGGGGGCTGTGGGGACTTCAGTCTTTCATGTAGCTTCACTGGACTTAAATGCAGAACTGATGAGGGCTATTTTAAGTGATTCATATTATTTGGTATATTAAACTCAAAAATGTGCCAAGAAATAAAGCTGATAATTTTGAAAATATATTGCACTGATATCACGAAGCTGTGCAGTTCAACACAGATGCCTTGACATTTAGCTGAACTGGTAATATGCCATTTGTGGACAGATGCTCATCTTTCAGGTTTTTAAGGACAAGCGTCCTATGTGTCAGATTTAATCAGAGACAGTTTTCTTTCCTCATCCATGACTGCAACAAAAATGCTTTTCTGCTTCATTATTTTCTTTCTCCATGGCTTGCTTTTTGAGTTGTTTTTGTTTTGATGCTTGTTATTCACATGACATTATACATGAGCAGATTGGTGTAAGACTGTGTACAAAAAAGCCAACTACAAACCATGTGTGCAATATAATAGCACACGGCAGACACAGCAAGTAGATACAATAGACTCGGGCAAGTGTGAATGGGGCGTGTGTGTGTATGTGGTCTTTTAGCCTGAAAAAGCACCTCAGGCTTTAAAGAAAGGGTTAATAGAGACAATGACAATTGACAGAACTTCTCTGATCACCCCTGGGAACACCGGCTGTAAAAGTAGAATCATTCCTGAAGAAGAATCTGATGTATGATTAATGTTTATTCTATAAAACCAAGGGTCCTGTGGGTTGTGCTGGCTTTTTATAGCTGCATGGGAATATCAGGATAAGCGTTTTCTTGCAGAGCCAGGGAAATGCATTTCTATAAAAGGAAAGCAGTGCCTCCTTATAAAATCCAGTGCTGGATTCTGTTCTGGAGCCCTAGCTTAGAAGGACGTGTGCACTTAGGAAAATGTGCAAATGCAAACAGACAAAAATGTTGTGCCTGTGCCTGATCTCCACTTTGGGACTGTCAGTGATTAGAAGAGGGCAGTGCAGTAACTGCCTGAGACCCTGAGGATGTAACTAATTAGAAGTGGCAGAGGGAGTGCGAGCCTGCAGTTGGCAAAGCCACCTGATGCCGTAAATGGCCTTCTAATAATATAATAAAGCGTGTGATGCTGTGTTGCTGAAATGTAACGCAGAGCCTAACGCAGGGTCTTAGTGCAGGCTGTGCCTGGTCTCCTGGGGATGCCCTGGCCGCGTGGCTCTGCCAGCAGCTTTGCCCTGGGCACAGGCTGGCACACGTACTGTTAGGCTGGAGCGTGCTGGTCCTGTGCAGATCATTCAAGGATTCATTAACTGTGGGGCTGATAGTGGGAGCGTGGCCCTTTGGGCTGTGTCTGGGTAGATGTGAGCTGTGCTGAGAGTTTGATGTCATTTCAAAGCGAAATCCTCCTGGTTGGTTGTATTTCTGTCAGCTTTTGAAAGTGAACTCCTGGACTTACTGCTTCTGTATAAATCCTAATAGACCGGTGGGGGGGACGCAGTGTGGACCAGATGAAGGAAATTTAGCAATAATGTCTCTGCGAGGCGGTTCAGTAAAACTTCAGAGGAACGGCTGGGCGAGACGGGGAGGTAACATCCTCTGTTGTGTTGTTTGCTTGCTGCTGGTTGGCTGGGAAGATCCGCCATGAGGAGAAGACGTGCTATAAGGCTGTCCAGACGAGCGAAGAGGGGCCGTCGTCTTGCGAGTACCAGGGTCCGCTCATGGTGCTGGCCCAGAACTGCGCCGTCATGCACAACCTGCTGGGGCCAGCATGCATCTTCCTGAGGAAGGGCTTCGCAGAAAACAGGCAGCCTGTACGTAAGTTACACCCAGCCGGGCAAGACACGCACAAAGCCATGCGGATGCGAGCCGGGGATGCGGAGCTGCCCTCGTGCTCCATCGGCGTGGAGCTCTGTAACCCCCATCCCTGGGTCTCGAGCATCCCGGCTCCAGCTCCAAGTGCAAATGCAATCACAGGCAAATGTCTAACCCAAAGGATGTGCAGAGATACCCCTGTGCCTAAACACCAAGAAGGGAGGATTTTAAAAATGCAGCTATGGAAGATAGATCCAAGCCTACACTCAAGTAGGCATAATCATATGGACTCAGGAGGAGTCCAGTGTTCAAAGGTGTTATTCCAGCAAGACATCCACATCTCATTCCCAGAGGCTCAGATTAGCATTTGAGGCCTAAATAGCCACTTAAATGCAAATCAGGGCATCTGTATTGGGAACAAGCTGTCCCACAGAGATGCCCATATTTGATATTGTTCCTATCAGCTCACAGTAGGCACAATATTACCCGCAGAAATAAGCATGCATCTGCCTCCTCACAGATACCCAAACGCAATCTCGTATGCACTATCATACACAGCCTGACACTGCAGCAATCCCAGCCAAATAAACCCAAGAACATCAGTTTGTCCTCATATTTGCAAATAGTGCCAGACTACCAAATGCTATTACCCGTACACACACAGATAAACAGCAAAAATACATCCATCCATTCAGTCACACTTCTTTGTAGCTATGTGTTCATATGTGTCTGGTGTATGCATTTATATACAAAAATGAAAAATATTTGTATGGCAATTAAAATGTATGCACCTGGACACATTAAATATACAGAAATATGCACCCCAATATTATTTCTTTACAAGAAGTAAAACATATTTTTGCATATAAGCATTGGATTCCTACAATAACATGAATTTAAAGACATACACAAACATACAATTAACACACTTTTTATGGATATGTATGAGTGAATCTGAGCATTGTTTGTTAGATATTCACCCAGTGCGCTCCATATTCTTCTGGTGAAAGCTCTCCCCAGTTACCTGAGAATCAGAGCTTTCTTGACCCTGTAAGAAATCTCTGTCTTACTCATGCGTTGATATCTGCAGCTGTAAGAGACACCTAGATCTTTATTTCTGAAACCTCTTCTTCAACAAGAACCTCAAAAAGAGACATTATTTGTCATTATTGATCAAAGAGCTTTTGTTCTTCCCAACCTTTAGCCACTAAGTGATCACATATTCCTTGTGCCAGTTCACTAAAACACAAAACATAATTTTCTCACACAAGCACACTGCTGGCATGCACAGAGCTACCTGTGCTGGGAGGTAGGGCCAGCTCCTTAGTGGAAGGCTCACAGCTGGACAGGTGTCCATCCTGTTTAGGCCCTGGAAACTCACGGTACCCTAAGAAGTCTACAAAGTAGGATTAGTGATGTCTCCAACTGCCCTGATGTAGAATAAGTGTATCTGATAAAAAGCTTTACTTTTACTGACTCTCTAGACCAACAGGATTTATTGTGCATAGAGCAGACATAAATGAGGGTAAGGCCATTATGTATAATGGGCTCTCTGAGGGTCACCTCTGTTCATATCTAGGATCCAAGCTCTCTGAACAGTTTTATTCCTCTTTCCATATGTTCTCCAAAAGCTTTAAAAGTGATTCAGCCCATTTCTTCCCGAGCAATTTTCCTCCTTTATCATTTTAGGGATCTTCTTTCAAATTTAAAACAGAAAACCTCTTCATGACGTTAGTTATCGCTTGAGTCAGATTTTTGGAGGGACACAAACCCTCCCCCTCCTTTTGCATTCGCAGTCTGTGGCTCTCTGATGGTAGAATCTGCATGTGCAAAGATATGCTCAGAGCCCTGCGAACGCAAATGCCTCGGTGTGCAAAATTAGAGCCGGTGCTGAAGCCCCCGTTTCTGACATGTCTCAGTCATGTCGGGTGCCTACGTGGTCTTCAGCGAGCGAGGAGGAGGAGGATGGCCTAGGTCCTACCCCAGCCACTCTCACACGACAGCGGTTACCGCGGGTGAGTCACGGCCCCCTTTGCACCGGGGCGGTGGTGATCAAACCCCTGCATCTGCTGCCGTGCCGGGCAGCTGTCGGCACACAGCGGTATCTCCGGGCATTAATGGCTGTGAACTCTGGAATGAGGTGCACAAGGTGTTGGTACTGATCACGGGTGGTTTTCATCTGCTATTTTATCTAAGGCAGGAGGGCAATAACGCCTCCTGCATCCGGTCTAAGGAGCTTGAATTGTTTTATTACTTGGTGTTGATGAAAGCGGAACAAATGGGATGACATGTTTGAAAATACCAGGTCTGTGAAGGATGAAACGGCAGAGCTAGCGCGCTCCGACATTTCCATCCAGCACAGAGATGCCTCTGGGAAGGTTATGAGTGGCAAGCTGGTCATTTCTCTGGCACAGCCCACTTTTGCACAGACGTAAACCAGTGTGTGTCCTAGTTTGCTATGCACTCTGAGCAGCCACCATTAGTTTCCAGAGGAGCCTGTGGTTAAATAGCAAAGGATCATCCTTCTCAAACTGATCAAGGGCACCGTCTCCAGGGACGTGTGGTGAGGCTGGAGGACACCTGGAAGGCAAGGAGAAACTCCCCTGGTTGAGGGGAAAAGCTGAGAGTGAGACGACAAAAGAGATGGCGTTTCTGTGTTTCCAAATTCTCAGATGTTTTGGATTTGCCTGGGAGCCATGAGAGGAATTAGAAAGGGCATTTAAACCAGAAAGCAGTGCATTTCCATGCTCATCTCTTCTTCCTGGTGCAGTGTTGGAATTTTCCTATACTCTTTTATATCCTCCCCCTTCCAAGAAATTCAAATTGGATGTTTGAAGTTGCAGTGTTTCCTGAACATGGTGAATCCTTGTCCTGTTTTGTTTGTAGATGACCTTGATGATGTATATGTCGTGTGTCTGCCTTCATGCCTGGTTTCAAAATGCTTGTATTTGGAGTTGAGGCTGGGGGGAAGGGGGAAGTTCCTACCTTTTTGTGGGGACTGACTATAGGAGATGGCACTGGGATGTTGGCTGTAAGAGAGCTCGTGGCTGTCCCTGTCCTGCCAGAAGGACAGGGATCAAGCAGCGATCCAAGCACATGATGGTATAGACCTGCTGGTTACAGGGACTGCTTCCAGCTGTTTTGATCTGGCTGTTTCCGTGGGAGCTGCAGTAGGAAATACAGAGCTCTAGAGGAGATTGTAATTGCTGCAGGACTAGTCTCGGTTCTGGGGCTTGGTGCTGGGGAGCTTCATGAAGGTGCTCAGAGTACTGTCAGGTGGGGAGGCCACACAAATACAGAGCTCTAGAGGAGATTGTAATTGCTGCAGGACTAGTCTCGGTTCTGGGGCTTGGTGCTGGGGAGCTTCATGAAGGTGCTCAGAGTACTGTCAGGTGGGGAGGCCACACATATGGCTGTGCTGGCCCAGGTCTCTTCTGTTTTGGGGGGGCACCTCTCATCCCCCTGTCCAGCAGATGAGATAGAGAGGTGCTTCCATAGGGAAGTGTACAGGCTAACACGCCTCCCGTTGGGAGGATTGCTGGGAAGCCTTGCTAGGTATATGGTATTAAACATGTCATCACCTTCTTGTTTCTTCTCTCACTTTCTGGCTTGTCCCAGAACTGTTTGCACCAACAAGTGTTATTCTGAAACTATATTTGTGGCAAGCTTGAACATAGTATGTTCTCTTTTGCAGGATAGAGAACTGCGTCCGGAAGAAATTGAAGGTAAAATTTGTTACTCCTTCTGTGTCACCTTTCTCCCTGCCCAGTGAAAGCCTACTGGCTGGCCTTTCCAGGTTGGCCCCCATGGGGTAAAATAATTTGAGGCAAATCAAAGGAGACAATTCCTGGAATAATTCCTGGCAACCCCAGCCAGAAAGAAATAATATATAAAACTGCAAGAGTGCTGAATGTGAAGGAATTTGCATCCATTCCAGCTTCTTCAGGGTGGGAGGATAAGTAAAGTAATGGGATATTAGCTGTCAGGGAACTGCTGTCCACCCCAGCTCCCACAGAAAGTGTTGTAGAGCATGATGCAATAGTACGGCTCCAGGGAGGCTGTTTTATCTGCTAATCCCTACAATGAGTGCTATATAATATAGTGCAGGGGTAAAAGTTGGGAAAACATACTGCTTCCAGTTTCTTTAGGGGGTGCAGTTTAGGAACAATTAGTCCATGGCACTTGCGGTGCAAGCAAGCTTTCCTGTAAGGAATGGGTCTGCAGTGCTGCTGATAGAAGAGCTTAGCATTGCTCCAGTCACTGCCTCTCTGCAGGGAGATCTGCTGGGAAAATACAGACTATCTATGAGGGAGGCCTCATAAAGTGCTGCTGATTCTGGGGAGGTTTCTTTGAAAAGGTATTTCAAGCTGTCACTGACAATATTGTTCTTTTTTGGATCCACTCCCACAGAATTAAGAGAAGCCTTTAAGGAGTTTGATAAAGACAAGGATGGGTTTATTAACTGCAGGGACCTGGGGAACTGCATGCGAACCATGGGCTACATGCCTACTGAGATGGAGCTAATAGAGCTCTCCCAGCAGATCAACATGAACCGTGAGTAACATCCACCTGGCTGTACCTCCCTGTTGCTGCCGTGCCCTGCATCGTTGCCTCTTGCTCTCTCAGTCTCCTGCTGTCTCTTTTCCTTTGGATTTTTCCCCCCTCTTTTTTTTGGTTCTCATTTTCACTCCCTGTCATCTCTCCTGTGTGATTGTGGTCCCTAGCAGTCGGTGCCTTTGTTTTGCATTTATCAGAGGGGCTGGGTGGACTGTGCTGCATGGGAACAGTGTGTGGAAGGATTGTCCTTTGTGCTTACACTGTCAGGTATAAAACTGCCCTTGATGTAGGGAGTTGGACATCGGTGCACAGGTTGTGGGTTCTGTCATAGTGAAGCTGATGTTAGATGGTGTCAGACTGAAGAAGGAACCTGGGAAGATGGAGATGCTTTGGTTGGAATGGGTGATGGATGGGCTGTTCACTCTGTGGTGGGTGCTTATGGATCTGCTGTGTGCCTGGCTGCAAGCGAGCTGTGCTGGCAGCGTCAGATGGGGGCATCTGCTGGAGTCATGGAAAAATGTGACAAACGCATCCGATTCACTGTAACTGTGTTTGTACCCCTTGCCTTTCACCATCATTTTTGTTGCCTCTTGTCTGTAGAAGTGGGAAAAAGGATATCTAGTGCATGTTATTTCTGACACATGATGATGTAAAAAGGACAAGCTACTTGGTCAAGGGAAGGAAAACAGTTGTGACATACACAACGAGTCACACACAAAAGCAGCTGATAGCCCTGGCACACAAGTGCTTAGGAATTTCAGAGCGTTACTGCCAGCTTTCAGATAGAGGACAAACAAGGAAAAGGACCAATACGATGAATAAACTGTTGGACATACATTAGCCACTGCCCCTGGAACAAGATTCCACCACTGCTGCAGGGCACTGCCCAGGCCATGCAGGAACATCATGCTGTGCCCTTGCTGTACCCTTTGGCACAAGCACAGCAGAGGGTTGCTATAAGCACTAGAATGAGGCCTAATAATAATAATAATAAGCCTCTAATACCCAGTTCGTGATACCATAAGGATGTGACAGTCCATGGCAGCCTAGGATAGAACAACTTGGGCTTATTCCACCTAGCCCACAATCCAGAAAATATAAAGATAGTGTAAGACTACCTCTGCTTTTCCTTCCACTGTCCTGCACCTTCTGTGCTCTGCTTCCTGGAGATCCAAGTCCTCTCTAGGGCACACAGAAGTGCAAAGTGAGTGTTGGGCTTGGCTAACATACGGAGTTCTTACACGTGATCTTTCATCTTGTCCCAAGTGGGTGGCCATGTGGATTTTGAAGATTTTGTTGAGCTGATGGGACCAAAGCTGCTAGCAGAAACTGCAGACATGATTGGTGTAAAAGAGCTCCGGGATGCCTTCAGAGAGGTGAGTGCTCCCTACTGCGTGCCCCCCAGAGAGGTGAGCAACAGGAGATAAGAAAAGAGAGAAGACCCACTGGGGAAGAGAAGAGAAGGAGAGAGAAGCAGAGTAGAAGACAGGCATGAAACAGGGGAGGAGCAGAGAAAGTCATTAAGATAAGGGAACCGTTGAGGCCAGGAAGAGGAAAGCGGATGGAGATACAGCAGTTACAAGGGGTTTCTGAGGAGAAAAGGCAGACTGGATCCAAAAGGCACCCAAAGAAGAAAAAGCAGGGAGAAAAGGAATACAGGAAAAATAGGGCACTCAGGAGCAGGACAATACAAAATCCAACCCAGAACAAGATCTGTTTCTGTTAACTGTATTTCCCCTGCTGGTGTTTTTCATCTACTTGCAGTTTGACACCAATGGTGATGGGGAGATCAGCACCAGTGAGCTGCGAGAAGCTATGAAGAAGCTTCTAGGGCAGCAGGTGGGCCATCGGGATATTGAAGAGATCATCCGGGACGTGGATCTGAATGGAGATGGGCGTGTTGATTTTGAAGGTGAGAAGGGATGAATGCTCCCTGTCCATCTGCTCTGGTGTGAGTCAGAGTTTCAGCTCGGAGGTGGAAGCAGAAGGGAAGATTTGCATGCTTGGGGCTCAAGTATCTGAAGTATGGAGAAAAAAGCAAACAAGACGTGGGTTTTTTTCCTAGTCAGCTGAGGAAAATGGAGAATATTGGCCCACACAGGAAATTCCTCAGCTAGAGTGTTCATTTGTATATCATCTCTTGTTGCATCTCAGTTTCAGTTGGGTCTCTCTCCATAACTCTAGCATGGTAAGAGGTATGCCCTGTCACGGAGAAGGAGATTCTGGTGCACACATGCTATGCCAGCCTTCTTTTTATGGGGTGTTTTCCTTTTTATTAAATCTATTGCAAGAGCTGTGAGGAGGCTGGATTGGTTTGGAGAATGCATTGCACCTTCCATTTCCTCCAGTTCACCTTGTTGTCTGGGTTTATGGAGAATTTGTTTCTGTGCCTTTATGCCTGAAGATGGTCACATACCAGATGTACTCACTAGGACTGCAGATATCTATGCAGATGCAGATCTGGAAGTGTCATATTAAATTGTAGAGATAATTAATTTATTTTTCCATTTTTTTAAAGCCAGAAGGACTTGGAAAAATAAAAGTGGTTAGGCTACTATCCTAGCCGTTAGCCATGGCAGGAGCAATATTAATAGAGCTCAGGGTTTCTGGCAAGGAAAGCAGTTGATATCAGACAGCTAAGCGGATCTAAGAGCTGGAAGGTGTGAGAGCATGGCAGGCTGCTTGTTTTCCTAGTGCAAATCCAGATGTCCCTTTGCAGCACAGGAGCTACAGAATTAAAATAAAAATGACATAATTTTTTTTGGCTCAGAGGCATTCCTGGGTCTCCTGCATGACAAGGGGTCTCAGTCTTTGGGATTACTGAAGGTTCTGAGAGCTTTGAAAATGTGAAAAAAACCTAGGAGCATCTCCCTAGAAAGTATCTGGTAACTGCAGTTGTTCTAATGCACTGGCTGATTACATGACAGTAGCTCTTCTTGTTTCCTACAGCTAAATTATGTTAGACAGCTAAAATACATGAAATGCTATCCTGGTATCATTTTCTCTGTGAGTTACTGCTTTAGTTGTCAAAGGACAGCTCCATCAATGGAAAAGGAGAAGTCAAGGGGGTAATTTCCACTGGCCTCCTCTTTGCAGAGTTATTAGTTCCTTGGCAATTGAAGCACAGAATGAAAACACATTTATATTTGATGGCATTTACACTCAATTTGAACAATTGTAATTGACTTCACAAGCTGCAGGGTGGTGAAGAAATAGATCCAGGGTATCCTTACAGTTAACCTTTATTTTTAAAATCAAGTCCCATCGAAGTAAACTGTTCTCTACAAGAATGCTGATACCTCCCAAAACATTGGTGTCTCTGTGAAAGGACAAGCTTACTGAGAAATCATACTGTGTTCCCAAGACTATAAATCAAGGTTCCCTGCAGTTACAGTGAAGGGAGACAGCACTTGCCGTAGTGTCTCACAAGGAGTTGCTTGTGCAAACAAGACTATACAGTGGCTGGGAAGGAGTCCGAGGCAATGAATTGACCTGCTGGTGGGATCATATCACCATATCTAATGCAAGGATTAAAGCCTGTTTCGTTTGAGCTCTCCAGGGCTGGTCATGGAGCAGCACAGGACCTGCTGGCAGTGCCTGGACACTTGGTTTCACCCTGGCTGCACGCAGTCTCCAGGGAATGAGAGCTGGGTTAGGGACCATGGATGCCTTCTGCTTCAGGGCTGTCTTTTTCTTGTTGGTTGCAGAGTTTGTTCGCATGATGTCCCGTTGAAGATAATTCTCAGCTAAAGAAGAATCAGCACCTTAGAGAGGGCAGAAGAGGACCTAGGTGGAGCATCTAGCCCCGATGTTCCCACATGAAGGTTTATCGGCTGGCTGCAACTGGGACATTGCAAGATGACCTGCTGCTCCTCCCTCATGCTGGTCCCCATGCCCCTCCACCCTTTCACACTGTGAAAGACTTGCATCTTCCTACAACTGGAACCATTCCTTGAAGATGATTGCAGGAAACTGCAGAGCCAGGACTTGCCATGATTGCTTTCATGGCATATTTGCAACTTCAGACTCCTCCTCCCCAGCTTTATTCTCCCACCAGCTGCTGCAAAGCAAAAGCAGGATAAATCCTCTTGGCTCGGTGGATGAGAGCAAAGCCATTGGGACTGGTGGCAGCCTCAGGGCGTGCTCTGCACTTCTTGGTTTCCCTTGGTGAACCGTGTCTGTGTTTGCTGTCTCTGTGTGTGTGTCTGTCTGTGTGGAGTTATTTATGCTTCCCCAGCACATATTCGCATCTCCTGTGGTTATGTTTACCAAGAGTAAATTCAAATACATGTCTTGTGGGGGGAAAGCGATAAATATGCACGCTGAAACAATGTGGAGCCTGGATGTCCCTTGTGAGAGGTGGTGGCCGGGCTGGGGGAGAAGGGCTGCAGCAGATGCACACCAAGGTATCTGCACTGGGTTCCAGAGGCAAGTCCTTGCTGCCAGAAGGGGAGTCACTGCCAGCCACTAAGCCTGTGGCAGGGCTCCCTCCTGCTGTCCTCATGGCGAAGGGGCCTGGAGGTGCCTCTCAGGGAGGGTCCCCACTTCTGCATCCTCCTCGCTTGCAAGGGGCAGGTGAGAGCCCCAGTGGCAGCCTGGCAAGGAGCAATGGGAGGAAGGGCACAGAGGGGAGCTGGGTGGGAGGACGATAGGCAGCAAGAGCCAACCCACACGCCCCTTTCCAAACCATTTCAAGCACAACTGTGAGCGTATGCATAGTGGGGACCATGCTGCAGGAGCTGAGCTGTAACACCATTGTTGCAGGGATTGGCCCGGGATTCTCCTTGTGTGGAAGTGCCCTGCTCTCCAGCTTGTTCATGCTCAAAAACGCTGCACGGGCCTGCAGTGGCGACAACAGCAGCTTCCAGCCCCAACCAGATGCTTTCAGAAACATCAGATGTTCATCCTCCTTCCCCTTTCCCCAAGATGTTTCCAGCTTCCCGCTACCTTCCCCTACTCTGCCAGACCTACAGTTGTCCTCTTGCTCTATGCAGAGGCTCAATCACAAGTTGCCAGTACTAATTTCTGCTTGGCTTCAAAGGGCATCGTTATTGCTGTGTGTTTCTCAGTGTGACTGGGAGCTGTTTTCCTCCCAGTTGCATCCTTACTCCAACTGGGAGGTTAGGGACTAATATCCTCCCGGTTCCTCTGTCTCAAATCTTTCACTTCCCAGGTTCCCTTTCAAATTCTCAGGGTCCCCAAATCCGTGTCCCAAAGGAGGATTTTCTCTCCGGCTTTCCTGTTGCTGTGCCAACCAGCATAGCTGGAGTGATGGCTGATATCTCAGCAATGGAAAAACTATGTTTCTCCTTATATTTGTGTGTGTGTGTGTGTGTACTCGGGTTTGGACAGGCATGTGCCCTGGGAAAGGTTTGTACGTGTGCGCACATAAAAGCAGGGAGTGCAGATAGGTACATGGGTTAGGGCACCAGTAGAAGAGTTTGTTTGCAAGTGGGTGTATGCAAACTGTCTATGGAGCTGGTCCAGTCCTAGAAATGTGGGTGTGAGCCAAGAAATTGGAAAACAGGTATTTACAGATCTCCATATTTCCTGGTGCAGCAGCTGAGCTGCACAGTGCTTAGGAGATGAGGGTGATAAACTGAACAGAGTCCAGAGTCCTGGTAAGTTATATATGTACTTAGGATAATACCAAGGAGGGAGAGACCTGTGCAGGCTTGTGTCTGCCATAGGGAGTGTTGGTATGTAAATGTGCTTCGCTTACAGTGGAGCCTGTTGAAGAAGAAGTGTGTGTGTGTCTGCAGAGCATGGGGACAGCTGTGCTGCTTGCCCGTATGCAGCAGTGGCTGTGCCTGCCCACGGGGACTGGTGACGACTCAGGGCACTTGAGTAGCCTGTATGCATAAGCCTGACAGCCAGCCAGTGGCAACAGGCACGGTGGCTGCTTCTGGCTGCTTGTCCCTGGGTCCTGCACCGAGCAGTCACATCCTTTGCCCGCAGTGGCAGATGGCAGGACACGGTCTTAATTCATTTAAAATTGTAAACCCATTTCTAGAGGCTGCACTGATCCACGGCGCAGCGTCACGGTGGCTGGGGATGCTCTCTGCAAACTCCTGCCGTTTTCACTTAGGCAGGTCCCTGTGTTTGTATCATGGCAGAGCTGTGTCTGTCTTCCCAAGAAACATAGGGACATTGGTGCTAGGGGAAGGGTGGCCACAGGACACCTTTGTGCCATTGCAGAGGCAGTCCTGGAGCCATAGCTACTTCTGACAAAAGCTGGGTCTCTGCCAATGTATCTGTAGCTCTTTTCTGCCAGGTTTTACCATGATGCAGTGAGCAGGTCAGACAGGGCAGGTCTCCAAAGCATTCATTTTTTTTCCTTCCAGCAGAAGCTCTTGCTGCAAGCCTGGCTTTACTTGCATAAAACCCCCAAATAATCCCAGAGAGTTTTACTATTTTCTTGTGCAGACGGGGTCAGAGATTAAAGCTCCAATCTAAATAATCTAATTCCAGAGATAATCTTTTTGCTCTCAGCTACAATCCGGTACCAGGGAGGCTTCCAAACAGCTCCACATGGCGGGGCAGAGCTGGTCCCCTCTGGGCACCTCAGCCTCATAGCCCCTTGTGGTTCAGGAGCTAGTCCAGGCAGTGGGGCTGGCTCATGTTGGTTTCTTAGATGTCTCATTATTTACAAGGCCTACACATCTCCATTGCTCCTTTTGGACACCCCGAGTCCTGATGATCCCTTTTTCCTGCAGTAAGTGATTAATACCCAAAACAGGTGCCCCCCACCGCTTGTGAATGATCAGGCAGGACTGATTCAAGAGCGAGAGTCATTTTGGCACAGCTGCCAGGGGACAGGGAGAGATCAAGGGATTGAGAAGACAACCCTGAGCCTTTCACTTGTAGGTTACTGGTGTAAATCCAGCCTGCATCAAGGGACTGATGGCTCAGTGGATTAGTAACAGGATACAGAGCCTTTGACATCTGGGACACAAGCTGGCATCAAGTTGTTGTGACCACAAGTAATGATTCCAGTGCAGCAGTGTAGGGCATCGTGGGCACAGGCCATCGTGGCACGTCCACCGTCCTCTGCCAACATGAGCAGGGCAAGTGCTCCTCCTGCACCCGGACGAGCACAGCCACTATCCCTCCTCACCCCTTGCAGCTCAGTTGATTCCTCTTGCTTCATGATGGGCTGCTGATTCTTGGGAAATAATCACCCAGGCTAGTTATCAGCAGATGCTCTGACTGGGGAGGCAGAGGAGGTACTGCACTGCTCGGTGCTCTTGCCTCCCTCAGGTGGAAGGGAAAGGGAGGGGTTTTCCCCTTTGATCAAGGAAGGGAACTCTTCCTTTCCAAGGAAACTCTTTTCTTTTCAAGGAAGAGTTGCTGAAATTTCACTGTGAGATGTTCAGGAGCTCCAGGAGCCCTCGACAGGGACCCCAGGGCTTGGCACAGCCACAAAAGCCCCTGGTAACACTCCCGAGGCAGGAGATGAGCTGGGTTAGCTCCCAGCTCTACAGTCTGAGGCCAGAGAGACCCCTTCAGCTGAGGGACCTGTCCGAGTTATACCTAAACGTTAGCTAGTAAATCCCTTCATGTTTGAATCCCTGCTCATGGGCACATTTGGTCTGGGCCATGCAGTTTGATGCCAGGTTTGTAATGAAGGCCCAGGCACTGGCTGCATAGCCCCTCTGCCCACCGAGGCAGTGAAGGTCCCACCGTGAGCCTCATGCTCCCCAGCCCACCAAGAGGCACAGCAGGGTTTCGGCCAGGCTCTGCCAAGCCAACGCTGCCATTCTGTGTGTGTGAAGCCTTCAAAAGCCCTGCTGGCCCCGGGGACCGACAGGGCCAGCTGCCTCAGCCCACCCTGGCCTCCCAAGGGGCTGTGTGTGGCCCTTGGCGGGACCTTTGCTGCCCTGGTGGGGTCTCAGGAGCGGAAATGTGAGGATTCACACCCATGGAAATTGCTGTTCGTAACCTCAGCCCCGCTGTCTCCTCAGCCTGTTCGTGATTCACACTGTCCCTCTTCTGACTTCACTTTCACAGCTCGTGGCAGTAACCTGGTGACACACAAAGTGCTTACGTGCTTTGAAGCTGCGCTCCTGACCCAAGCGCATTGCAGTTTAAGCTGAGAAATCTTGAGCGATTAGGGAGGATCGTCTGTAATCAGTACAAACAAGCTCTAATGAGGCCTCCCTCGGCCTCGCCAACTGGACACCATTGTTCTGGCCACGGCTGCTTGCACTCCTTTGCTAACTGAACTTGGGGGACACCCAACAGGTCACACACGCTGCAGGGGATACGGGAGATTAGCCTGGATTTGATCAGCTGCTGCCAGGGCTGGGGTCTGTAACGCCGAGACGATCTGCCAGGAACCAGCGTGAGGTGGTTAACCTGGAGAGGTGCTAAGCACGTGTGCTTGACACTACTTTCCTGGACGACATTTCCTCAGCCACCTTGCAGTTTCAGGAACCCCTTCCTGGCAGCAGTGCCATGTCTGCCCCAGCCCAGTTACACCACAAGCCCATGTGGGACATGCAGGGGGACACTCTGGGACCTGCACTGACCTGGGCAGGGTAGGGAGTAGGGGGGGAGCAGTTTCTCTCCCCTCCCCAAACTGACTTCCCTTCTCCAAGGCTGTGTCCTGTTTAAGGGGCCTCTGAGGTGCATTACAAAAGCAACATGCCCATTTACTTCACGGTCTGCAGC
The DNA here is from genome assembly GCF_001431845.1 of Calidris pugnax. Taxonomy (NCBI): domain Eukaryota; kingdom Metazoa; phylum Chordata; class Aves; order Charadriiformes; family Scolopacidae; genus Calidris; species Calidris pugnax. Next base: position 8,741,294 of record NW_015090783.1, on the reverse strand, counting down.
TCGGAGTCTTTATTTCTAAAGGCAAACGCGTTGTGGAAGCCCCAAATTACTAACACGTCATTGGGACTTAGGAGCAGCCGCCAGTAATGCAGTTAGTGACCGAAGCGTAGACGCGAGGCTTGGCTGCCACCCGCAGCTCTGAGGAACACCAAGATCAGGCAGAAGGGCAAACATGGAAGCAAACATTAAGTTATTTGCTCTCCCCACCCCCACCCCCCGGCATAGTGAGTGAGTTTCATCCGATCTCCATCTGTGATGTCTCACTCCAGCCCTCCCAGACCTCGCCAAGGTCCTCCAAAAAAACCCAAAACCACGGTTTTAGGTTGCCCTGGAGAAACACAGCGAGAAGAATCCCTGGCAGCGGGAGGGTGAGCTGCCCTCGCCCCGTGTGTTGGCTCTTTTCAAGCAGATTGTTGTGCTCCGAAGTGGCTGCCCGCCACCCGGCTGTTTCACTCCTCACCAGGAGGGCCGGTAGCTGCCTTTTCCCATACTCCGCGGCAGGGGCGAACCGGGGAACCTGCGCGTTTCGCTGAGGCGCGGTACCGGGAGCCGCTGTCCGGAATGTAGCGGACACGAAACTACCGGGATGTAACGAGGATCCGCTCCCGACGGCAGCGGAGCTCCCGCTCCCTCGAGGGCGCTCCCAGCCGCTTCCCCGGGCCGTGCCCGGCCCGCACCGCCGCCCTCCCGCCGCCGGGCCGGGGCCTGGGCCCTCTCCCGCCGCAGCGCCGCCCGTTGCCCCGGCAACCCACCGCCCTCCCCGCTTCCCGCCGCCGGCCCACAGTGCTTTGCGCTCTGGCCGCGCTGGAGCTCCCTGATTGGCGGAGCGGAGGGGGCGGGGCTCTTCCCTCAGGCGTCCGGCGCTGAGGGGAGCTCGCCGGGCTGCGGCTGCGCTCCTGAGGCGCTGCCGGGCAGCCTCGTTCCATCCCCGCCGCTCCCTCCTGGAGCAGCCGGCTCTGCCCTTGCTCCCCTCCCCGAGCGGGCGATACCGGCCCCGGGCACTCCTGGCTAGTAGGGACCGGCTCCCCGCTCCCGCCGGGCGCGCCTCCCGCCGCAGCGCGCTGCCGTCCCCTCGCCTCTCAACCGAGCCTGCTCGCCCGCTCACACCTCCCATTGGCCCGGCGCCTTATGAATATGCAGATAAAGACCCGTGGCCGCCTAATGGCAGGCGGGCAGCTCGTTAATATTCGCCTTGCTGCGCGGGGATTGGTCTGGGCGCGCTCCGCCCCGGCAGCGGGTTAGGCTGCCCCCTGGCGGCGGCAGGAAGGGGCGGGCGCGGCGCCGGGAGCCCGAGATGGTGGGCGCCGGGGCGCCGCTGCTGCCGCCCTTACTGCTGGTGCTGCTGCCGGCACTGCTGCGGGGCGCGGCGGGCGGCCTGGCCGACAGCGTCGTCTGGGCCGTCAACGCGGGCGGCGATGCCCATGTGGACGTGAACGGCATCCACTTCCGCAAGGACCCGCTCGAGGGCCGCGTGGGCCGAGGGGAGGGCGGGGGGGGGGCGCCGGGACCGCGCG
>NW_015090783.1:8719009-8739770 GCF_001431845.1 Calidris pugnax | reverse complement strand
CCCGCCTCCCCCCGCGGCGCTGCGGTGGCCCGGGCAGGCTCCTCGCCATCGGCCGCCGGGGCCCGGCGTCGCGGAGGGGACGGGGGGCAGCGAGGGCCCGCGGGGAGTGCCGGCCCAGCCCCCGCACGACACTTGTCACCCGCCGGGACGGCGGCCACCCCCGTCCTTCCCACCGGGCCGCACCCCCCCATCCCCGCGGCGGAGCCGGCCCCGGTCCCCGGCGGCGGCGGGGAGAGCCCTGCGGGCCGGGAGGTTGTGTAATGCCGGGGGGGAAGCCGCTCCCCGCGGGCTGGAGTGGAATTTCGGCTGGAAAGGCGAGGGGAGCGGTCAGGCTGCCAAACCGGCCGCATGCAGCCGACTGCCTCTTTTTTCTCTTTTTTATTTTTTTTTTTTCCCCTTTCCCGTTTTTCCACGGAAAGACCCCAGATTCCCCAGGGAGAGCTGCCAGGCTGAAGCCCGGCCGGCGCCGCGCTCGCTGGAGTGAGAACACGCGGTGCCCGCAGGGGAAGGGGCTCGGGGTGCGGGGCGATGCTGGCCACCGGCAGCCTGATCCCGGCGGGGGATGGCCCGGGCTGGGGGCCCCGGTGCTGCTGCCGGGCAGGAGGAAGGTGCAGGTGGCCGGTCTGCTCCTCTCCTGGCAGGGTGGGTGTTCAAGAGCAGGGCAGAGACAGAAGCAGAAGTGGAGGCAGATGGGATGTGACCAGCTGCTATAACTACTGAATCAGTAGAAGCTTCTATCTAGCAGCAAGGACAGGATGGAGAACTAATATCGCGCTTGCACTTGGGTTGCCTTTGCCTTCTTCCCCTGAAAGGGCTCAGGTTATATGAATTTTGCATGTTTCTGATAATTGGTGCACCAAAACTTAGTTGATTGGCAAATGTATTAAGTTGGCTGTGCTGAGCCGTTCCTGCTGTCGGTTACAGGTGAGTGGTGGAGCGCAGAGAAGATCTGTTGAAGTCTAACCTTCACTGTTTCTGTGTAGGAGGGTGAGGACTGTCCTGTGCTATACACCTAGGACTGCCGTTGCTTACCATGTGTGAGTGCCATCCTGGATGGAAAGCTGCTCAGGCACAATGGATACAGAGGAGGTCACATTTAAATAGTAATACAGTTTATTAGGAGTTTTTCACCCTCGTGGAAGCTGGCACCCCAGCCACACAAGGTGCCCTGATTGCTGTAGGTCACCTTCCTTCCACAGACCTCTCACATGTGTGACTTGAAGGAGAATGTCTGTGTGGACTTGAATGATTTATTTTTGAGTTGAGGAGAAAAAAGGGTCTTTTTCATGCACACTGTGACATGCTTTTCTTTTGGGGAAAGCCTGTGGTGTCTCTGAACAGCAGGCTGTTCCAGTAATCCCGCTTCAGCCAGCAGTGCCAGGCACAGTGGAGGAGACTTTACCCCTTTGAGCTCTCAGCTGCTTGTTCCTCAATGGCTTTTTATTGCACTATTGTTTCATTTACTCTGGGCTCCTCTCTGTGTTGATAGGCATGTAATGGCTACAGCAGAAATGTGTGGCTGACTGGGTGAAAATGACCTGGGGATAGAGTTTCTGAGCTGAACTGCCTTTGGGCAAATTAAAACCTTTTTTGTTTTGTGGGGTTTTTTTTTTTTTAGGTTTGGGGCTTTGGGGTTTTTTTGCAGGGAGAGAGGGGTGTGTTTTTTTTTTTTTTTTTTTTGGGTTTTTTTTTTTTTTTTTTTTTTTTTTTTGGGTTTTTTTTTTTTTTTTGGTTTTTTTTTTTTTTTTTTTTTCAAGCTTAGTTCAGATGCTGTGCCCTAAGGGACAAAATGTGCTGATGGCAATTACAGAATAGCCAGGTGCCAAACAGAGTTGAGTCTCAGCTTAATTTGTGCGGCTCCTCTCAGGGTGAGCTGCCTCTCAGCACTCCCTGTGCTGTGAAATCAAGCTCGCTTCCACAGCTATGTCAACAGACCTCTCTGATACACAGGTGACAGCTCTTCCTCTCCAGTTACCTTCTTGGCTATTAAAGGACTTTCTTCCTCTGCAGGCTTTCCTCTTAATAGGAGCTGACTTCTGTGGAGTCCTTGGTTCGCTGTAATCTGTGGCTGGCCAGAAAGATCTGTGTGGGAGGACGGGTCAAACTTTTCACCCTCTTTATTTCTGGTGATTAGAGTCTGCAGCCTTTGCGCCCGGGTTTGAGCGGTAAAGAGAAGCAGGAGGTTGAGTAGCTGCGTGTGAAACAGGAGACTAAGAACTGGTATTAATTTCCTCTCGCTCGTTTGCATTGGCTCCATCTTTGGCAACGTGCACCGGGTTCGTAGTTCTTGCTTTGTCTTGGCCAATGCAGTGTCTGTTCCCATGGAAATGGGGGTGGAAGTGGCAAGTGTCAGCAGAGAACTTCGTCTGGGTCAGCTTCTCCTGACTGGAGTGCCACTGGGCAGGTGGTGTCCAGAGTCTTCTCTCCTGCCCCTGCTTTGCTGGGGAATTACTTGATTCTGAGGTCCCGAGGCACACATCAGTTTGCACTTGTACAGTAACCCTGACATAATAAAATGTTGAGTCAGGTTAAGATCTTTTGAGGGCTGTGCTAGAGGTGGCCAAACAATGACTGACAAGAGGCAAACTTTAAGATTTGTTATTTTCTCAGGTATTGTCCCATTTGGGAATCTTGTTTGGGCCCTTCTCAGGGGGTTGTTCAAATGCCTTCAGGCAGTGCCCGTTTCAGGTGGGTGTCTGTGAGAACAGCAGCTGATGGAGCTCTTGAAACCCTCTTCTTGCTTCCTTCTTCCTGCCTTCAGGCTGGCAGCTATTGCGTGGTTGTGGTGAGAAGAAAGGGTTTTGTAAGATGGTTTAATGCTTTTCACCCTTCTGCCATTCCCCAGGTTTTCACTTGAGGAGGGTGAGTCTCTAAAACCTGATGCCATCAACTGCTAACTTCAAATCCGTTGAATGACTGAGTCGAGTCAGTCCTGCGCTGACAGCTTTGGTTTTGTGCTCAGAGTTTGCAATTTGAAAGCCTTATAAAAATATTCTAGGTGTTTTTCCTCTTTGAAGCAGGAGTCAATGGCCAAGTCCTTTGGCTCTGTGCCCTGTTTGTGAAACAGACTCTTCTTTCTGAAACGGCACGAGGGAGTTTGCTGTGTCTTTGACTGCAGCTGGGCCAGACCTGTTTTTCTAGAGGACCCAGGTTCTGGGGCTTTGGCTACCTCTGCTTCTGCTCCAGTGGTGCCGCCTCCTGGTCAGAGCAAGGAGGGGAGACAGGTCTGACAGGGAGTAAGTGCTAAGGCCACTTGGGGAGTTAAACACTTCAAGAGTATATTAAGTGTCTCAGAAATTAACCCTCCTTCTCACTCTTTTGTGCTTGAAATCCAGCTTCTGACTATGGTATGAAGTTGCCAATCTTGCGGTCCAATGCAGAAGATCAGATTCTGTACCAGACCGAGCGTTACAACGAGGAAACCTTTGGCTATGAAGTTCCCATTAAAGAGGAAGGTGACTACGTGCTGGTGTTGAAGTTTGCAGAGGTCTATTTTGCACAGTCTCAACAGAAGGTAAGCAACAGCTCCTTGCTTGTGTCTTTGATGCGAGTTCCTGGCTAAGACTGTGCGTGTCAAAGTTGCCTCTGCTGCTTTGCGTGCTGTGGAGAGAGGAGTGAAGTAAGGCACTAGTGGTTAATTTAATTACTAGAGCTCTCATGGGCTCTGAAACTTCAAGCTCTCTTCCACATTCCAGATACACAGTTGGCCTGGAAAACTGCATTACAAAGTATTTAAACGCATATATGCAACTAAACATAACTAGGGCTAGAGTTTTATGATGTTTGGACTGTGCTGGCTCTGAGAAAAAGTATTTTTGCCTTTTTCCTGAACACTTGTTCCTGACCTGACATCATGCTCGTGCCGAAGGAAGTATTGCACAGATTGAATCAGGGAACTGATCTGGGTTAAATAACCTATTCATAACAATTTTTACAAATGTAGTAAGATCTGGTTAGTTCTGGTTCAAACCAATCCCGAAAGCACAGAGATAAATTGAACCCTCTTTATTGCTTATTTAGAAAAGAATAATCCTTGCCCACTTCTGAAATCCCTCGTGTACAGACACGGAAGCAGAAGCAAAAAGAACTCAAAGGCCCGTGATAAGCTGGGAGAGAGGTGGTGTATGTTTTAGTCCAGCTTTCCCCTGGCTCTGTCAGCTTTTTTAGAGTCCTGCTTCTTACGCTCGGTGCTGCTTTCCTGCCAGAGGAGTATTTCAGGGAACAGAACTGGTGGGGCTGGCTTACAGAATGGATGCAAAAAACAACCTCAGATTAAACTGAAGGGCTGAGGCATCATTGGTTCCTCTTCCTTTATGTGGTTCTGCTGGGATTCCCCAGGTGCAGAGTGAAGTTTGAGTCATTACAGCCCTGAGGAGGACTTTCACTCTGAATTCACAGATGTGGTTAGCAGTTCAACATTTTACCTCCTTCAAACCCTGTGTCCTTCACCAGCTTGTTTCCTTTTCTGTGCTCTGCTGCAGGCTGTTTGTTGGAAATGGCTTAATTCCCTAGGGTGTGGTGTGCAGCAGCCACCCCAGGGTGGTAGGAGCAGGTCTTCAGCCAGTAGGTGGAAAGTTGTAGAAGAAAAGGATGAATAAACCAGATGAAAATATGCTGTCCTCAGTTCTGAACAGCAAGGGTAGGGGTTATTTTAGAAGGAGGAGGCAGATTTCAGGGTATTTGAAAGCAATGTTAACGCTTCAGCATCCTTACTTTGTTGCTTTGGGGCTCTGAATCCTCAAGGGAGTGGAACGTGTGGTGGGACAGTGCATGCTGCAATGCTTTCTTGTCCTGGGTGCATAACAAGCAGAGACCTTTCCTGTTCTGTTCCCCTTTCAACCGTCGCATGCCTGAATCTGTTCTGACACCCTGTCATTTCTTCCCCCCTGAAGGTATTTGATGTTCGCTTGAATGGCCATGTGGTGGTGAAGGACTTGGACATTTTTGACAGAGTTGGACACAGCACAGCTCATGATGAGATCATTCCCATGAGTATCAAAAAGGGGAAGCTGAGTGTCCAGGGAGAGGTTTCCACGTTCACGGGGAAGCTCCACATTGAGTTTGTAAAGGTAATAAGCTTTGCTGGGCAGAGCCCTGGTCTTTCTTTTCCCCTGCTTTCCCCAGCCATGTGATGCAGCTGGGTGCTGGGGCAGGAGAGGTGATGGTAGCGGGGGTGGGGGGAGAATATTTCTTGCCTCAAAGCTGCAGCACTGACTTACTCCTTTGATTTCTCTAGGGCTACTATGACAATCCGAAAATATGTGCCCTATACATCCTGCAAGGAACAGTGGAAGGTAAGCACGGTTTTTGAGCCAGAAGGCTCTTCCTCTTTGGAGAGCAGCCTGTTGCTTCTCAGACCATGAGATCATAGCTCTTGCTCACCCACCTCTGCCAAAACTGTTTCTCCCTCAGCCAGTTCCCACGCAGTGCAGTTGCAGGGTGAAATCGGTGTGTAGTGTCCTCCTGCTCCTACAAGTGCACAAAGCTGTGTCCTTTTGGAATAAGGAAAACCAGTTTGGTTCAGGACTCCCTGCATATGTGGGTAGAGGAGAAGGGAGCATGTCTGGTCACTCAGCTTATAGCAACAGATGAATTCCCTCTGGCCTTGGATGTCAGCAGCAGCCCTGCAGACAGTAATTTACAGATCTTTCAGCTAGTAGTTAAGTGTTTCTTACCTGGAGCTTTGTTTTGCCTTCTCAGCTCGAGGACAAGGCAGTGTGTTTTCCCCAGCTATCAGTTCCTCTGGCTAGCAGTGGGGAGCACTAGTAAAACCCTTTCTCTTTCCTCACCCTCTTTGTCAGCCTGTGCTGGAGTTGGAGCCCCTCCTGCCTCTGACCAGGGGGGAGGTTTAGGACCCCTCCCTGACCAAAGCATCAGTTTGCTGGGAGGGTGCTCCTGTTTCCTGGGTGCTCTGGTCAGTGTTGGTGTGGTGGCGGGTGCCCCGTTGCCCGTGTTCCTGCTGGGTGGGGGAGAGGGGAAGGGAGTGACTCGAGTGATTTCCCAGATTACATCCTGCCTTCCCTGCAACCTTTTGTCTTGTCCAACAGATGTTCCAAAGCTGCAGCCGCACCCGGGTCTGGAGAAGAAAGAGGAAGATGATGATGAAGATGAATATGATGATGGCTCCAGTGTTAAAAAACAGGCAAATAAGAACCGGGTTCAGTCAGGCCCACGCACACCAAACCCCTATGCCTCGGACAACAGCAGCCTCATGTTTCCTATATTGGTGGCCTTCGGTGTCTTCATTCCTACCCTCTTCTGCCTCTGCCGATTGTGAGAGCAAGCCCCAAAGAGCATCAGCCGAGGGGCTGGGAGGGAAGGAGTTGGACCAAACACGGTTGCTTTCAATTTCTCCATATTGTTCATAATTTAAGAAAAAAAAAAAGATAAAAAAAAAAAGGAAAAGATGATTCATTTGGAATGAATAGCAGGTCCGGGTAAGAGGGAGCTTACCTTCCCCCTGCCAGCAAGCAGCGAGGCCCTCACCTTCCCCTTTGCACCATGTGCAGCCTCCAATCCTCCCTGGGGCATCCAAGAGTAAACTGAGTCCTGGCTTGTCTGTGTGTTGGGCTGTTGGAAGCTGATGCTAGCAGTCCTGGGCCATGTCCCACGCTGAGAGAAAGCCATGTGCTGCAAGATCTCTGCCTTTTGCTGGGTGGAATACGGTTCCTTAAGCAGGAAAGCAGCTCTTAAAACCAGGCCTGGGTACACATTTTGTCCGGGAGCGTGGAAGTGTTGTGGTGCTGTTGGGTGACTAAAGACTATGGAGGATGGAGCCTGGCTCAGCATCTCCCTGAATGTGTGCAACACGATGTATGGTACTCGCCTGCAGAAAGATACCAAGACTCCAGCTCAGCCTCTGTGGAGATGTTCCCCTCCTAAGAGTGCAAGCTGCACCGGGAGCAGAGGGATTTATCTGGCCTGATATGCTGCACCGGTTGGGAGAGACTTTCCTAGTCTGACAATTGTAACGTTAGATCCATTGCAGAGGGATTCTGCTGTAGCCTGCGAGAGGCTGACGTTGTTTGCGTCGATCAGATGCACTTGTTTTCTGTATTGATTATGGCTTTTGTTTTCTTTTATATCCTTTTCTTTTTCCAAGGTCTCATTTTAAGCCCAGTTCCTTGTTTTGCCCTTTCTAGCAAGTGACCTCTCCTTTGGAAGAAGCTGAGAATCAGATGACCTAGAGACGAGGTTGTGGACTTGTTCCTTGATCTTCCTAGCGGTTAGCTCCACTCTTGGTGACTGTGAACAGCCTGTGCCGTAGGACAGAGCAGATGCTCCCTGTGAGCTCCTGTCCCCTGTCCTAGGGACCAGGCCCCCCTGCAGTGGTCAGAAGTGCAGTGGAGTTGGGCGGTGTCTTCAGTCAGCTCGGCCTTTTGCGCATCGAGGCGCTGTGGTGAAGGCGCAGATGTCCAGTGTTTCAGTACTGTAGAGCAAGGTGGTTTGTTGCCCTTCCAGAGATCTGGAAGCGAGGAGAACACTGGAGACAAGGTCACCTGCTTCCCCCAGGGATATTTCTCCAAGAGGCTTCTGTTTCCACACACGGGGCCTGTCCTTGCCTGACAGAGGCCGAGCAGAGCGAAAGCCCTCGCTGTGCCTGCTGATCCAGGGCTGTGGGCCCAAGGAGCTGCCTCCTGGTGGTCTTGGCCTCTGACAGTGCTGAGCACTTCGGGTGGGCGGGAGGGAGATGTTCTGTGTCCTGTTCTCCTGCTGGAGCAGGATCTGGCCCGGGCATGGCTGGGTCCTTGTGGGTCAGCTTCCATCCTGGTGAGCTCTGGGCTTGCAGAACACTTTACCTCACGCTCTCTCCGGTGTTCTCAGAAGTGCTCTCTCTCTCACTGAGCAGTGTCCTGCTGCTGCTCCTCCTGGGGCCTGAGTTTTCCGAGCGATTGTTCCTGGGTTTGATCCTCTGTCGTGGCTCAGCCTTTCTTTGAGCTGAAAAGGGTCAGCAGAATTCCCCGGTTTCTGGAAAGGAAACTGGAGGAGTGGCCTTTCTGTTCTGCCCAAGCAGCTGAAGCCTTCTCTTCCTCCTAACCCTCAAGCTGTGACATGGGCTGCCAGCTCACGGGCTCCAGAACAGGAGCTGAGGGAGTTGTTAAAGCACTGCTATAGGCCTGACTCTAGTTCTGTGTCTGTGAGCTCAAAAGCAAGCAGTAGGACCTTAATTACCTTCTCTCTAATTGCCCGAGTGTTAACAGCCAGTTTGGGAGAAGCAGGAGGGTCCTTGCCACACCAGAAGGAGAAGACAGGTTTTAGAGAGGGCAGATCTTAAGGGCAAACCTTAGGATGGAAAGGTGGTAAGCTTGAAGTTGCCTGCTTCATCTCCTAGCTGCTGTTAAAATCCTTGTACTTGCAAAACTCTTATGAAATACGAGCTCTGTTATGTTTGGTGACAATGCCTGCAGAGATTCTCCAGCGTTTTTTTTGGGGGGATTGCTGTAACTAGAGCACACAGACATTTAGATCTTTATCAGTTTTGAGAAGCATGAACTGGGCTGATTTGTTAAGCAAAGAACCTGAACTTGAAAGCAGGCTTCTCTGCAAGGAGCTGTTCTCCTCCAGGCCTTTCAGGTTCCATTTTATTTGAGCATCCTTGAAGCAAGGAATCACTCAGCTTCTCGTGGCTCACCCAGTAATCTCTGCACCTTGCCTAGCAAGGGAAAAGGGGCGTGCATTTAGGTGTGCAAGAGTCGGAGACAAGTCTTCTAGGATAGTTTATCCCTGCCTCTCCTGACAGCCAGGGCACCCATCTGGTGCCATCCACTGCCCTGAGGCGAAGCTGAGCAGGGTGTGGATCTGTTGTGTTCCAGTTGCTGGGTTCAAATGAATTTGTCTTATTTGAATAAGAATAGGGAGGAGGAATAGTTCATCCTTCACAGCTTCCATTTAGTTGTTTTGGCTCTGGTTTTATGCGTTTATGTCGCTACAGAGCTGGTGGTTGGGGGCGTTCCTGACCCTGTTATGAGCAGTTTTCCTTGTTGGCCCATGCCTTCCTGAGAGGTTTGCCTTGGAAGGAGCCTTCAAACAAAGCGTGTGGGAACACAGGAGCATGGTAGGGCATAACCAGTCGGCAGCTCACTGGGAATGGCATACTCAGGCTGGTTCCCCTTGCCATCTCTGTCTGGTGCCTGCAAGCCAGCCAGGTGGGCATAATGAGGTCATGCCCACCAATTAAAGACAAAGTTGAGTTGGCTGTAGTTTTCCAGTGTGAGTGTTTGAGGAAATAGGCAAGATGGTGTTTGAGAGGGGTTTGAGACAAGCTGGTTTGTGCTTTGTTGTCCCCAGGAAGATGAAGTGTGTGTCCCTTGGCTGGGGAGCTGGGTCAGATGAGACCTTGGTGGAGCAGTTGTGTAGAGAGGGGTAGATAAGGCAATTCTAATAAAGCTTCTGCTTAATAAAGAGGAGACAACACCATTGATCATCTTTTGGGCCCTGGATTCAGCCTCGGGATAGTGTTTCCAAAGCCTGTTCTAATTACTGCCCCCTCCTCCCTTCATACCTTTGAGCCAGGCTGTTTCCCCTTCTGTGTGTGTGACTGAAACAACAGCTCTGACCCTTTGGAGTTTCCCAGGTGGCCGTGAGCAGAAAGCCAAATAAATTCCCTTCTCTTTTTGGTGCCTTTGTCTCAGGCTTTGAATAAAAGTCTATTTGAAGAAGCTTCTCTTTTTTTTTTTTTTTTTTTTTTTTTTTTTTTTTTTTTTTAGGGGTTTTTTGTTTGTTTTTTTTTTTTTCCCCTTTTAAAGAAACTTCTTTTTTTTTTTTTTTTTTTTTTTTTTTTTGTTTTGTTTTAAGGAGCTTCTGAGTTGTTTTCTCTTTTATCCCGAGGGTCAGGCATTCCCTGCCCTCATGATCAGCTGGGGACTGTCCCACTGTCCCTGGATGCCAGCTCTGGAGGTCATAGCTGAAGCAGAGAACTGCAAGGGAGTATCTTTGGTTCCAGCCCTTGAGGTCAATGGGGAAAAAAGCCTAGCAAGAGATAGAAGAACTGGAAGAGCTCCTTCAGGTCTGGTCTCCCCCAGAAATCTCCCGAAGGCAGGATGGAGAACTTCCAGACAGTCTGGAGCCTGCGTGTCTGCGCAGTTCAGAGCCGAGTGAGTCACAGCTGGGTCCTGGTAGTCATATGTGTGCAGAGTATGGCTTGGGGGTCCTGCCCCCCAAACTCGCCAAGGGCTTGCCCTGCACCATTTGGGTCTGAGCAGGATACAGAGACACGTGCTTGGTTCCTTTGGTCCTTCTTTCAGTTGAAATGGAATTGCAACAGCCAGGGAAATGTCTTGGTATGGGAAGCCTGGGCTGAACATGGCTGTCTTTGATGGAAAACAGCAGGAGGAGGGAGAGGACCAGCAGAGCAGCTTCAGCCCTTGATGTGAGACAGATTCTGAGCAGCTGTGAAGTACCAAGTGTTTCAGGCTCTGTTTGGTGCTCGAATGTGGCAGAGATCTGTCTGCTTCTTGCACTTATGTGGCAGGGAGGGAAAATACCCTTGCTGAGAATCCAAGAGGAATGGGAGCTGGGCCAGCATTGAGCTAATTTACCTACTGGCGCTTCTACATCTTCACTACAAATGCCAAAGTCTAATACAATTCAAGGATGCTTGTGTGTTTTTGTTTTGTTTTTTTTTTTTTTAAATGTCAGCCTGGTTCCACCAGTCTGTCTTCACTGGCTAGTCCCAAGTAGGCTCAGACAAGTATTCTCAACGGCACAAACACACCACCAGGCTGGAGCTGTGAAGGCTCAGAAACGTGATGGCAGGAATCGGCTGCCTGTGCTGCACCCCTGCTTCACACGCTGCCCGGTGGGGCTGGGGCGTTTCGCCTTGGATCCCAAGGGATTTGTCCCCGGAATACAGTAGCAACCACGTTGAAATGGTGCTGGGCTGGACGGGAGAGGTGAAAGCAGGTCCATGTCTTCCAGGACTCTGGCTTGCTCAGAGTTTATTGCTGTATATCAAATACTATTTTTGGAGATTTGGGGGGAAGATGTGGGAGGGGGAGGGATGTGGCGCCGCTGTCCCCAGGCTGAGCAGTGGGACGCTATTGCAGGTTATTGATAGGTTTTGATTTTTTTTGTTTCCCAAAAAGTGCTTTATTTAAAAAAAAAAAAAGCTAAAAAATAATCAATAAAACAGAAGTGCTTTCCTCCCTCCTAGGAACAGTGCTGGCTGATTAGAAAATGTGAATAATCTTTTGCAAACGTCAAAGGTCTCTGCTGAAGGGTTTGTGTGATGGAGCTTTCAAGGCAAGGGGGCAAAGTGCGGCTCCAACCAGTTTAACTGGGGAGAGTGTGAATTTCGGAAACGCGGGATCTCTGCCCTGGAGTTGTTCCCAGTCACGCGTAGTGGGGATGCTCTTCCTTGTGCTGCCACAGCTGTTGTGTCACACTAACCCTTCCTGAGCTCAGGTGTTGGAGCTGAGCAGTGTCTGGAAACTTGCTGCCAGGTGGGGGCTTGCATTTTTCATGGTTTCTACGGGGCTGTGGTGTGTTGAGGGCTTCCCTGCTGGAGAAGCAGCCAGGTTGGTGGAACAGCCCTGGAGAGCGTGAGAGCAGAGGCAGGATCTGCCAGTATCCAGGGCTGGGAGATGCTGGGCAGGGGACGGCGATGTTTGGGTCCCATCTTTGTGGCATCTCTTGGTGTTGGCAGATGGTCCCACCGCCCCGTAGCGCAGGCTGGGACGTGTGGAGGTGACCCGGGCTGTTGGCATCAAGGACTCTTCACAAAAACTACTTGAAGCTGCAGGTCTCGGTTGTCTGTAAAGGCTAGAGCAGTGTGGGGAGAGATCTCCAGCTGCGCTTGTCACCAGTACAAAAGGTTTTTAAGGAGGAATTTTTTTTTTTTTATTTTACTGTCCATTGCTTTGTGTTATAACAACTTGCAGTGACATTATTTTGGTTTTTTTTTCAGTTTGTTTTGCAGCAAGCTTGGGCCCTGGGTGAAAAGCACAGATGTCTATTTCTGATTGCATTGGCTTTGCAGGGACTAGTTTGGGGGGAGAAGATGGGTGTGGGGGTGGGTTTATTTTATTTTTGGTACCTGGTAGCGGTTTTATTTTTTAATTTTCCCCCAGGACGTTTGGTTGAGGGAATGTTCTGAAATCAACTGTCTGGCGGTTTTAACCAGCAGTGCGTTAAAGGAAAATAAACAAAATTATATTGTCACTTGGATGAGGTGGTCCCTCTTTTCTAAGGCTGGAGGGGGGGGAAATGGGGCAGCCCCCCGTGCTTTTTGGCTCCTGCTGGGGGAGGCTTTGTGCTTGGAGGCGACGCAGCCGCCGCTGAGATGCAATTTTACATCCCACCGAGACGCAGTTTAACATCCCACCGCAGCCCGGAGCCTCTCCCCGCCACCCCCATGGTTATTTTTGGCCATTTAAGCGCGAGTTGAACGGTACAACATCCTCTTCTGAAGTGCTGGTGGGGACCTTGTGGCTTCCTGCTGGGGCCGGGGACACCAGAGATGTAATGTACCTTCTCGGGGTTTTGCAAGACGCCCTGATTTTGGCTCGAAACTGCGTCAGAGGCGGTGAGAGGGGGCTGGGGCCAGCGGGGGGGAAAGTGGCACCTTCCTCCCTTGGGGGCCTGCTCTGAGGGGACGGGGAGCCCCAGCCTGGGCAGGGTGGCCGCTCCTGGGGACAGAAGGGTCTTTGGTGGGTCCTTCCTGGGGCCGAGGAGGGGGAGTGCTGGCGTGTTTGAGAGGGCGGTGGGGTTGGTGGCAGCAGCAGCGATGGTCGCTAACCGCAGCTCTGCGTCTCTCTTCCAGCCATCTTGAGTGCCTTGAGCGCTGGCTGGAGTCTGAAAGGAGGACACAGATGTTTCTTCTTCTTGCCCCGGCTCCCCAAAGGGGAGGTGACTCTTAGCACCTGAGTGCCCGTGGCAGGCTGGGGCACAGCCCCTTTTTTGGGGAAGAAACGTGTCCTTTCCTCAGTGTGGTGCTCCTGTGGGTCCCTCCTGGTGGGTTGTCCCTCCCTGGCTTCAGAGACTCATCCGATGCTTGCCACCCTCCCTCCGGTGGGTGCTCCCGGGGTGGGGTGACAGTGGCAGGGCTGACCCGCACCGGCAGTCCCTGGGGGACCCTCCTCAGGCACACGGTCCTGCCACTGTCCCTGCCCGGGCCAGGCTCCCGGCTCCTTGGGGACAGCAGCGGGGGGGGTGTCTTTTTTTGTTAGTTTTCTGTGTTTCTTTCCTCCAGGCAACTCCCAGTTTTCTTCTCCCCCCGCCCACCGCTGCCATCCGCCCGCTGGGTGTAGCCCCGGGTGGCGACGCGACGCCCGGGTCCCCCCTCCGGCCCACGGACCCGGCGGGCCCTGCTTAGCTTCGGCGGCCTGCCCCCCCCACGTTGCTAGGCAGCGCCCGCGCCCTCTGACCCGCCGTCGCCCCGCCCCTGGCTCCCATAGCTACCGAGGGAGGCGGCGGCCATCTTGGCGGCGGCGGCGGGGCGATGAGCGGCTCGAAGGCGAGGGGGGCGGCGGCGGCGGGACCGGAGAAGAAGCCGCCACCGGGAACCGGGGGGGCCCTCAGCCGCCTGCGGGGGAGGCGAGGCTCTGCCGACGCGGCTCCGCGGCCGCCGTGGACCGAATCCGAGCTGCTGGCGCTGGAGACCGTCCGGCCCGAGCACGTCCTGGGGCTGTGCCGGGTGACGGAGAGTGAGTGAGGGCCGGGGAGCGCGGCCGCCGCGCCCGGTGAGGGGGGCTCTCGGGCCGGCAGCCCTCGGACGGGGTCCGGCGGTCCCGGGCGGACACCCCAAGCCCGGCGGTGCTCCGTTGACCCCCCGACGGCGGCCGGGGCTGCGGGGCCGGGGTCCCGGGGCCGGGGTTGCGGTGAGGGCGGCGGGAGCGGCGGAGCCTGGGCCGGCGGGGTCCGCGCTGCCGCCGGTGCGCGGGCCTTGGAGGCGGCTGAGGAGCGTGTGCCTGCCCCCAGCTTTGTTACAACTTCCAGAAAGTTTGGGGTGTCTCAGGGTGTGTTTTCCTGTAGGTTTTTCGGTTTGGTTTGGGTTTTTTTTTTTGCCTCTGGGCTGCTGATCGCTGCTTTTCTGCCCAGATCCCTTCCCTTTCTCCCTCTGGTACCTGGCACCTGGCGTGCCTTTGTTCCTTCTGCCTGCAGTTTTGTCCCGCTCGCACCAAGCTTCTGCTAAAGAACTTGCAGTACCTATCGCACCGGGCTGGGGCTAGCAAGAAAAGGGAATTCCTCTGGTAATTGCTCAGAGATCTTTTGAAATACTACTATATATTTTCTTTCTCTTCTAGATTATTTATGCAAACCTGAGGACAATATTTACAACATTGACTTCACCAGGTTTAAGATCCGGGACCTTGAAACTGGAACAGTGCTGTTTGAAATTGCAAAGCCCTCTGCTTCAGGTGTGTTATGCTAACATTGCTGGAGGGCTAATGAGACTTGGGGAGCCGAAAAGTTGCCATGCAGGACCCATGCAAACCAAGCAGAAAGGCCCTTTGATATGTCCTGGTGACCGAATTCCTCTCCTTTAAGCATAGGACTGAGTTAAGCTCTGCTGAGAAACTTATTGTCATAAAATCGTGAAGTGATTATTGTGAGATGGGGAAGTACTATCAACTGCAGATCTTCCCTTGCTGGCTGGTTATCGTATAGAGTTCCTTTCACGTGCTTTGGCAATTGTGAGGGGGGATATCCTGTGAGGTGAAGGGTGGTTTCGGCTCCGGAGCCACCAAGGCTGCACCAACTGTCATAGCTGACCTTTTCTTTATCACTTAGTTCCAGTATGAGTCTCAAACCAGTTATTAAACAGCTTTATGTTTAGTACCTAAGTAATAGCAGGCTGGTCCTGATACACCCGCTAGCCAGTATGACCTTACGTGTACACTATTAGCAGAGTAACTCTGAGCTTGTGCGTTTTCTAGAGCAAGATGAGGAGGATGAAGATGACAACAGTGAACTGGACGCTAGTGCAGGCCGCTTTGTTCGTTACCAGTTCACCCCAGCATTTCTCCGTCTTCGGACTGTTGGTGCAACGTAAGTACGGTGTCATAGAAAGAAGGGGAAAATCAGATGTTTGCAAAATGTCACTTGACAGTTTATAACAACACTGAGTCAAAGACTCAGTAAGATCATCAGTAAGATGCAGAGACATCAGTAAGATGCAGAGACTGCATCTCACACTACAAATATCAAAGTCTCTCTCTCTGGAGTGGTGTGTTGGATTCTTGTGTAGCCTTGGGTCCAAGGCTCAGTTCTTCCCAATAGGAAGAGAGGTATGTCATCTTAGCTGTTTTTTCCTGCTTTTTGTGTACAGAGTGGAATTCACAGTGGGAGAAAAGCCAGTGTCAAACTTCCGAATGATTGAGAGACATTACTTCCGAGATCGCTTGCTGAAGAACTTTGACTTTGATTTTGGCTTCTGTATCCCCAGCAGCAGGAACACATGTGAACACATTTATGAATTCCCTCAGCTCTCAGAAGACCTTAGTAAGTGTCTCCTTTCCCATACTGAGTTGTGTTTTGTTTGTGTGTGTATGCACGTGCTCATTTTCTCCCTCTCTCTACTTGTGAAAGAAGTTGTGACGGGGATGGGGGGACAGGAATAGATAGATACAGGTTCCTGGTTTAAGCTGTATGTAATCTTTACTGAAGTACAGATTTGTGCTGCAAATTCTCCTTCTTTGAAAATGAAAGCCTAGGACGGCCTGTGTTGTTGAGTCACAGCCTGCATGAACCGCTCAGAGTCACAAGGCTGACATGCCTGATGCCTAACAAAACCCTGAAAAAGGGTTCTCTTGGTAGCCACGCGTCTGTTTTCAGCACTTGCTTGTTAGGGCTTGAGCCTCCTGCTTTGGAACAGAACTGGTTCTTCTCTGAGAGGTGTGTATTTGAGCCTACCAAGATCTCTGCAAATATACATTGCGCAGGGTATGTTTGACCTCAGGGGCTGGATAGAGGAGGAGCACGTGGGCCCTTCTGTGGCTGCCTGGGTTTGGGAGGAGGCGCAGGGTTCGCACCCCGCCTGTGTACGTGTGGGGAGTGTCACTGCTTTTCCATTTGTTACCTCTCTGCTTACAGACTGATTGCTGCTCTCACAGTTTCTGTCTCGTGTGAGATTACTCGATCCCCCTTTGTTTGCTTTTGACAGCACTTGTCCTGTGAATAGGGAGAATGGGAAGGGGCAGGCTGGAGGTTTTGAAGCGTGCTCAGCAGAGCAGTTTGCTTCTTTTACTTGGGTAGGGCAGAGCAGCAGCCTGGTAAATCCAGCAGAGTGGCAGAGTCCTTTTTACCCTGACTTTGTGCTGTCCAGTGGAGTGTGGCAGGCTTTTGAATGTAATTGAGCTTTCTCTTTCACAGTCCGTCTGATGGTTGAAAACCCGTACGAGACCCGCTCAGACAGCTTTTACTTTGTGGACAACAAGTTGATTATGCACAACAAGGCCGACTATGCTTACAACGGAGGACAGTAATCGTTCTGTGTCCGCTGGATGCTGTGATGCCGTTAATCGTTCCGGATGTCCAGGAGTGGACTGGAGTTGCTGTCTCGTGCAACAAGGCTTCTTGCCAAACCTTTTCTCCTTGCATGAGGCTGAAAACATGAAGCAAAGACAACAGCTCATGAAAGTGAAGGAAATCTCCCTGCAACACTTCTCTGTCCGACGCTCACCGTATCCTGCCTCTCATCCTCTATTTCTGGTTACCTTCTGGTACCTTGGTTAGGTCATGGGTGGGAGGCACTGTTAGACAATTCTTGCTGTTACAATCTTTGTAGTTAGGTTGCACTTTTAGTGCTTCTGATGTTTCACCTTTTGGGTGACTACCCTCTTTCAAGAGGTCAGATAGTTTGGGTAAGCTATTTCTTAGCAGGACCATTTTCCCCCTTCCAAGTAGCCTGTGATCCCTGAAGAACAGATCTTTTCTTTGGTGGATAGATCATCTCTTTAGTGCACAACGGTTTAGTTTGTAGCATGGCTGAGATTGCTTTTCAGGGTGCATCCCAATGTTCTACAGTGAGAAAGAAAAGAGACTAATTCAGCTTCTAAGCAGTGTAGGAACCTTCCTTCTGCCTGAGCTGCCCCTGAGAACAGTTTAATCTGCGTCTTTCTGGAGATTTCACTAGGGATACGAGATAGGGGGAGAGGAGGGGCTTTATCCAGGTTGGTCATCGGGTCATTCTGATGGTATTTCTATTTGAGTTCTTGCGAGCAAATCATTGAATTTTGGAGCTCGGGTCAACCTTAGAGCTGAAATTAATCTCACTGTATTTACCATTTCTTCTGCTTCCCTTTGTGTAGGATTTTTGGCTCTTGCTACAGAATGTATTGCTTTATAGATTGACAGCACCTTGTCAGTCTAAGCTGGGGTGGTGGGGAGGTGTCAGTCTAGTGGGGCTTAGAGGGAAAAGGGAGAATGTGGAAAATCACTTGAAAAATGTGTAGGAAGCAGAGCTTCCTAGGCTTCAATCTCTATACTTTTAAACCTGAATGATCTGTCAGAGGTGCTGGAAGGAGAAACGGTGGTGTTATCAGCTCATTTGCTTTGTTTTGGTTGAGGTTATTAGTAGCTAAAAGCTTCCTGGGTCAGATCACTCAGTGTTACGGAGTGGGATTGTTACAGAGAGAGAATTTACATGATTCTTTTTCTTATTGAGTTCCCATCACTGCTTTGCCTTCTTACCTGCTTATTTATGGTTTAGGAAGTTCTGCTGCATTAGGTACCACCGGAGCAGGGGGTGTATTTCACAGCCGTGTTTGGGATCTGGTGATAGCACAGATCTTCAGTGTTGTGCAGTGGGGAGACCCGTGTCTTCCCAGCAGCTGTGCTGGAGCCTAACTCCTCATCGTGCAAAATCTCAGCTAACAAAACCCTTTTCTGCTTATTTTGCGGGCTCTTAAGACTGGTGTTTTCCTGTCTCCAGCTGGGCTGGTCAGTCGTGTCTCTTTTACGTAGGAGTTAGGTTGCATCTAGACTAGAGATGGGTGCTAGTATTAGTTCCACTTGTTCCTTGAGACAGTTGAAACCTAACTCCTCGGTGGATACACTTGTTTACCTGCTGCGTTAAGTAAGATTCAGCGTGGTTTATGTTTTAGCAGGATTAAGTGCAGTGGGCATCACGGCCCGGAGCCTGTTAATGCGTAGACAGCAATAGGAAACCACTGCCTTCACCTCGCAGATTAATGATGTTAACTTTGGCACAGAAGATCAGCTGGCACCAGGGTAAGCAGTGAGAGTATGTGGGGTGGCAGCCATGAAAGAATCTCCAGCTCTTGGGAAGATATTTAATTATGATTAACCACAACAAATGACCTGTTCTGGGTGGAGCATTAATCATGAGCAACCACAACAAATGTCTTGGGAATGCAGAGGGGCAAGGTCTCCGTGGTTCAAAGATGAAGAACAGTTCTGCTACCATCGGTCCCCTCCATCATCTCCAAAGGCACTTGGGCAGCCTGGTTTAGTTATTTCAGAATTAAAGCTGCCTGTAAGGTGGAGCTTGAGATGCCTCCTGCAGCGATTCCCCTCAGAAGGCCTTGTGCCAAAGGGGCAAGGTCTCCGTGGTTCAAAGATGAAGAACAGTTCTGCTACCATCGGTCCCCTCCATCATCTCCAAAGGCACTTGGGCAGCCTGGTTTAGTTATTTCAGAATTAAAGCTGCCTGTAAGGTGGAGCTTGAGATGCCTCCTGCAGCAATTCCCTTCAGAAGGCCTTGTGCCAGTGAGGTGGGAAAGATTTGTTTTGATGGCAGAAGAGGAGGTTACTTGTGACAAGGCAGGATTCCCTGGAAGTGAGTTTTTAATCCTGAAGTGTTCAGAGATGCTCAGGTAGTGTCTGCAGAGCCTGCTAATTATTCCCTGGGAAATTTTAGCATATTGAGCTGAATTTGTATGTAGTATAAATCCAGGTGCCTTTAGATGTTACTTATATCTCATTTTCTATATGAAGCAACCTCTTGCTTTTCTTAACGGGCGTGATGATTCCCATCTGTTTTCTGTGTCACCGTGTAAAGGTTCTTAAAAAGAATATGGCCTGTTGCCAGAGCCAGCAGCAGAAATTGAGCTCCGCGCGGTCGGCCGGGGTGTCTGCCGGGCCGGGGGTGCCATCTAGCCGCTGCTCGGCAGAACGGGAATGTAAATGCTTGTAGGGAAGTGGATTCCTGCCCTTCCTCGTTACCTCTGCCAGCAGTGATGAGGGGGGAAAAAAAAAAAAAAGCATGGAAGCATTTGTTTTCCCGTTGGTGAATGTATTGGCTGTTCAGCAATAAGAAAAGGGAAACTGGAGGGAAATCGGAAGACTCGCAGGCAGCGCCAGCGCCCCTCAGTTTCTCCCTGAATTTGTTTGCCTTGCCAAATTTGAAGGTCTTTGCCCAAAAAAGCATGCTGCAGATAAAAAGTCCCTACAACCCAACAATCCAGCACTGAAAAAGCTGATAGCTGATTGTAATCCAAAAAGTCAGGGATTTCCAAACTTCTGTCCCCACTTTGGCCGCTTTCTTGACATTCCTTTTCTCTTAGATGCTTTCTACACGGTGTCTTCTCTTTGTGGCAGGCAGGATGTCTTTGGTAAACACGGTTTAACGGAGTGTCTTCTGGGTTGTGTGCTCTGATGCTTTAGTGATGGGTCAAAGCTACTCATGGCAGTGAGCTGGGAAGATACTCCAGTGGGATCTCATCCTTGTTGGGTGGATGGTCTGTCCTGGCCAGGTGCTGAACGCGAGGGAGATGCTTTCAGTGGGGGTTAAAGTTAGAGGAAGGGAAAAGGTATCCGTGCAGACAGCTTCTCCCAGGTCCTGCTGAGTTGGAAAGAGAAGAGAGTTGGGATCATACTGTGTTCTGCTCTAACAAAAAAAGGGACCAAACCCACAAACTTATGTTAAATCTTTCCAGTATTTGTCCTTTTAGGACCAGGACCTCTTTTTCACATTTTTGAGGTGATTGCTTTGGATCCATGCAAGCAGGCTTCCTGGACAGCTGTTTTCACGACTGACTGAGGAATACATATTGCACCTTGTGAAGGGAGGTCACCTCTTGTTACATGGACTGGGCACTACTCTCCCTGTCCTCTCTTTTTTGGTAGGAAGTGTCTTCCTTTGTGTGTTTTCCTTAGGATTGTCAATGTCTCTTGCTGTAGAGAAGCAGCAGCAGCCTCCTCTCTGGTGCTTGAGGATGTTTATTCCGCTTCTCCCAGGGTTCGGGAGGAACAAAACAAGTGTTTAGAAGGCAGAAATGAGCGAGGAAGGCGTGGATGGTGAAGCAGCGAGGTCCAAAGGTGGTAACTCTGCTTCTCAGCTCTTGAGTTTCACCATTTCTGGATTCCTCTTCAGCTGTTTCCCAGTGTTTGCCTTCCCCCCTGCTGTCCTGCCACACGCAGCTAAGGAGCCTTCTGCCGCCCCGGGTGTCACCCTGGGGCTGGGACACTGCCCTCCCCCTGCCTTCCAGGAGGAGGGGGCTCGGGGAGGGCGTCCCCCCGGAGCCATCACCACCTCCTCCGCTGCAAACGGGAAAACGAACACCAGCAAACGCCGCCCGGCTCCCGGTGCTGTCCCCGGACACGGATTTGTACCTCTCACGGCGTGGCCTTTGGGCTGCTGGCGCGGCCGCCCCCTCCCCGCTGTCCCCCCGGGAGCTGGGGGGGTGGGGGGATGTCCCCGGCAGCCCTGCTGGCCCTGCCCCTTCGCTCCCGGCCCCCTCCGCGGCTCCCGGGTGACGGTTTATTTGTATAAACGTGATTTTTGTCACCAGCAATAGGAATAAAGCAGCTCCCGTTTTCGCACAGGCGGCGCGTGCTCGGGGGGCGGGGCCGGAGGGGG
>NW_015090783.1:8643186-8718699 GCF_001431845.1 Calidris pugnax | reverse complement strand
GGGGGGGGGGGCGGGCGGCCGCCCCGGTGCCCTTCAGGGCCTGAGGCGGGTCCCCTCAGCCGCGCCCGCCCTTCAGCTGAGCCCCCGGCCCGCTGTGAGCTGGCTCCGGGGGGAAAGTGTCGCTGTGAGGGGGGCCCCACCCCCGTTGCATGAGTCCCCCCCTGAGCCCGGGTCCTCTGGGGCCGGTTAAACCCTCTCCTCGGGGTGTGAAGGCGCTCGATTCCTTCCCTGCCTTTCAGCACTGGCCTTGGGGTGCCTCCGGCGGCTGCACACGGTGTACCAGTCAGCGGAGCTGCCGGAGACCCACCAGATGCTGCGTCAGACCTGCCGAGACTTCGCAGAGAAGGAGCTGATGCCTCTGGCAGCAAAGCTGGACAAGGAGCACCGGTTCCCGGCCGAGCAGGTGTGTGCAGCTCCCGCCGGGAGGTGGGCGGGGGGGCCGGCTCATTTGGAGCTCAACTTCCCTCAGCTGCTGTGGCAGGACCACCTGGGCCTGAGGCAAAATGTATATTGAGCTTTGGTTTAGTAGAAAATTTAAGTTTAGACCAGCTTGTGGGAGAGTTCTTTGAGTGTGGAGGTTGTAATGCCCACAGGACACTTTGTACTCTTTACTCTTATTTGTGTTTCTCTGTGTATGAGCTTAGTGCATTTTCAGTTCTCTCACTGACTTTCCTGTGGCCTGTAATACAACTGACTTCTAAAACCGATGAAATACTTTATAGACTGCTCATAACCATAAAAACGGTTTATAGTGAGGAAGCATAGATGGCCTGAGTGCGTTTCAGATGGTGAAAAGAAGTAATCAGGAGACAGGAGAGGCATGTTGGTCATCCTCTAGGGCTGTGAAGAAGTTGAGATTCCAGTCAAACCTGTGACTTGTCTCGTGGAAAGCAGTACAGACACAGCAGTACGTTCTGTGCTGTGTTGAGCAGACTAACTCACCTGTTGTATTGCAGCAAAATACTAAGCTCTAGAAAAACATACTGCTATATTAGCCAAAAGGCTAAGAGCAAGCACTCAGAGGCATGTGAGTCTTGTCATACACCCCTCTTTCTATTAAGGAGTAAGGAAGGTAGCCAGGAAAGTCATGCTCACTCTAAGGAATGAAATACTTTCCTCTGTACTTCATTTTTCTTATCTGAGAATTTTACATTTGATTTTGAGTCTTTTCACTCGAATGTGTAGGGAAAAATTCAAAATGTAAACACTGTTTATTAAGATAAAGTAACATACATAGAATTAGTTGCTGTTTTTTGTTCATCCTCTGGATTTGATGTGGAGGACTAGTTTTGGGTGCCTGTACAGGAGGGAAGATACTTGTTTAAAAATTCCTCTTGGTTCCTCTTAAAGCAAGCAGGGGCTGGTAATATGCCTATTTCTGCAAGACCAAAAGCTTGACATCTTAAGTATAAAAGCAGAGGAAAGCTTGTTTTTCCTCTTGTATGTTAACAAGAAGAGTAGAGTGAGACAGCCTGAAGAGCTTATGGTTAAGAAGCTGGGGATCCAGCTGAGGAACTTGGGGTGCAATAATTTGGAATGTAATCAACAATTAAATTCTCTGGGAAGCAAGACCTGGCTTTATGAGAATGAAAAAATCACCTTCTTGCAAACTGTTCCATGGGTCATTCATTCTGTAAAATTCTTCTCTTGTGCAGTCCTAGGCTGAAGCTCAGCAGACTCAAAGGTAAAGTTCTAATGATTTTTATCAGCTAGATTTGCCATTGAGAGCTTCCGACTGACAGGAGATATGTGAGGGGAGAAGCTTTGGTGGGAGGCAGAGGGAATGCTGGTCGGGTTGTATCTCCCTAGTTCACCTTCAAAAGGCTCCCTCCTTCCTAGTACTGAAGAGAGCTCTTTAAATAAGCAAGAGCCTTGTCTTAGGCAGTAGTGACTGTGTACAGCTCTTGTTGAAGTCAGTGGGACCTGGGGACACTTACCAGTTTGTACAGTCAGATTCCCATTTCACCAGGAGTTGTGCGCATCTTTTCCTCTGTGTGTTGCCCTGCCGTGACCTGTCTTTATCTCCGTGTGTCTGCGTGTATTTGCTGGGACACTGGTGGTGCAGGGGATCTCACTTCTCCGTTCCCTACGTGCAGGTGAAGAAGATGGGTGGCTTAGGGCTTCTGGCTATGGATGTGCCGGAGGAGTACAAAGGAGCAGGCCTCGACTACCTGGCCTATTCCATTGCCGTGGAGGAGATCAGCAGGGGCTGCGCCTCCACGGGTGTCATTGTCAGTGTGAATAATGTAAGTGTCTCTGTGGTGTGTGAGGGACAGGCGTGGGACCCAGGCTGGCATCTGGGGGGTTACTGGAGAGGGGTGTGTGGGAGAAAGGGGATCTCTTCCTGTGGTTGGTTCTTAGACATTGGGGAGTTACTGGATGGCTTGTAACCTTCAAGAGGCACTAACTCAACTCTCAATTCTTAAAGTCTCTGTATTTAGGGCCAATACTCAAGTTTGGCTCCGAAGAACAGAAGCACAAGTGGATTGCTCCCTTCACCAGCGGGGATAAAATTGGATGTTTTGCCCTTAGTGAACCAGGTGATGTGACTGTTCCTGTTCCTGTTGCAAAGAACATAGGGTGGCTTCTTTCCTTAACTCGGGTTTAGGATGGACTTTAGATCTGTGAAATTGTAACAGTTTGTGGCAGGATGGTTTATAGCAGTTCTGTGTAAATGAAGTCTCAGTGCCTGAGGTATTGACTGCCATCCCCATGGTCCACACTGAGAGCTTTCATCCCCTCTGTGTGCGCAGAGCACTGGAGGTGGACACATCTTAGACACATGGGCCTTTCACCTTCCTGTTCAGGTCCTTTGGGAGGGACATGCTGACACTGCCACAGTTACAAGAGGTGCCATGAGCTGGTGGGGGGGTGGGTTTGTGCCCCAGGCTGTCCCTGCTTGGCTGAGTCGTGTTTGCTGGTGCCTTGCTCAGGAAACGGCAGTGATGCGGGTGCAGCGTCCACGATGGCACGCCTGGATGGTGACGAGTGGGTTCTGAATGGCACCAAGGCCTGGATCACCAACGCCTGGGACGCCTCAGCCACCGTGGTGTTTGCTACTACGGATAAATCCAAGAAACACAAGGTGCGTTCAGTGGTCAGTCAGGAAGAAGGGGCGGGAGTAAAGGAATTGAGCAGGAGCAGCACGTGGAAAAGGCTTGGGAGGGTGTCTGTGTTTAGAGCCGTGCAGACATTGAGGGGGGGAGGCTGATAGTGTCGTCTTTGTTCTCTCAGCTCTCCCTTCCCTCTCCTTCCCCTGGGTCACCTAGACATGGCTTCTATGAAAAATGTTTGGAGGAGACCTGCTGACAGCCAGGTAAGGGGGAAGTTGGCACCATTCCTAAGAGTTTGGGTCTTGTTGCAGGGCATTAGCGCGTTCCTGGTTCCCATGCCAACTGCTGGGCTGTCGCTGGGCAAGAAAGAAGACAAGCTGGGAATCCGAGCCTCTTCCACTGCCAACCTGATATTTGAGGACTGCCGGATACCCAAGGCCAACCTACTGGGGGAACTGGGAATGGGCTTCAAAATCGCCATGGTAAGGGATGGATTGGGATGCAGCTGTGGTTGTGTGAAGCTGTAGTCCCCAAGCTTACCGTTTTCAAAATCAGTTTTAGACTCAAAGAACTGCTAGCTTAAGTTGTTCTGTGTGACATTAAGCAGTTGACCCCTCTTCCCAACATGGGAAAAATCATTCATAGAGATTGATGAATCATTAATTTACCACAGATCCTTGACAGCACCTTTTTTTGTGGAGCCAATGTAGCAGTTCTCAGACACAAGAATGCCAATCCAGCTGAGGTGCTGTGTCAACAGGGGTGGTGTACTTTAATTTTGCTCCTTTTCCAACCCTCTATTCCTCCAGTATGTACCCCCAGATAAAGGGAAAACACGGCTTTTTCCCTAAATACTTTGGCAGAGGAGAGCTGTCCTGGAAGCACAGGACAACCTCTGGATAATGTCTAAGGGTGGGTGAAATCCATGTTAACGGCACGTGTGTGAGCTCTGAGGAGGATCCAGGCAGCTGTGGAACAGCGCGTTCCTTGCAGTGACGCAGCCCCCCTTGGCAGTGTTCATTGCTCTCTCTGTAGGGGCAGAACACCATTTGTTGGCTTGATTTTTTTGAAAAATGCCGAGCTCCCTGGAGACTAGCTCCTTCCATTATGTCCGCAACCAACAGAAAGCATCAGTCACCAGTCAGTTTTTTAAGATGCTCAGCCCAGGACTGAGAAGATGGAGCCTTTTCTCACTGTGCTGTAAATGATTCATGTGCACAGAGAGGCAGGGAAGCAGTTAAAAGCCTAATGGGCAAGTGGTTGAGGTAAGTCAGGTTATTGACTCAATGCACTAGCCATTTTGAAAAAAGTGCTTGCCTCAGTGTGTGTACTAATGATGAGGGCAAAGAGGAAAACTGACCAGAGTTCCTTTTTTTTTTTTTTTTTTTTCAGTTATAGTAAAATCAGCTGTGCAACGAGCAGGGTCTAGCTGAAGGGTTCTTTTCATTCTCTTTCAGAGCAGGTGCTACTTGTTGTGCCGTTTCCCTCAATTTGCACCCTCTCTTTGTTTTCTCCCAGCTAATAAGAAGCAATACCTCCCTTTTCTGCATCCCTTCTTGTACCTCTGGCTTGTCTCTGCAAGCTCTTTATTCCTGTATAACCAGGAATATTCTGAATCAAGGAGGTCTGGCCAGAGGATACCAAGGCTACAGCAGCTTCCCAGCAAGAACACAAATGCAAGTGTATGCTTTCTGACCAAGTACAACTTGACTTATCACATATATTTTGTGTCTTTGGCAGCAAACGCTGGATGCAGGAAGGATTGGTATTGCCTCACAGGCTCTGGGAATTGCACAGGCAGCTCTGGACTGTGCTGTGGATTATGCTGAAAAGAGAATGGCCTTTGGGTCGCCCATCACAAAGCTACAGGCGGTGCAGGTAGGAGCTGGGCAGAGCCAAAGGGTGCTGGTGGGGGTGGAAAGGTCGTGTGGGCTCCCAGGCGTGGCGTCAGGCACACAGTGCCCTTTGCACTGCCGGGGATAAACAAGGTAGTAATGTCTGTTTTCAAACACTTAGAGCTGTTGGGATGGAGGTGCTCCTTTTCTAGCAATATGGGCCTTGCGGTGGGAGATCTCTGCTGTCCTCTGCTCTTGTGCAGCCAGAGGCGCAGCCGTAGCGCCTGTTGCAGGGGCAGTGTCTGTCGTTGCAGTTCAAGCTGGCCGACATGGCTGTGGCGCTGGAGGGTGCGCGCCTGCTCACCTGGAGAGCTGCTATGCTGAAAGACAACGGGAAGCCCTTCACAAAGGTACTTCCAACCTTGCCTTTGTCTGGCAGTGACAGCGCTGGGCACAGGCTCAGGGCACGGAAACCGCGCTACGTACAGCACTGCTACGTACAGCAGCACTGCGTCCAGTGCTTGCCCAGCCCGTGCTGTCAGTGTTTAACTCACCAGTGGATACTGGACTCTTCTGTCTGCCCTGGGGCAGCCTGCTGAGCCGAGTCCTGGCTTTAGCCAAGGGCAGAGGGGTGGCTGCTGTCTGCTGGCACCAATGATCAGGCCTGTCTCGCTCCACAGCTGGTCTGTGAGCGTTCAAGCTCCGCGTGCAAGTGAGGTGTTCCCTTTTGTGATGGCTGCACCCTCAGTGATGTTTTCCTTCCCCAAAGGAAGCGGCGATGGCCAAGCTGGCTGCATCAGAAGCTGCAACAGCCATCGCTCATCAGGTAATTACTTTAATTGACATCTTTGATATACAGCATGCTGAAAGGGAGAGTGTGTTGTCAAACACGAGGCACTTGGGGAAGGTGGGGTGGAATTTACTAGACTTTGTAATTATTTTTTTAAAAAAACAAACAAAGCCATATGGCTGAAGCCGGTTAGCACAGCCATCTTGCTGGATTTTGTGCAGAGGTTTATGCTGGCCTGTGGCAGCTGTATGATTAAAGTCTTCTGGTCCCTGCTGCTGTCTGAGGCAGTGCCAAAGCTTTGAGGGGGCTCAGGGATGTGGGAGGGAGTGTGGGTGCACCAGTCAGGACTAGGAGTAAGTTTGCAATGTATTGAGTAAATGGAACAGGAACTCTGGTGTCTGCATGCATTGTCCCCTGGTCCTTAATAAAAGTGTCTTTGCTGAGCGTGGATCACTAACAACTACCTCTGAAGTGGTTAATTCTTTGTCTGGGACATCAGGATTGTTCTTACCTGTCTCAAAGCCTGTTTATTCCTCTCAAATGGGCTGCAGTCATCCCCATGTGCCGCCACCCCCCCAGTTATGCTTGCAATGGGCTTAGCTCCATTTAAGGTGGCTGTGTTCTGTAGAAAAAAGAATTCCTTGACCCAGCTCCCTTTCTAACCCGCTGCTTTTGTTTCAGGCCATCCAGATCTTGGGCGGGATGGGCTACGTGACAGAGATGCCGGCAGAACGCCATTACCGCGACGCTCGTATCACTGAGATCTACGAGGGGACCAGCGAGATCCAAAGACTGGTGATAGCGGGTCAGCTGCTGAAGGCCTACCGGAGCTGAAGCAGCCAACTTGAGCAAGACACTGCCCAAAGTGCCTCGTAATGGTGCAGAACAGTGATTGAGCCTTGGCCCTCTTGAACAAGGCTAACGATGGAAGTTTTCATCACCACTGAGTAACTGACCCTCTTGTTAAAAATGTGCCGATTCTTCTTTGGACAAAGCGTGGTGCGTGGAAGGCCGTATCTAGGTTTGTAAGTGATGGCTGTGAGGGGAGGAGGGAGGAGGCAGCCTGTCCTTGTAGGGGAGCACAGCGTTGTTTTGGTTCAGCAGTGGCACAATGACTTTGCTGTTCAGTGAAGTCAGCAGCTCTCCCTGTGCGCTTCCCCACCACTGCCTGTGTTGCAAGGATTTGTCACTACATGATCCTCCATAACCAGTGCCAACGTTAGAGGCTCTGAGAGACGTGACCCCGGTGCCCTGCTCCAGGCTGTAGGTTGTGCTGCCTCTTCTGATCAGGCTTTGATGACTCTCAGGTGTGGGACACAGCTGTGTGGGAGCTCCTAATTGGATACAGGCTGTGCTGAGGTAATCCTCGTTGCAGTGCACTTTTCCCCACTTCCAGCAGGAAAGGAGCCAGACGGGAGGACCAGCCTGGGGTTGCTGTCCATGTAGATGTCAAAACATAGGTCAGAAAACCTCCCTTGACCTTGCCCAGTGCCCTGCTCGGCCACTTACAGATGTAGGTGTAAAAGCAAAGGACAGAAAAGCTGCAATGCCTGAGATGTGGGGTTCTTTTTTTAAAAAAAAACAAACCACCACACCAAAAAACCTTCTGTTCCTGAAGCTGCTGTTACTAAACCAACAGCTACCCAACTGGAGAGAAAGTGCAGGAAGTGACAGTAACAGCCTTTAATCTCTACGTGTTTTGGGCAACAACAAGGCAATGAACAGATGACATAGAAAACCTTGCCAGGAAGCTTTAGCAGTAGCTCATATCCTCAATCAGTTATCTTTGGCAAGAAATTAACGTTTAGAAGATTCAACAGCCAAAAGAAAAGCTCTAAACTCAGGAAAAGCTGGAGAGGATTAAGACTACAGCCTGTGTGGCCCCTGTGTCCAAACCACGAGTACACTAGAAATAAATGGTTATTTTCCTGTGGTGCCATTTATTTAATTTGTGTGGAGAGAAAACCAGGAGGATTTGTCAGAGAAGACAAATAAAACCTGATTTTAAAGGACCACCGGTCCCCACTTTCCTTTTTTTTAAATGCAAATATGAATTAATTTAGAATATTTTCTCTCAGTCACAAGACACAGGACAATAAACCTGCACACACCAGTCAGACAACGCTGCGAGGCGCAGGAGGAGTTCCCTGGTGTCCCCGCAATATAAATAATCCCTGTGGAGGGCGCTAGAGGGCAACTGCATGTCAGGGCAAAGTCTTCCAAGGCTTGAATTTCTCCTTCCTGCTCTCACAAACCTAAGGAGTAACAGGACCAGAGCCAGGCAGTGCATACAACAAGGTTATTTCTACTGGACAACCATTCTAATGACTGAACGTGTTGCAGATTGACAATTGTATATTATGGAGAGCTTCTAGGAGTAAGAGACGCTTTCCTAGCTTGATTTTTTTTAGCCTATATCACCGCTTTGATGATTGCCTAAGGCTCATATCTATGATTGTGTAGGAGGAAGTGATATTATTTTACACTCAGAACAGGAGCTGTAGGAGCTGCAAGAAAGTGAGGCCTTTGGGAATGCGGTTACAGTTCAGTGCTGATCTCCACCACCCTGTGTGCTGAGGTACAGCTGAATCCCCGCTGACCCAGAGCACTCACTCACACTTGGGCTGTGCGTGGTGCACCGTGACCCCCCCCTCTTCATTGAACTGCTTCTCTTAGCTCTGCTTTACCGTGCTACCAGCAGTTGCCGACTGTTCCCCTTCAACATCACACCTCCTTCATTTACTGACTGCAGCTTCTCCAGAGCAGAGAGACACTGTCCCTGTACACGCACCATGGCTGACCTGAAGGGGAGAGCAGCAATGAGCACAGCCCACAGAGACCACACCTGACGAACCAACACAGTAGATGTATTAGATCCCTCATGCACCGTCTGCTGAGAACACAGGGGACAGCATCGCGTAACCGCCTGCTCTTGGGGAAGCCCTGCTGCTGCAGCTGTGACCAGACCTGAAGGGGAGAGCAGCAATGAGCACAGCCCACAGAGACCACACCTGAAGAACTGACACAGTAGATGTATCAAATCCCTTGTGTCTGCTGAGAACACAGGGGACAACATCGCATAACTGCTTGCTCTTGGGGGAGCCCTGCTGCTGCAGCTGTGACAGCCTGCATTTAGGAACACCTGGATCACCCACCTTGTTAACACGCTTCTTGCTGGCGCTGACACGGGCACAGCAGCTGCCCTGGCTCACAGCTCCATCCATACCCACGGGAACTTGCTGAGTGCTGCGCCTCCGCCACCGTCTGTATCGCGTTACAGCGCACATCATCGCGTTACAGAAAAGGGTGGAGCTGGTCAAAAGTACTGGTCTGGGTACAGCTTACCAGTCAGGTTCCAGGGCCTCAGAATATATCTTATTATCATTCCTTTTTCTTATTTCCTAAAAACACTTTAAGGCTGCAAAGGCTCTCAGACAATAGCTTTCTGATACTTGCCACGGGTCCAGAGAGGGATGGGTGACCCCTCACACAGCACCGCTTTCGGTGTTTCAACAGCACGCTGCTGCAGAAAGCCTGCCCCAGAGCTCCCAGAGCAGGGAGCTGGCTTTTCTCAGAGCAAGACACTAAGAGCTTGCTCCTCGCTGCTGCTGGCTGAGAGAATTTTGGCTGTCGTGCGTGTGCGTCTGCTCCCGCAGGGCTGTTACAGAAGAGAACTGCTGAAAGCACAAAACGCAAACAAGTTTTGCAGCATTAAATAGGGAGCTCTTACCGAGAGCCACCCCCAGACAGCACTAACCTGGCCAGGTGTGGGTAGGGCCAGGCTTGCCTTTGAGAAAAGGGTCTAGTTACAGGCTGAGCCAGAAGTTTTTAATCAAACTCAGCCAAAACTGTAAAGTTGGGGCACTGAAATGGGAAAATCAGGTCATACATAAATTAGAAAGAGCTACACTTACGAAGTAACCACAGCTTTTCAAGGACATTGTGGTTTTTTCCCCCCTGACAATGCTCTAAGTGTACAGGAAACTGGTTACGAGGCAGACTACTGGGAATGAAGCAGGGGGAGCCTTGCAAGTTTACAGCTGGAGATGAAAAACACCAGTTTGAGGACAGTTTCCAGGGCAGAAGGACTGGCCAGATGAAGGCAGCAGCTCTGTCTGGCGTTGCCTGCTCCAGGAGTTCCTGTGAAGCCCTCCCTAACTCGAAGCCTTTATTAGGAAACACAGTAATGAGGAGGTACCTTTTTTTTTTCCCCCCCGTACATACTTAGATTTGATATATTTTACATGGTGTATAAAGTTCCCAACAGACTAAAGGAAGAGCTGAGCTGTTCCTGGCTGTCACAACTAAATGCACACAGGAGAGAAATACTTAACTCTTCCCGGGGAGTGCAGACATGAGCCTGTCCTTGGAGCTGTGTGTGGCACCGAGAAGGAGGAGCTGCCTGGCGTCCGGATCCTCTTCTGAAGCATCTGCCTTCCTCAGGGCACGGCGGGACAGATCTCACCTCAATTTCACACCATTTTGAAAAAAAAAAAAGAAGCAACAGTCTCAGCCTTCCAAGTTTAAGCAGTGTATAAAATGTTTTACGGGACTCAGCTGAAATCGCTGTAGTGTTGTTTCCACAGCAGAATACTTCTCTACTAGTCTTTTCTGACAGTGTTATCTATAAGAAAAATAGGGCAAACTAGTTTGATTTTAAATTAAACTTCGTTTTGTCTAGGTTGAAAGCCCTCATACACATAGACCTAGCAACAGCCACACAGTCAGGTTTTGTTTGGGATCTTGGAAAGCAGGAAAAATACTGAATTTGAAACACATCCTGAAGTAAAAAAGCGAAGTACCTTTAAGAATAACAGGAAGAAGAAATGGACTAGAGATAAGAAAACATGACAGTGTTGTAATGTGAATGAAAGTGCAGTTGACTACTGTTTAGCTAAAAATTAATTTCAAATTCAACTCACTCACTGCTTGTATAAAAAGACAAATACTTGGGAGCTTTCCTGCCACTTCCCCATCCCATGAGGTCAGGACTAAACTGGGGAGGCCACCCAGCTGTCAGTATGCATTTCCCAGTTGCTTCAATGACTTCTTCCCCTTCCACACTCAAGACAGGAAACGCTTCTGACCATCAGAGGGTTGAAACGTCAGCGCTGGGCACCCTGGTGTGCCCCTGGGCCTCTGCAGGCAGCACAGTGGCTACCAGCGGGCCCACACAGACACGGGATGGCCACCTTGCAGCTCTAGTACACTTTACCCACACTGGCTGCCCAGCAGCCCCCCGTCATTTCAGAATTCCTGTTTGCAAGACTAAGGGTGGCCATCAGGAAACTTCAAGATACAAACAGTAAATTTCTAAGCTGACTATTCCCAAAGACACAGCAGAAAACTGACTCCAGGACCGTTAACAGGTTTGTACATTACAATTCTGGTCTGTGTCCTGACCTATAAATATAAAGCTATAAATATGCTTTAGTCTATCACTTTTTTGCCAGTATCCTTTTACTTTCCTACAAAAAGGCTTATGTTAGTCAAACAATTATTAAAATTATATTTTTCTGACAACTTTTCACAGGAAAGAGCTTAGTAATCTCCCTGCAGGACTCTGTGTCTAGTAGTTTGTTAAGGAGTTCAATAAAACATTAAACCAAGAAGGGATGAACAACTGGACCAGGCACCACAGGGACAGGGAACCTATTTGGCCTCGGGAAATCCCAAAGGGCCCAAAGCAGCTTGTTCAGTTCCATCCTCAGGCTGAGGAGACGACCAGTGTAATTGGCCAGACCAGAGAAACAAGGACAAAAGCTGTGTCTGCACAGAGAGGGCCCAGCAGCTGAGCAGCAAGGTAAGAACCGTGTTTCTATTCCCCCTGAATGCTGAGGTTGTTCCAGACAGGAGAGCTGTGGGACAAAACTTTGCAGCTTTAACTTGAAAACCCCAGGAGAATGTTTTTCCCCTCTGCAAGTGTAATGGCTCTGTGTTTGGCACAGTTAGGCTTCAGTTCACCTCTGCAAAGCACCAGAATCCTTTTCCTGCAGGTGGTGGCTGTGGTTCCTCACAGGAGGGGCAGGAAACACCCTTCCGTCCAGTTGTGCTCCGTGGTGGGTGGAAGCAGCGGGACAGTCGGTGAGGGGCAGCGGGCTCTGCCTGTGGGTTCAGAAACAGAGTGCTGCAGTTACAACACAGTCTCTTACCTCGGTGCAAGTCAGAAGGTCACAGTGTGCAGGAGGGCAATACAGCTTAAAAAGTAAAGCCAAGACATTTCTGGAAAGCTAAATGTGTTCTCATTAAGCATCTGTCAATTAGCACTCCTACAACTTTTTCCAGAATCCTTTTTAAGTGTAGAAGATCACTCTCAGGATGATTTCCTTGCAGGGACTAAACAGTGTCACTGCAAAACAGAGAAAGAGCTTTTAGTTTTAATTCCAAAGGCAGGAAGGAACCACTGGGAAGCTGAAAGCACCTGAGATGTGCGTTACTGTCAGGTGGGTGGAAAGGCTGGGAGAATAAAGCAGCAGCAGAGTGGATCTAAAGATGTTATTCCACTGCTTGGTACCTTCGGGGGGGAAAAATAATGAAAACCTGTCTTTTTTTCTCTCTCTGAATATCCTCATCAATATTTCATTCACCATAGTTTGAGGTGTTTAACTGAAAGCTGGTGCCTTTCTTTTGTCCTAAACTGACAGCAAGTCTGGGGCCTAACACTCACTATAAAAAGAAAAAGCAGATTTTTAATTAAAAACTATTTACTTCATTAAAACGTGACAGTTACCTGACGAGGAGCATTGCAGGCCCACGCTAGAGGAAGGGCTTTCAGCTAAGCCAAACTGAGGGGGTGAGGAATTAATAAAAATAGTCACAACATCCCCCCTGCAACACCCGCCCACCCACACTTGGTAAATCTCAGGCCTCCCCATCCCCCCAGATGCTGTGCTGCTCCTTACTGTCTCCTCAGGTGCTTCAGGCTCTCGGATCCCTTCCAGCCAGCGCAGAGGCCGTCAGCCCCCGCGGCCCCTCGCCCGCCGGCAGCGACAGACCTGCCTGAGAACAGGGAGAGGTTAATTAACGACAGCGACCACACGTCACTGGACACACAGACACGGGATGGCCACCTTGCAGCTCTAGTACACTTTACCCACACTGGCTGCCCAGCAGCCCCCCGTCATTTCAGAATTCCTGTTTGCAAGACTAAGGGTGGCCATCAGGAAACTTCAAGATACAAACAGTAAATTTCTAAGCTGACTATTCCCAAAGACACAGCAGAAAACTGACTCCAGGACCGTTAACAGGTTTGTACATTACAATTCTGGTCTGTGTCCTGACCTATAAATATAAAGCTATAAATATGCTTTAGTCTATCACTTTTTTGCCAGTATCCTTTTACTTTCCTACAAAAAGGCTTATGTTAGTCAAACAATTATTAAAATTATATTTTTCTGACAACTTTTCACAGGAAAGAGCTTAGTAATCTCCCTGCAGGACTCTGTGTCTAGTAGTTTGTTAAGGAGTTCAATAAAACATTAAACCAAGAAGGGATGAACAACTGGACCAGGCACCACAGGGACAGGGAACCTATTTGGCCTCGGGAAATCCCAAAGGGCCCAAAGCAGCTTGTTCAGTTCCATCCTCAGGCTGAGGAGACGACCAGTGTAATTGGCCAGACCAGAGAAACAAGGACAAAAGCTGTGTCTGCACAGAGAGGGCCCAGCAGCTGAGCAGCAAGGTAAGAACCGTGTTTCTATTCCCCCTGAATGCTGAGGTTGTTCCAGACAGGAGAGCTGTGGGACAAAACTTTGCAGCTTTAACTTGAAAACCCCAGGAGAATGTTTTTCCCCTCTGCAAGTGTAATGGCTCTGTGTTTGGCACAGTTAGGCTTCAGTTCACCTCTGCAAAGCACCAGAATCCTTTTCCTGCAGGTGGTGGCTGTGGTTCCTCACAGGAGGGGCAGGAAACACCCTTCCGTCCAGTTGTGCTCCGTGGTGGGTGGAAGCAGTGGGACAGCCGGTGAGGGGCAGCGGGCTCTGCCTGTGGGTTCAGAAACAGAGTGCTGCAGTTACAACTCAGTGTCTTACCTCGGTGCAAGTCAGGAGGTCACAGTGTGCAGGAGGGCAATACAGCTTAAAAAGTAAAGCCAAGACATTTCTGGAAAGCTAAATGTGTTCTCATTAAGCATCTGTCAATTAGCACTCCTACAACTTTTTCCAGAATCCTTTTTAAGTGTAGAAGATCACTCTCAGGATGATTTCCTTGCAGGGACTAAACAGTGTCACTGCAAAACAGAGAAAGAGCTTTTAGTTTTAATTCCAAAGGCAGGAAGGAACCACTGGGAAGCTGAAAGCACCTGAGATGTGCGTTACTGTCAGGTGGGTGGAAAGGCTGGGAGAATAAAGCAGCAGCAGAGTGGATCTAAAGATGTTATTCCACTGCTTGGTACCTTCGGGGGGGAAAAATAATGAAAACCTGTCTTTTTTTCTCTCTCTGAATATCCTCATCAATATTTCATTCACCATAGTTTGAGGTGTTTAACTGAAAGCTGGTGCCTTTCTTTTGTCCTAAACTGACAGCAAGTCTGGGGCCTAACACTCACTATAAAAAGAAAAAGCAGATTTTTAATTAAAAACTATTTACTTCATTAAAACGTGACAGTTACCTGACGAGGAGCATTGCAGGCCCACGCTAGAGGAAGGGCTTTCAGCTAAGCCAAACTGAGGGGGTGAGGAATTAATAAAAATAGTCACAACATCCCCCCTGCAACACCCGCCCACCCACACTTGGTAAATCTCAGGCCTCCCCATCCCCCCAGATGCTGTGCTGCTCCTTACTGTCTCCTCAGGTGCTTCAGGCTCTCGGATCCCTTCCAGCCAGCGCAGAGGCCGTCAGCCCCCGCGGCCCCTCGCCCGCCGGCAGCGACAGACCTGCCTGAGAACAGGGAGAGGTTAATTAACGACAGCGACCACACGTCGCTGGACAACGCTTTCTGTCGCGCTAAACGTGCTCCTGTAGCATCGCCCAGAGCAGGAGGGATCAGACATTTCACCGAAGCCCTTACCTGTTGTAACAAAACCAGACCCAGAGCCACGTTACCGGTGAGTCAGGTTCATTCTGAAACGTCCCTGTTCTCCTTACGGCCAACTTGGTCACCAGCATCTACCAAACTAACAAGAGCTGCGAGCTTTTGGGAGAGTTCCCCAAAACCCAACTGGGCAGAGTATTTTAAATGACAAAAGTTCTAGTTACCTCAGGGGAGCCTTTCGGTCAATAAAATAAAAGAACTGGAACTGCTGGTTTAAACAAAAATAATAAAATCCACGTTTTAACAAGCTACAGGTACAAAACGCTCAACACACAAACTCCAACCAGTCACAACAGTACAGGACAGTTTTCTTTTTCTTTTTTCCTTTTTTTTTTTTTTTCTTTAAGGGGCAAGGGCATGGAAAAATACAGCACACTAATGAAACAAAATGCAAAAAATACAAAAAAATAGAAAATAGAAAAAATGTATTTACAAGTGATACATTACTATGATCAGAAAGCACAAAGACAATTGCTGCTATAATACATGCACTGGGTCAAGAAGGAACTACTAAAAACCTGCAAGGGAGCTGTTTGTAAAAAAAGAAAATTAAAAAAAAAAGAAAAAAAAAGAAAAAAAGACACACCCCACCCCCTCCCCCCTCAAACGAACAGGGTCAGGTTTGAACTTTTTTTTTTTCCCTAGTTTGCTACATTGATCAAAATCAAATATCCCCCAAAGTCCGTGAGTACAATCAGTACAAATACTACATTTGTTTTTAAACTGCAGGTTCAGTTGTAGGAGGGGGGGAAAAACAGCAGCTCATTGTAGATCCATATACAAGAAAGCCAGAGTAAACTGCTCTACATGCTAAAAATTACAGCAAGCCCCTGTCTGCTACATAGCATGATCTTAGCAGGTTTTTCCTTTTTATTTATTCATATATATATCTATATGTGTGTATATATATATGTATAAAAATCGTGCCCTTTTTCACTGCAACATGACATCTGGGTGGAAATGTAACTTGTTACAACAAATTTTTATATGTATACTGCAAGAAGTCACTCAATGTCTGTGGATTTAATAAGTAACCTCACACCACAGGAAATATTTAATAAATCAAAAAAAACCCAATATTGTGACAGAAGACCTTCTGTCTCAGTTCTTTTCAAAACCGAAGTCCAGCAGGAAACTGGTCCCAATGTACACGAGGGGTTCTCTGAAGAAGCTTCAGTTTGCTTAAACCGTTTTTTCTTTTAGTGTTCACAAGTTTTTGAACGACTTCAAGCCGTTTTCAGTTTCAAGTCTGTCTCTTCCTCTCTCACAAAGGTAATAGTCTGGTACTAATCCATCTGAGCGAGGAAAAGAGGAAAGTGGCTGCAGTTGCACAAAGGGTCCCCAATTCCAATCTGCAGGGAGATACGGAGTCACACGCAGCTCCAGGATCTTTGCTTTTTTTTTCTTTTCCTCCTTTTGATACAAAGTCCTTTCCTAAAAGTCCCGTAATTGGTACCTTCCCAAGTACCAGCCAGTCCAGATGGCAGGAGACGACAAAGCCACAAGTTAAAGTGAAAAGGACCAAGGCAGAAGTTCAGGTCACTTTCTATCTGTTCCATCATACTTCCAGGAAACGGGAGCTGCTGGACTTGGAGTGGAAAGGCTCAGACCACATGCGACGTAGATCGCCCTAGGCAGGAGAACAGCAGAAGGACCACGCCCTCAGAAACTTCAAAGTCCATTTAGAATTCAGATTTTAAAAAGCACATATAATTGCAAGCATGTCTTAAAGCAAATCTATTCTTCGCCTACTTTGCAAATGACAATAAAGATAGTCAAAAATAAATCCTTTCCCTGTCAGGCCAGAACATCTTATTTTGGCAGCAGATCTACCTAAAATGGGGTTCTGATGGGAAGGAAAATATTTATGCAGGTGGAAAATTCTGCCATTTCTTATGCTCCACTCTGCAGAGTGCGAGGTGTGTGTTTCGACAACAGCCCCGTGACAGGAGAGGTTACATTTTAAAATTTCAGTTCAGAACCAGTGACTGGAAAGAGGTAAACAAGGATCTGCCTCTCCAATCTCTGTCCGACCTTTGTGCCCGCATTCTTCCACAACCAGCTGGGTGAGGACAAATTCACTCACTTAATTAAACAGCACTTAATACTTCAGAATTTCGTTAGTTTGTAATTACTGGTACTTTTATAGACATAAATTATTTTCTATTTCAGGAACTCAACTCTCAGCTCCAAAGCTGAGACTGGGCCTGGGCTGCTCAGGAGGGGTGAGGACACACGTCACCTCAGGAGAACTGGTGCCCAGTGCGAGAGCCGTGACCGCTTCCAGCTGAGCCCCGAGCTTCCTGCTGCAGATACATAACCCTTCTTACCTTTAAATAGGCCATGGTGAGGAGCGGCAATAAAGTGAACGGTACCAAATAGAGGAGGGCAGGCTGGGCTGCCCGGTGAATGCGAGAAGCTACTGTTGCAGTTAATAGACCTGAAACAGAAAAAAGGTGACAATTATCTTTAGGTTGCATATGAATGTTCTAATCATTTCATCCACACGTGGCTCCCTTCCCCACCATTTTAAGAGACAAGCTGTGGAAAAGGTACTTATCTGTGCTTCCCCTTCCCTGAATAGGTTTAAGACAAACAAAACAGTGAAAAATTACTCTGTGTTAATATTAGTCCGTGGTGAGCCACTTGCTCCAGATTTGAATCTCAAAGACTGAGCTAAGAGTAATTCAAACAAAAGACAAGGAAAGGCGAAGGGGAGGCAGTTGAGCGTGCTGGGCTGGAGTGTGCTCCAGTGCTGGTACCTCTCCAGACTGTCAGTCTGAGGCTCCTGGCCTGGGAAAGGGGGGGTGAGAGGAAGGATTGCACACACCAGGAGAGATTTTCCTGGATACTTGCCCAAAGAGAATGCAGGGGGAAAAGCAGGAGGGTGGGAGGAGGAAGGCTATTGGTAGGAAATGGTCTTTTCATCCTCAGGGCTGCAGGAGGCCAGGATGAGCACACACACGTCCCGACCTTAGGGAAAAATCTATTTTATGTTAGGGAGGAGAGGGAAGGCTACATCAAATCAGAAACAGCGTTCCAGTTGTGACTACTTATAATTTTCTATACATACTAAAATGTCACAGAATCATAAGCATTAACAGTAGGATACAAAAATTACCTAGATGTGCTCCTGCACAGCATAAGCCATCTAGAAACTCACGTATTTTTCCCCATAACCCAGGTATGAGCTACGACACCTTCTATGTGAGTAAAGCAAAGTATAAAAAATTGCTAACAAAAATACACTGATAATCTCTTTCATCCTCTAAATTAAAGATAACAAAAAATATTTCTTTAAAAGGAGTCTACAGAAGTTTTTTTCTCCCTGGACCATCCCAATGAAACCCAAAGAGAGGAGGATTAAAAAAGAACATAACAAAGCATTCTCCCAAAGCCTCTTTACACTTGCTTTCATCATCTTTTAAACCTACTACAATAATCCCACTTCTGCTCGCTAAGCAGCTATGCGTATTAAACTAATTACTCACCTACAAAATATCCAATAAGTGTGCAGTGAAAGTAAGAGACCTTCTGCATACGCCCAGAGATGTTCCCTGGTCCTGGGGCACCACAGGAGTCACTGTTGGCTTGTTTTTTGTAGTTATCGTAGCGCAGGACGAAGCAGAGCAGAAGACCTGGCATCACAATGTCTCCGATCCCCAGCATGGAGAAGTGGCTGCCTGTGGAACTAGAGAGCACCCGGAATTGGGTTTTCGTGCCCAGGACACAAGGTGACAAGCTCTAGACTCCTCCACTTTGGTTCTGAGCTTCATTTTGCACATCCCTTCTTTCTACTGTTGAGCTTTGATGTAGCAGAAGCTCAATGTTGGCTACTGAAGATGTTTTTCCTGAGTGATTTCACCACTTAGTTCAGTTTTAAACATATCCATTTTGACAGTAATGACATGCTGCTCCAAACCAGTTTATTTCTACCAGTGGTCTTTAAACTGCTTCTGCTCTTAACTCACTCAGTGAAACACATCCACCAACTCAGTTTTTCTGTCTTCTCTCTTCGAAGCAGTGATGGGAGGCACCAGCTGACCATTTTATCAGACTGATTATCGCTGATACGACACCGCCCCTTCGCTCCCCTGTGCACACAGCACCTCTGATGCAAGGCAATAACTCTATTTATGGGCTTCTCAGGTCGTTGGCCTCATTCAGACAAAACACGTAGAAAACTGTAGTCTCACCAGACTCCCAGAAAAGAGCAAATTGCTAAGCAGATTAAGAACTAAAATTGCCCATTATCTTAAATCCAAGGTCTTTTTCATGAAAACTAAGCTAAATTATCACAAAGTTGACAAAATGAACAATTTTGATTTGATCGTTGCAGACGATAATCAACTCCTAATCGCTGTAATTTCAGGATCCCAACATCTAAAGAAGCAAGAGCAGATACACCAACACAACCCACCGTGTAACCGCTGGGGCTCACAGCCCAGCCTGGCCTACACGGGCCTGTCCAGAGCCTGGGACAGGAAGGAGCCCCTGCAGCAGAGATGGGAATCATCTCCCCCCAACACCCCACGTTCCTGGTAAGCCCTCGCTCACATCCGCTTCTAACTCCCTTCCCAATCACTTGCCATTATGCACTAATCAAGACTATTCTGATTTTATAATAAACCTCAGGTTTTTTGCTTTTAAGCATTAGGTCATAAATCCTACAAGAGCAGTCATTAAACAGTAGAACTCACTCCTATGTTGAAAAGTGTATCCTCTTCTGAACAGGCCACTTTTTAACCTAATTAGGATCATTTCTGCACACAGTCAGTCAGCAAATGCAAAGTGTCCCATCCTCACTACTCATTATAGACCTTTTTATCATGAAGAGGGAGAGACTCAACAGGGAACTGAGCTGGTATGTTCCAACAGATTTAGTGCTAATAAAAAGTACAGTAAGGGAAATTTTTTCTTAAATAATACAATAAAAGAATTACTGATTTTACCTTGGAAATACAAGTTTACCAGGCAGCGACAGACGGGGAACGTCTCTGCCCACATTTGGTCCCAGGTGAAGTTTCCGGGATAAAACATCAAGGGGATTATCAGCTGGTTGTGTGGCCACTTTGACCATAACGTTGCTGTTAAAGATGTAGGCAGAAAAAAAGACCTATGGAGCAAGAAAATAATCAGAAATTACACAGAAATTGCTATTATGTAGTGACTCAAAAATGTGTGGGTTTTTTGCTTTGCTTATTCAAGAAAAGAAAGGATATGGTCCAAATTTTCCATGCATACATTGTATATATGACAAAAGGCAAAATGTATTTCAAAAATTCAGATAAAGTTTTTTACACTATTAATTCTCAAGAATAACTGGAATATAGTTTCTGATATCAAGACTCTGATCAATAGATAAAGTCCCTTTGGCAAAGGACCTGTCCGGACTACAAGCAGGTGGTCCAGGACTAGAAAGGCAGGTACCAGGGTACTGAAAATATGAGAAAACTTGAAAGCAAAGCAGAGGTGAGTGCGGTGCTCAATGATGCAACATTCACTTCAACCAGGCTCTTGGGCTGCAGCTCATCCCTCTGGGAAACGGATTGGCCACCAGCAAGCGCTGCCCTGCATCAGCGCTTGGTGTTACGCAAAGGTAAAACAAAATCCTTTCACTATTACAAAATGTCTTCTCTCAGGTTCCTTGTAAAAGCATGGTAAGGTTTTA
Organism: Calidris pugnax; assembly: GCF_001431845.1. Taxonomy (NCBI): domain Eukaryota; kingdom Metazoa; phylum Chordata; class Aves; order Charadriiformes; family Scolopacidae; genus Calidris; species Calidris pugnax. Next base: position 8,698,319 of record NW_015090783.1, on the reverse strand, counting down.
CCCCAGCCTTACTGGCTGTCCCTCAGGCTGCACCCCTGTTTGGCCATTTCACTGCTCATCAGAAGCTGGTACGTGTACACTGTGCCAGCGTGGGTCAGGATTTGGGTTTACTTAGAAATGCTTGTTCTGATCTTCAGCCAGGCTTTCAAAACTTTAGGTCCCCCCTTTTTTTTTTTTTTTTTTTCTTTTTAAACAATATGCCAGAGTTGAAATATTCTAAGCATGTTTCTGCTTTTGTCAACTAATTAGCAAGGAAATCATTCTGTATCCTGCTGCAGACGTTAACGTCTCAGAAAGGAGCAATGAAGCTGATCTTCTGGCTTTGCCAGATTTCATCAACTTCATACTAGTACATTTCATGTTAGAATGGCCCAAGGCCAATTACAAATCCAAAGGATAAAAACAGTTTTAGCAAAACGAAACAAAACACTTACCCAAAAGACATCATAAATTAGTAACCCAGAGAGTAGCAAGCAGGAAACCTTCAGGCTCGGCAGCCGAACAAAGGCTATCATTGCAACACACAGGCCCATAGCCAGAGCTACAAAAGGCAAGCACATAATTAGTTCACTAAAAAAGGCAAAATAAAACAAACCAAAACAACCCAAACCAATACCTCCCCACAAAAAAACACCCTAAAGAAGCCTCTGTTTGCACCTGCACAGCACTGACCATCCACTATTTCCAGATAGTGAAATTCTTCTTACCAGAGTTAAGAAAAGTCAGATACATTCAGTAGCCAAGGGCGACCGTGGTCCCCTGGCAGCAGAAACGCCCCTGCAGGCACAGCTGCCCATCCCATCAGCTTCCACCACCCACCACAAAGACATGTTTTCATGGCTTGTGTCCTACAGACTCCATCTTCCCCATGAAATACTGACTACCCAGTCACACAAGCAACAAAACAACTCTGAATTCTTTGTGCCCCAGACACAGACCTCTACTTTTACACTATTAGGAGGTTTTCTAGTAAACACATAAAATAAATAGAAACCTTGACTCTGAATTCAGAAACAGCGTGGCTGCGTGGCGTGTTACAACATGATGTGACAAAAACCCACTCAAACCGATCTGCTTGGGCAGGATTGTGCAAGGCTGCCCCAACGCACGCTACGAAATGTTATCGTTTAGATACACCGGGATTTCCCAAGAACAAAAACCTACGTGAAAGCCCCTACCTACCAACGGGGGAAAAAAATACGGGCAAGTCTTTTCCTAACCCCTCTCTCAGGGGTGAGTTTTCAGCCAGATCAAGGAGCTGAATGACGTGCCGCGGCTCCCGTGTTAGTTCTGTTCCAAGGGGAATTTTGTCAGGGTAGAAAACTGGGACTCTACACTAAAATTAAAAATATAATCCCAGTCTTCACAATTGTGCAATTTCCTGCTTCTGTAAGCCAAGCCTCAGCTACCAACTGACAATCAAACACACTTCAATTGGTTATAAGTAAATCCCTAAAGAGATACTTACAATAAAAAAGTTTAAAATTTAAAAGGTAATCAACTTTCATCTGTGATACCGGTATATTTACAAGGAATAACAGAGCCCCGTTGGGACCAGATTTCACTTAAGTACGCAGACATTTGTAAACAAAACGTCTAGTATTCATAGTCTCATGTGACACAGAATCTGTAAAAAGTTATAATCCTATTTTGACCAATTCACCTGAGAGATGTGGAGTTCTTCCATCAAAACACCAAGGAAATGTTTCCATACGGATTGAAGGGGAAAAAGAGCCACCAGTCACCTGCTGGGGGCTGATCCCATCTGCTGAGAACTGACAAGCCCAGCACAACACTGTCACGGCTGCCAGTTTTAACAAAGTAATGGGATTACTCAGATAAAAATGTACCCTAAATCATGCCGCATAACTGTAACTGGCGATAAAATGTAGAGCAAATTATTGAGGTTTAAAGAATTTGACACAGCAAAGCAGCGAGAGCCGCTTCGGTAATTCAATATAGCCTTCAGTTACAGACTTCCTCGGGCACAAGAGCAAATACAAGGGAACAATCTGTCTTAAATCAAGGAGGTTTCTCTAAAGCCAACGTTAATAATAGCTCAAACAAGCCTATATTTAGGAGAGGATCTCCAGGTTATAATTAACTAGAAGTGGAAATGTTTTAACCAGCGTGAAGTTTTATCTATTGTTCAGACACCCCATTTCTGTGTCACTGAAACAAACAGGCACACGCGCAAGACTTTCATCAAACTGAGCAAATACTGGGTAGGAAAGGAGGTGGAAAAAAGTCCTTTAGATGACAGTGAAATACAGATGTTAACAATTAGGCAGTTTTGCAACTGCTCTAAGAAACATTGGTAAATTTAAAAAACAGAAGAGCGAGTAGGAGTCACACAGGCCAAAGTGCAGTCAAACCAACGGGCTTCTCCAAGTGGCCGGCAGCTTCCTTTTCCAGCAAAAGAGTCCAGCAATCATAGGAGAAACAAAGTCATCCATATCCAAGCTCACAGATGGTGTTAACAAATTAAATAAGGCAGATCTCCATTAAAATATACTCCAAATTGGAGTGGGGGGTGTAAAATGGCCACACAAACAGTAGCTCTGGGTTGGAAGTGTTGGGCAACGGGTTAACAAAGCTGAATAAGAAAGAACTAACTGAAAGAGTTAACCTTCAATTAACAGAACGAATTAACTTCAGAGTCCCTGCAAGCACACTCCTTATGGAATAAGGATATTCTGAGGATTATGCATATTCTCACATTTTTTATTAGACTCTCTGGATACAGCTTATTTTTCAGCTTCACTGCGCTACTGCCCCCAGAACAGACGAAACCGCCGCGATGCTGCTGTGGTCTCTGGCTTACACAGCATTATGCCAGTTGCCACGGGTTAAACTTCCCCCCCAGCCCTCCCACTGACCTCTGACAGACACAGGTACCAAAGTTCTGACATAGCGGCGTTCCTAAAAAACTCTCAGATGATTTTTTGAAGAGTAGGAATAAGAACACACACCGGGAAGCAGCCTTCCCACTGCACCCTCCGGCTCCCTCCACTGTATAGGAAAGCTTTTAACCAGGCTTCACTAGGGGACAGTGACCATCCTTGATGGGTCTGTCATCAAACAATCCACTCTGAGAAATGAGCATTTCAAGACCTACAAATGTACATCATCGTATGCCAGAACAACCCTCTGGAGACAGTATCTGCTCATTCTGTCCTGTAAACTGGCCCTGGCTTCAGAAACAGTTCAACCAACTGCTGCGCTGACGGGCAGTTGTAGTATCTGAGCCATGAGGACCGTTCTGGCAGGAATTGCCATACCTCGACTTCGCAAGGACTGGAAATCACCATGAAGTATTTCTCCTCCTTTTTACTCAGCTCTCAAGTAGAAATACTCCGCTCACAAAGACGGAATCAAGCACACAGCAGCAAGCCACACACACAAGAAGATCTGCTGGCCCCATGTCTCCCCCAGCCGATGTGAAGCCCGTTCACAACATTCTTCCATTTTCTGCCCACAGTGAAACAGAAGATCGTCCCCGCGTGAGCCAGGAGGAGGAGTCCGACCCCAGCACAGCCAGCAGCTGGCAGGCGCCGGCTTAAAGACCTGCGAGTGCTCCACTTGCATATATGACTGAGCAGTTCTTATTGCCCACGTTTCCCCCCAAAGAAGATTAACTGGGGTCTCAAGTATCCAGTTACAGAGAAGCAAAGGGTAAAGGCAGGGACGATGCGATCCCGCTTGCAGCAGCATATCCCACTGCACAGTCTGCTTCCCTGATGAAGGCCAATAAATGCCCTTCCCTTTTCCATGGCACTTACAAACGTTGATTTAATTGGATTTGAACAAAGGACAGGAGGCTTACCTATATAGTACATGTCCTCTTAATATAAAGTACATAAGATACTCCAAAGCTAGACAGTATCAACACAATTCAGTAAATAATAACCACCAAGAGAAATAAAACCCAAAAACCACTCTGCACCAGTTGGCCATTACTCTGCAGATTAATTACCTCAAAGACCACTATTTCAGACCCAAGTGCTCACAAAAATAGCTATTTTTAAGTAAACGCTTCTGCAGATATATCAATGTAGACAAGTCTTTTCAGATTTTGTCCAAATCCACACTTTACACTCCATTTAGCTTTGCAGCTACTGCAGATCAAAAATCACCCTTGATTTCATGCTGGGCTACTCTGCTTAACACAAAACAAGCATCATCTGCATTTTTTTATTCGGTATCCGGGTCCTTTCAAAAGCATTCCCCAAAATACAACAGGGGGAATTTTTAAAGCAGCAAAAAGTATGAATGAAGCATAATGCCCACATACAAAAGGAATAAAAAAAAGCGCCAGGAGAGGTTTCAGTGCTAAGGACTTTCCACTATTTCGTTCAGGAGGAGCTGGGAAGCTGATGGGATGCATGTTTTCTATTGCAAGAAACCATTTCAAGAGCAGGCAGTGTGGTCCCAGCTTGTTTTCTTGAGGCAATCACAACCTCGGGGTGCCATTTCACGAGATGTCCTAAGCCAATTTAGCTGCCTGACACAGCTGAGGAGCAGAGGTCCTGCTCCTTTCCTATCACGTCCACTCCATCCTCTTAGATCCCATCGTGCTGCCACTTACCTTCTGCCAGATTTAGCACATACCTGACTGCACAATAATCCAATTCATCTCACTGCAACAGCAGCAAAATAGCCTGGCAAAAAGAGCACGCTGCCATTCTAGGGAGCTGAATCGGTTCACCATGTGATTAAACGAGTGCCAGAGCTGGCACAAGAGATGTGGAAGGCTGGAGGGAAGGAGGAAAGCTCCTTTTCGGAACAGTAAACTGCAAATTCAGTTCAACCAGCATGAAGAAAAAATAAATAAATCACACCTTCAAGCCAACTGGGTGCCTGCCAGCTTCACCCATCTCACCACACTAACTGGCAAGCGTCAAAGAGATCAAAGACAACCAGCTACTGTGAACCGTCTCACAACAAATTATTTGACCATCTGAACCAAAAAACAACAAGAAGCACAGCAAAAATTAACCAGATTGTTAAGATCAAGTTATGATTCATAAAGAACCACACATCTTTAACTAAAACTGGCGTTCCACCCTGCACCACACAGGTGCAGAGTCTTTCATGGGTGTTCTGGCACCTCCTTGCAAGCTTTTACAAACCAGAAAAACAGGCGTCCCAAACATCACCCTGGCGTGTTCCTGAGAGCGGTTGTTTTCAGGGAGTCGACCACGCAATATTACAACTCAGCAAGCCATTAATATCAGCACATTTCACCAATCACCAGGTGACTGGATGTGTCAGAACAGGCAGGGAACAGTAGTAAAACCCCTTCATTCACATACTCACCATCCATAAGGAGCCAGTGGCCGGTCAGGACCCAGATAAGGACAAGCATCACAGAGAGAGAAAAGGAGAGCAGCTCAGCAGCAGTGAAACGCCCGCAGCAGCCAAAGGAAATCCTAGGGACAACATATAAACATCAGCCAGCAGACTTTATGTTTCCATTTAAAGAACAGAAAATGGACACTGTTGGAACAAGGTTCAACTGCTGATGAAAGATGCCAAGAACAACTGAAGGGAAGTTCCTTTGCCACAAATAGGTACCAAAACAGCAACAAAATGAAAGCTTTCCTCACATTCAAATAAAGTGTGTAAAGCCTGAACTTCACAGGGATGGAAAAAACGCTGTAAATCCTGGCACCTTGCTTGAAATTGTTACCATGAATGCTATTTCCTCGTACCATCTAAGATAGTGTTTTTGCAACATGAACCCGAGTCACAAGGTTAAAAAAAAAAAAGTTTCAAAACATGACATTAACAACTGCAATTTTCATTAGCGTAACTACAATCCCTGCAAGAGCCACCATTCAAATCCATAGTCCAACATTAACAAACATTAAAATCCAATACCAAATCCCAAACTCTGAAATCTCGGCCAAAATAAGCCAAACTTCTACAACCCCCTGTTGGGAAACATAGTCCCCTGCAATGGTACCGCGTTTCCCAGGCTGGAAAGTCTGCGTGACTGGCAGAAATTGTGCTTCCTGGTTTCACAGTGGAAACATGGTGCTGGAACAAAAAAAATATGCACAAACACCAGCCCTGAAGCCCCGAGGATAATGCTCGTAACCAAAGACTCCGCTGAAGAATTCTCATTAAAAGAAATGAGTACAACGTACAAGGAGACGAGCAAAAGATTTCTCAAGTCCTTACTTGTTTTGAGGTGAACAAGGCCGTGTTAAGTACTGGCACATCGGGAGCAGAAGGAAAGCAAAAGCTATTGTTGCAAGGACTAGAAAAAAAGAAGAAAAGGTAATATTAGTACATTCAGACCTGATTTCTACAGTACACAAACAAGCTTCTCTAATTTGAAAAAAGGTCTTGAAACAATGTCCTATTATCATACGCTGCAGCATTATTATTAAAGCACGAGCAGCTCAAGGCTCCAAGGTTTTCTGCAGAACTTCTATTGTTAGTACGCTTCAAACTGCAATCAACAGAGAAGCTCTCAAAGGAATGCAACATCCCAAAACCTTAAAAAAAAAGTCTTAACATTATTCATGACTATGTGAGCAAGAAGAAGTTTTCCGAGTCAAAAAAAGAAAGATCTTACTACAGACTGGTTGTGAGATTCTTTTAAAATTCTTCAATGTATAACACAGACTAAGGCAGCTTAATAAAGGGTTTTTTCCACTTTTTAACTCAGACAGTTCCCCCCATCTCACTCAAAACCCTTTATTCACTACTGAAACACAGCACAGCATAAGATAAGCTATATCCAGTAGCTGGCAACTTAAATTTGTTAAAATATGAAGTGCTGTAAGTTTTTGAAAACAAGACGATAAAAATACATAAACACACAAATAGAATATTTCCATAAACATTTTCTTTTTTAAGAAGCATACTTATCCCACCCACGCATTTGTAAAAGCATTTAGGAATTGCTGGTATTTATAATAATATTTTCTTCCAGTTTTTTAAAAACTAACAGCGCTGAATTTGTACTAAGGACTGTGTAAAAGGCTGAGGAGTGGGGTGTGGAGACACAGCCGTGTCGGCATCCAAAACTGCTGCAGCAAGAACAGACCCAAATGAAAAGGGAAGGGTCGCTGGACATTTTCTGCAAATCCAATCTTTGTGCTGCCCTCTACTCATTGCTCCCAACGCTGCGATGGTTGGTGGTGGTTTTGAAAGGGGATTTTTTTTTTTTTTTTTCTCAAGTGAAGAAGTTGGGAAGGAATCAAACGTTCTCTTTAAGCCAACTGCAGAAAAGAAATTGGTTTGGTCAAACCACATCTTTCCACCCCTCAATTCTGCCCTTTCTGGTGGGAGGAAGATTTTTTTATATATATTAAAAAAAAAAAATCAACTCCTTTAAGAATTTTTTTTGTAAAGTGTCTGTATGCAAATAGCACCATGGAAACTCACAGTTCTATCACTATTTCAGAGAGGAGGGAAAAAAGCAGAGTGGGTAGGGAAAGAGTGAAGTGTGGCAGCTCCGCACACGCTGAGCTGGGAACCCTTCCAGAGGCGCTCGGCAAAGAACGCTGCCCAGAAACCTGTGTCCCTGCTGCCCCACGTCCTGCCGGGCTCACCACCTCCTGCCCTGCTCCCTCCTGCGCCTCCACCGCAGCGGGACTGACCCTTCATCACCCACCTTCATCACCCACACCGACCCGCTTTGCTCTTGTAGTCTCCCCTTCCCCTTCCTCCCCTCCAGCACGTCCCACGGGGAACCCTGTGCCTCCTGTCCTGAACCCTGTGCCTCCTGTCCTGCTGCCCCCAGCTGCTGTCACCCCAAAGCTGGGCTCGTTTAGAGAGTATAAGAATTAAAACGTAATCACACTAATACACAGTGCCCACAAGTGCCCACTCTTAATCTCATTCCTGACTGTCCAGGCTTCCAGCCATAAGTTCTCTCTCCCCTCTAGTCTCAATACCTATTATTCAACCAGCAATCCCTTGGCTTAACTGCTGTCTGCAGGCACCGTGCCAGCGCTTCAGCTCTGCCCTCTGCCACCAGCCGGACCCAGCCGCGGGCTGTGGGACTCTTTGCTCTGCCCACTTTTGCTCCTGGCTCTTCCCTGAAAAGCAGATCTTTGCCAGAGGAAGATTTGAGAGGGGTTTAAGAAACCAGACATCAGCTGTAATTTACAAATCCCTCAGCATCAGCCTCTGAAATCTACAAGAAGAGGATGTAAAATAGCAGGGCTTGAGCTTCAGGGGAGAGAGGGACCGAGTCCCACAGTTCCCAGCTCCGTCGGGGTCCACATCCTGCTGTACAGCCTCTGAGGGAGCTTTGCACTTCAGAAGTTCTGGGGCCAAAGTCCCCTGTGCTTAATGACACCCTCTCATGCAAGACCAAGGAAAAGCACAAAAGTATCATAAAACCTGGTTCAGGAATAAAGATGCCCAAGTGCACTAATCCAAACAGACCCAATCCTCTTAAACCTGCAACAAGCCCCGACTGACACAGTATCCTCTAATTACACCCTGCAAACGTTACGAATAAAGTCACAAATGTCAAGGTCATTCCAGAAATACATGGATCAATAATCTTGACAAATTAAAATTTGTCTTTTGTCATAAATCTTCCCTTATAATATCTTATATGTATGTATGCGTATATGTATTCTCCCAATATCTAGCATATAATGGAATTTATATGAAGTAATAATTTATTTTTAATAGGAAAGAATGTATTTGTCATAAGACAAAGTTATGAAGGCCACACTCAGCAGACCTCCACAGGACTGTGCCTCCAGAGCTGGAGGCAGGAGCATCAAGACTCCTGTCGATAGCAGAGATTTAGATTCCTGCCATCAACATCAGCCCTGTTGAGGAGGCTGGAGAGGACGTGCAGCTCAGGAGTGAAACCCCGAGGGAAAAGCCTGAGCTGATACACATGGATTAGGAGAGGATGTGAAGAATTTCAGGGTTTAGGAATCTTCACAGACTCAGTATATGGACCAAAGAGCACAATTTTTAAAAGCTGCTGCAAATTTGGAGCATTAGGAAGAATCTTGCTACCCTGAACCTTGTTGGTCTCTTGAAGAACTACCTTGTTACCCTTGCTGGTCTCTTGAAGAACTGCAAAAAGATCAAAAAGCCAAAATTTTCCAAAAATCAAAGCCCTGGTCTTTACCTAAATGACAAAATGTAAATAATAAATGAGATCAGAGGACTTGGAACTTATTGAGCACAAGTGTTTCATTTTTGTTCTAAATTCAAGCAGTGCAAAAGTATAATACTCAAAATGCTACTGTGACCAGAAGTACCCTTGAAATGAAGAAAAATCATGTAACAGCAAAAACCAAAATTAAACTGGGAAAAGAAGTCTCTGGATAGGACCTCCACGATCCTACAGAGTACCTGAATGATCAAATACCACGTACAGTCGTGAGCACTGACTTATAAACAAGTGAACTTTATGTAAAATAATACATCCGGCATCCTTCAAAACTGGCAATTTATAGTTCAGTAGGTTTAACAAATCTGTACATGGAAAATATTTCTCAAATAATACTTGTCTCTTTATTAATAGCTGCAGAGACACGAAAATACAACTGCGGAACCTGATGAGGTTTCCTTTAGCTGTACTATGACATGGATTATAATTCTTATCAACACTATTTAATTATATCAATGCTTTCTGTCCTATTCCAACTCTTATAATGAGAATAAAACTTACTCACCTGCTGTGCATATTGTAAAGACAACTTGAACTGAATCAAAGAAGAAGAACATAACTAGGAGGGAGACAGAGGCCCCGATGGGCAGGAACAGCGCCTGGGTGGAGTCAATGGTTTGAATACCTGCAGCAGAGAGAAAGGGACATTGAACTCGGGCTGTTTCTCACCACACACGTGCTCACCAGCACAGCTGAGGACTCGGACAACACAGTCCATTTCAGTTCTGGTGCAACAGGTGTTTACACTGAGATCCTCCTGCACAACCCTGACCAAGCACAGCCTGGTGCAAATCCAGGCCAGCTGAGCTGTGCGGCCGGGTGTGCACGGCAACAGCCCAGCTTTGCAGAATCCAAGAACTGAAAGCTGAAAGAAAAATCTATGATTTTTCTTTTTTCTCAGAGAAAGGGACATTGAACTCGGGCTGTTTCTCACCACACACGTGCTCACCAGCACAGCTGAGGACTCGGACAACATAGTCCATTTCAGTTCTGGTGCAACAGGTGTTTACACTGAGATCCTCCTGCACAACCCTGACCAAGCACAGCCTGGTGCAAATCCAGGCCAGCTGAGCTGTGCGGCCGGGTGTGCACGGCAACAGCTTGGCTTTGCAGAATCCAAAAACTGAAAGCTAAAAGAAAAATCTACGATTTTTCTTTTTTCTTGTGCCCTAGATAGAATGAATAACAAGTTTTAAAAAAATGACGTTATTTATGGCTCAGGAATCATATAGCAATTATATATTTGCTTCATTTTATACTAAGCAACATAAACGTGTGGAACAGAGCGTATGAAAGCTGTGTTTAACCTGTTTAACCTTTGCAGATGGTGTTAGACTGACCGAGCTCAGGCAAAGGGTGCCCCGGCTTCAAATTCCACTTGGGTGAAGGCCACCATGCACTTAAATTGTATCACTGGCTGCAATCACCAGATAACATCAAGCCTAACAATAACAGGCAGCTTTCAAAAAAACACCCAAGTCATTTACCCGTTTATGAAACTACAACTCGTTCAGTGTGCACTATTATAACCGCCTTTTATGCTAAAAGCCTACAAAAATTCATGCTCACATTTCATAGCTGGAAGCAATTTTAAGCAGCACCGAGATACTGAAATATTTTATTCCATTTATTTTCCCCCTCTCAGCCATGCAGGGTGACTACTGGGGGTATTAATAATGGGACAGGACATTTTTTCCTGTATTTTACCATGAGTTTTTAGAATTACTAACAAAATTGAGAAGATTGGGCTTTGAAAAGCCCATCTATCCCTGCAAATTCTAAAACTTAACCAGACTCTGTAGCTTTATTTACATTTGATCACAGTTGGGGGGTGGAAGAAGCCATAAGTGGTACCATAATTAAAAACACAAGTCATACTTATACTTGTAGAGCATTAAAATAACAGGTAACAACTGAAGTAGTCACTTAATAAGAAGTATGCAAAATGTCTCTAATGAAAAATTAATAGAAGACTCAGACCTAGATAAGATCTAAAGCCAATTTAACATCATTGTCTTATCCCAAAATAATTAGACACTGCTGTATGAAGCAGGGTTTTACCAGTCCCAGGACTCTAAAGAGAAGTGTTTAGGTTATCAAGTGGAATATCTGTGCATATGTAAATACACACACACACATTGTTTGTGTCTGTGTGAGAATGTGTCTGGTTTATTTCTGTCTGTGGAAGAGTCCCGGTTTGAGGACACAAGACAGGAATAGGGGTAAGTTGTCTAAATAATGGGTTACCCACACAACTCAGTTAACCAGTGTATCTGAGTATGTTGAAAAACCTCAAACACTACAACTTAGTATCTCTCATAAGTATTTAATAATTTTCATAAAATTAAAGCTAAACAATGAGGATGGAAGCCATGACGTTTGCACTGTGTGGTCATTTATTAGGTCAGGTCATGGAGCTATTATTCTTAAACATAAGTAGCACAATAAATTTTAAAAATAAAAAGCAGAACTCCTCAGTCACTTGGGCTTTCTGTGTTACTGAAGTCTGATGCAAAAGGGTGAAGTACAATATAGACAGTCTGGTGATGTCAGTGCAAAGACACAGCAATTCCTGTGCTCTAATCTGTGACTTAGATCTAGTTCCTTCTGCTTTGAGAAAGAGCATTTATTCACAAGCCCTTCAACTTCCCAAGGGAAAAAACAAACAAAGCAAAAACCCAGAAATGACACACTGCAAACCACCTTGGCATACGGGAATTAGTGCCTGCAGTGTTAAATGTCAAAGCTCTTCATTTCATTTCTGATTGTTCTGACAGCTCAGCCCCTTCCCGTGCCCATTCCCCAGCCCCAGACTCTTCTCTCCCTGCCCAGATGCCAAAAGCCTCAACCGTTCACTGCTGAATCACTGAGCACAGAAACCTCTTTGCTCTGGGGTGTCAACACCAGCAGTTTTTAAAAAAAAGCAAAAAAGCAAAAGACACTACAACATATGTTATTCATTTTATAACATTTAAGCTATATTTCTTACTTTAAACAAAGACATCTTAGCATTCAGGGATTTGTGCACAGGGCTGCTCACGTATCTGACTCCTGTCTTCCAAACTTGCTGAAACTATTCATTCTAGAGCCTTTTCTCAGAATATAAATCGCTGTAAATTAATCCCAGGTATGAATTTACAGCACACTGTGTACAACACATTCCACCCTAACTGTTCACGTATATATTTTTACCTGTAAAACACTGCATCTCAAATGGCCAAGCTGCCTGGAATCTATTTATAGATTACAGAAGGGAAAACCACCGTGTAGGAGCTGACATGTTGATCTCCATTCTGAATAGATCGTGTGTCCATTATTTTATTGTCCATTATAAATGAGTTGCCCAAAGCCATGTGAACTCTATACTTCAACTTCTCTATTGATAAAGCTGAATCATGGACTTGTTCACATGCACTGAGATCTCTCGCTGCTCACGGACTGGCTCATACGTCACAGTGATAAACTCCAGACAAAAAGAAATCACATTCCCTTCTCATAACTGTGTGGTGGTTTGTGTTGGGTTTGGTGGGTTTTTTTTAATTAAAGCAGTTTCCATTTCCAGTAAAACCTGGCAAATTGTGCAGTGTGCAATTTCTATGCATTATGGAAATGTTACATTGATGTTTTAAATTTAGCTTCCATGGGCACGAACTAGACAGCAGCATTAGTGCAGAGTGAGATGGTGAGACAAACCAGTTCCATTACATCAGGTGAACCTACAGCCCACGTAGCTGAAACACACGGACGGATGAAGCAGAAGATGCAGCACACCGAGGTGACAAAAAAAAGATAAAGAGTAAAGCTAACCCTTACTGTTATTGGTGCTGTTGCCATTAAAAGACCCAGCTGTGCTGCTGTTGTCCTTCTCTTTGTCTTGATTCTCAAAGTCCATGTTAAGAGACCTGCAGGAAACAAAGCAAAATTAACAGGCAAGTTTCAAACTCCTATTTATAGGCTCATCAGCGACGGTCTCATTACAGCTCTACCACAGCACCCTCTCCCTGAATAACCCCTTTAAAGCTGGTTATTAGAAAAAACACCACACACATAATGCTGGTTATTAAAAAAAAAAAAGGGAAATAATAAAAAAAGCTTACAGTTATAGATGAGGCACCAAATCACACAGGTTCTAACAGTGAGACTAGGCACCGTAGTGTCTGAATGTTAAGTGTTAACAAACTGCAACAGAGAGATTTATCTGCCTGGCAAGTGTAGAACATGATGGAAATGCAGTAAGTGTTTCACCTCTCTGATGTATATGAACTCTTTCCAAATTCTCATTTTGAATCCTATTCATTCATATCTAACTATCGGGTTTCATTTTTAAAACAATATTATGTCCTTCCTCTAAATCTTCCTATGAATGATGACCAAAACTGGCTTGTAAGCACTTGTCTGCTGAATGTAAGGTCTTACTTAATTGACCAAGCTTCAGCAAAGCCTAGAAAGCCTGGTTACTTACCAGATACCTATTTTGGATACAGGCAGAAGAGGTGACTAGAGGAAGCTCTGAATAAATAGTACAAATTGATACAACTTAATTCATCCATAGGAGCTGACAACATTCCCCTACATACCCAGCTCAGCTCTAATTGATTCACCTTTTCCTTTTGATATGCACACTTTTAAAAAGTTACAAAGTAACACAGTAATCTACCCCTTTTGCCACAGTCTCCGACTTCGATGCAACTTCTAAATTATATTCTAACAAATTTCAGTGTAACTTTCTGAAATTGGGGAATTTCATTTAAGGTCTGTTTTGGCCAGCAGTGATATCTATCCTTAAATTCTAGTTTGCTTTATATAAAAATACTAGCAATCAAGTTTACCATGATAGTTTCTCATTCTGACATATCATGCTACCCATGACTTAGCTGCAGGTGTATTTATTCCAATAAGCTGCAGAGAACCAGCAGAAGCTCTGTACAGCTCCTGCCTGATGTCTGCAGCAGCATCAAATACCAAGTATTTCAGTCAAACTTCCAGGTCAACAGGCATTAAACTCCTTTTCAAGTTGAGCTGTGACTAACTGTACCACGCAAAGTAAACACATTTTATTAATCTGGCAGACAAGTAAAAATCACGCCACAATCTTCTACACAATTCTATAGGCAAGTTATTTCAATTTGGCTACTTATGGCAATGCACAGCGGGCAATTCCGTGCTGCCGTCATTATTTCAATTTGGCTACTTATGGCAATGCAGTGGGCAATTCCGTGCTGCCGTCGATTCTATAGGCAAGTTATTTCAATTTGGCTACTTATGGCAATGCACAGCGGGCAATTCCGTGCTGCCGTCACATGGCCTGAAATCAAGCACGTAGAGGTCTGCAGTATCAGAGAGGTGTGGTGTGGTAAAGAAAGAGGGGCTGAGCAGTTTCACTCCATAAAATAAAAACAACAAAAAAGGCTCTTCCAGTCTAAAACGTTTTTGTCTCTTCTGTTTCTATCATGCAAGTGCTCCCAAAGAGAAGTATGAAATTAAAGCAGCTTCAGGGTTCAGGCAAAACATGAGGAAGCTTCAACCTCAGACAGACAGTACTTCTACACAGAGTGTGGGTCATCAACTAAGTTATCAAAAAAGACAGAGAGGCAAGGGAGAACGCTAAAATTCTAACAAATTAATCTGTTCTTCTTGGCTTGTTCTTCTAAAGATCCCTCTGCTCTCCCTCTTATTTGCTGCGCCTTTATCCTTCATTCACGCTTCCCTTTTCCACATTAATGCATTGTAGCCTCATAATTTTCCTCTCCAGCTATAAAACTCCAGGAGGAGGCTGACAACCCTCCAGGACTTGTTCCAAGATTTAGCCAAACAAGACAATTCTTTTCCCCGAGCAGCGTTTCATTCCTCTCTGAATTAGCAGAGTTTAGCAAGAACTTTGCACCATCATTCTCCCAGTGGCATCGGGCAACTCACAACTGAAGGGACTGCTATCAGCAAGGAACACTGGGAAGAGACTATTAGATCTACTGCTCATAAACAACTGCAGCCCTTTTTCTTTCATTGTAATAGTGTCAGCAATTATTACCTATAAACATCCCTACTTCAAAAGTAACCATAAATTAGGAAATTACTTTCACTTAGCAACACAGCTGCTCCGAGATCCAAGACAACTTCTGAATAACCTCCAACCATTTTATGATTTGGCCCTTCCCTCTGCTACAAATTATCCCTAACATAGTAAAAAAATTGAGAAGCGATCACTAAAACATCCTCCAAGTTAGTTAAAAATTGTACTGTAAAACAAGCTATACTGAAATTCTATCTACTGGATTGTAAAGAAATCACAAGCCGAGAAACATTTGCTTTTTTATGCAAGTTTCTGCTGGGCTTCCAAAGGCGACATTGAGCCAGCACCTCCCGTTGGGCAAGAAACTAGAGTTGTTTCTTGTGTGGGTCCTCCCAGTTCAGGCCGGTAGGATTTCCAGCACAGTGTTTGAAAGCAGGCACGGCTCAGCCTCCCACAGGGAGCCGCTCGGGAGGGTTACGCTGAGGCCAAAGGCATGAGTAAGCTGCTGGCACATTATTATCATGAAAGTTCAGATTCAACTATGGATCACTTCCATCGCAGCAACGCTTCAGGGAAACCCTGCAGGAGAATATTCTTATGAAACAATGGAGAAAACATGAAAGCAAGTATGTATCTACCGTGTCGCTGGCAGACGCAATATGTTCTTGCTCTACTTTAGTGAGGACACTCACCCACCTCACCAGCTCTGGGGCTGTGAGAACTGTGGGTTGCCACAGAACTGCCAGATTTCGGTTGCTCCAAATAAAAAAATTACGATCAGAATCAGTCATTGACCTGAGAGTTTAATTCAATCAAATCTCAATGCATATTATAGAGAGAGCACCTAAAATACGATCTGTGCTCTAACATCGGTACTGTCGCTTACAAAACATTGCTGTGAGATTAAAGGACAAGTTCCAATGCAAGACCTGGGGTGGGAATAAGAACAGGGGCAACAACAGCAGAAAGTGCAGGTAAAAAATGTCTTCCCTGCCTAGATGGAGTAAGAGTGCCCGAGTCCCTACCTACATAAGCTGTAGGTGCTTATGAACACCAAGCACAGCCTTTCTTTTTTTAATTGTGAAACGTGTACCCTGATTGCAGTAAATGTCAAGTTGTAAAGCCAACCATGAGGGCACTGTCTGAACTATCTTCTATTTACACGCATACTTTAGGTACCCAGAGCCTAGAGACAGAAGACACCAGCTTCATCCCACGCTTCTTGGTTTGGTTTAAAAGCAGATACTTGAACAGGTAGATTCTGGGTTAAATCAGGCTTTACGTAAGCCAAGAGACCGTGTCTGGGTATGTGATAGGATAGAAAAAGATTTAGCTGTTACCTGCTTGCAAAGTAACCCGAACATTTAAATCACAGAGAAGCACTTGGACAAGAATAGGTGGCTGTCCTGCAAGAACCCATGGAAAACAACCTGTTTCAAGCTAAGCTCACCTCTTTAAAAATCCATAATTAATACATATACACGCATGCTCCAGTTTACAGCCTGTAACTGTATGAAAGATTACACTTGCCCTTCTGACTGTCAATAATAAAGTATATCAAGTTCAAGGGCTGAGAGACAGTCAGAATGCATATGGGAGAGATGTTCAGAAGGGCTTGAAGCTAAAATTCCTGACCAAGCACAAATGTAGGAAGGAAACACTTGTTCATCCACAGTAAGAAAAGCAGGAACTCAACTATAAACTGCACTTCGTTCTGGATGTGGACTTTACCCATGATTTATTAGACATTCTTCTGAATATCTCGGAGGTTTGGGGGTTGTTTGTTTGGGTTTTGGACAAACACTGCTTGTATGAATAAGGACAATGGCCCAGGGCTTTCCTCTGTTCCCCTGAAACCTCTTGAATTAGACCAGATCCGCTGCGCACGTGGATTTTATCCTAATGACTCACCCACCCAATTCTTTCTGATCCTATTACTGCACTTCTGCTCAAGGCATGGGCCAGTGATACTGCAATACCTCTGTTGCCTTCTTTTCAGACTGAAAATCAGAACCAAACCCACCCTCTGCAACATGAAGGTTAACTAAGGAGGGCTATTTGCTTTTTGTCTTACGATAGCTCCATTTGAGACAAAGCACTTAAATCTAGGTGAAAACATCATTGTTGTCATTTGAGAACAAGCACCACGGGCCATTCCTTTGTCTTTCTGGCGAGTCGCTTTTCTCAGAAAATCCACCCACTTTGTCAGAAGCTTTTATTTTACTACTTTAGGAATTTCCAGATTACTATAATTTTGCAAGTTATTACCACACTTGAATTTCTTAAATAACTTAGTTGTATCTTAGACCCCTTTCTTAACACCACTTCACAATTTTCTGTAACAACCTGCTTTAGATGTCATTTGCTGACCAAACAGAATGGGAATTTGTCCAAGTCACCATCATAACTGCAGGTTTCCGCTCTGACACCTGCTAAAGAAACTACATGTAGGAAATTAATTTTAAAACAATGGGACCCTATCTTGGTCTGTAATAACTTGTATCCTGGGGTCTTCAGGATACAGGCAAAGGAAGGAGACTAGAAAAGGGTATTTCCTTAATTGATTTGTGTCCATCACCATCCCACTACTCAGCCAATAAGGCAGATTGTTCTCAAGTTTGCGGTCCTTGTTACCTGAGCAGTTTTAAATGTAAATAATAGGACAAGACGGTTAAAGAGCATGTGTATATAGCAATAGGATGGCAAAGAGCAGGGAAGTATTTTTAAGAGCAAGGAGCTCTGAGGAGGCAATATAAGTTCAAGCACTCCTGCTGGTTTATATTGCATTATGTTTTGAAAATTGAATTTTAATAAATGCTGTGCCTTCTTGCAGCCAAATACAGTTCCTTTTACACAACTGCATACGTTCAAATAGTTAAAAACTGAATTAGTCCCTCAACTATATGCTACATTGACCCAAAACTTGAAGAAAAAAGTCTAAATACATACAGTATTTTTTTTTATTTTCATGATCTTTAGATTTTGTCTTCCTAAGGCCTTCTATTTTAATCCCATCAACAGTGCTGTTACCTAATACCCTCCAGCAACAGCAGACAGCTCTTATCGAAAATTGCCTCTTTCATTATATGATTTTATTAACTTATGAAGGCGATTTAAAACCTCTTATCCCAACAGCTGCAACATATCATATGTATGACCGTGGCCATCATCTATTTCAGGAATACTCAGAGCAGTTCAGAGACTTCACAGTGAATGTATGGCCTTTCACCACAGACTTGTTAAATGAAGCACCGTTCTTCAAGAAACAGGAAGGAAAACATGCTGCACTGGTAAACTCTCATTCTGTGATTATTTTTTTTTTTAATATGTCAGTGTGAATCTCATTCCTCAGGTGTCACTACATTAAAGTTAACTGTGTAACACAAGCTGCAAGTCTAAAGAGACAGCAGTGTTTTCTCTCAACTGTATTCAAGTCTCCCAAAGAGGGGAAAATTTGATTTTTTGGAGATTTGAACTTATCCTGCAGCAGTTCTCAGACACTCTGCTGGAATTCCACACTGACGGTGCTTCCCACTTCTCTATAAAGCTCTTCCTCCCACCCAAGCAGACAGCACTGGGACTCGGGAATCTCTGCTTTACAAGACTTGTTTGCAATCACAAGGACATGATGAATCGACCAACACTGAAACATTATATACAGAATTCTACTATTGATAACATTACATTCCTCTCTCTCGACAATCCTTTTATGCCCTACAAAATACAATTTGACACAGTTGCCTTCAAGGACTAACTTCTAAGTTATCTTATATGTGTTGTAACTTGACACACAACTATGTCTTTCAGAAACCCCAATTAGGTACTTTTTCTTCCTTTTACGTTTCCTTTTCAGAGGCAAGAAATATTTCATTTACTTTAGTCATCAGTCTGACAAAGATACAATGAAACAAAAGGCATAAATAGAAACTGTATTGAGTCACTGCCACATTTTTATTTGAAAAATTCTGCAGAACCATAAAGAAAAATCTTACCTGAAACTGCCGTAGACTATGAGGAGAATAGAAATCAGGAAAGTAGACACTTGACTGGAATCCACAAGGGAATATGCCCTGGAATGGGGAAAAAGAAGGAAGGTGTGTCATCATCAGTGTCCATTTCTCCACTGCCATTTGCTAATTCTTTTTCTTGTACTACAAAGGGAGAATTGGATGACAAATCTTCATGGCAACTCTCTCTAAAATACTCTGTCATCTCAGAATAGAAAACCTGTAGCTTGTAAATTAACTTTTTTTATATTCAAGACAGCAGCATGCAAAATCTGTATGACAATGAAAGGACAACTCAAGATCCTTGTAATTTCTTCTGAGCTCACCACAATCAATTATTTTTTTCTCAAACACATTAAATTGCTTCAATTGCAACTAATGCGACCTTGCATGCAAATAACACTAACTTGTTTTCCGTAAGGCTTCTTATGTCTTAACCAATAATAGTAAGTAGCAATATAGCATTCCAGCTTCATTTAGTCCAGGGGAAAAAAAAAACCCAAACACCCAAAGCAAACCAAAACCCCACAAGCTGCAAATTATTTATTAATTTATTTATTAAACCACACACAATTACTTCCTTATTGCATCTTGCAGACAACTTGATACGGGATTCCCCGTAGCAATTTCAGCAGGAGACTTAAAACTCAGCGTTATTTAGATCAACTTCCTGATACAACACACCTTTGTGTTTAAAGCACAGAAATATAAATGCTAATATTTGCCGATTTTTTTCCCTATCCTTGGCAGAGCAAACCCTGCTCTGTAGCTTACACTGAAACTACTTTAGATGTGGGCGTTGAGACAGAGGTGGCCTCAGCAAGCCCCTGGTGATGGCCAGCTGGGGAGAGTGGGGTCAATGTACCAGGGGACAGACAACCCTTTAAGAGGGACCTTGAGGAAGGGACCAACAAGACGCCGGCAGCTCACAGGACAAGGGAAATGATCACTCCCACTCCCCAGCACTTATGAAGCCATATCTCAAACCCTACCTATGGTTTTGGGGGCCTGGGAAGCAGTGGGACACCAGGGTAAGCCAAGCAGAGGGCCACCACGCTGGTGTGGGGTACAAGGTACAAGGAGGGGCTCCAGGAGTTGCACTGCAACTCCCAGCTGCTTTCCAACAACTTGTGCTAAAGTAATGGAAAAGGGAAAGAATAACGCCCGACGTTAATTGCATTAGTCTTATGCTACAAAAAAGATAACTAACCTTTTCTGAAAATCAACCAAAAAGCTTAATTTCAGCAACACTACAGATATGGAACAAAGATAATTGAATTACATATGGAACAAAGATAACTGAATTACATGACAGTTCCAAATTAAATATCACTAAGCAAATAAAAACTACAGATAGAAGACAGTTAAAGAATCACTCATCCCATTCCCAATTTAAAAGCAATTTAGAGAAAATCACCAAACCACTAGACACACACTTTAAAATACTTTTTTTTTATATATAAACACAAATGTGAGCCGCTAGAGAAAATCACCAAACCACTAGACACACAGTTTAAAATACTTTTTTTAATATATAAACACAAATGTGAGCCTTCTACTACAGAAATTCAATATTAAACATCACTGAAAAACAGACTGCCCCTTTTAGATGACATTATATGCTTGTAGAATAAGCTTTTAAGAATTGAGAAACTACATCTGTTCATCACCAGAAATAACTTCAACACTACTCCAATGACAGTTCCAAATTAAATATCACTAAGCAAATAAAAACTACAGATAGAAGACAGTTAAAGAATCACTCATCCCATTCCCAATTTAAAAGCAATTTAGAGAAAATCACCAAACCACTAGACACACAGTTTAAAATACTTTTTTTAATATATAAACACAAATGTGAGCCTTCTACTACAGAAATTCAATATTAAACATCACTGAAAAACAGACTGCCCCTTTTAGATGACATTATATGCTTGTAGAATAAGCTTTTAAGAATTGAGAAACTACTTCTGTTCATCACCATAAATAACTTCAACACTACTCCACACTAAAAGTGAAAAACAAGATGTCTTAGTTGCTCATAAAGTTGGTGAACACATAAAGATGAACTTAAGCTTTATACATATTTATTTTTTTTATTTTGGCACACTAAAAGTGAAAAACAAGATGTCTTAGATGCTCATAAAGTTGGTGAACACATAGAGATGAACTTAAGCTTTATATATATTTATTTTTTATTTCGCTCATGTTTGACCTCTAGTTTCCAGGATGTGGAGCAGAGGCCTCTTAAAAGCACCCATGAAGATCAATATAGTGAATTGCAAACACATGCAATATGTAACTAAGCACTTCCAATCAGTGGCTACATAAATGCTCTTCAGGTCATATACGACAGAGTTCGTAGCACGTTATTTTTAGCCAATGATTACAGCCAAGCAGACACCGAGAAGAAAGGGATTAAGGATGAGCACATTAGTTTTATGTCCTGTTACAAGCTTCGATTTCAAGGAGACACATTCCCTCACCCAACCTTGGGAGAGGGGAAAGGGAAACTTTGTATCCTGTTTGGATTTGAGAATAAATAGTGGAATTCATCTATTAAAAGAATCTTCAGGAACTCCAACTTTATAAGAAAAGCAAAATGATTGAATGGAATTTCAGCTGGGATTAAACACACCCAGGGTTACGCATCAAACTTTATTAACTGATGTTAATAAAATTGTATCTTCATAAATCGGCAAGTACTTTTGAGATTATAATGTTTCCTACATAATTCATCATTGGTGGCAACTTTGGAAGCTATGATAATTAAAATGCCATTTCATCATAATTACTAAACATTAGTCAAAACAAGGCTGTAAATGTTAGGAAGATTTATAAAACGGATAAAATAAGGATGATGCATGGATCACGGATCAGCCCTGTGCATAAGCCACTGAGTTTTGTATTAAAAACTGAAGGCCTTTTGGTACGATGAAAGAAATTGAATACCTGCACCCCCACTCTAAACAAGGATCTAATACACCATAACCCTGCTGAGAGGCTGCGGTGATGAGGAGGACAGGTATGTGCTGATTCTTTGCAAGGGAGAAATAAGAACTGAAGTCCTTCCGTCCTACCCAAGAGAAGCACGATAATGTAATGTAAACTCATCACAGACCAGCAAACTCTCCCCAACTTTAGGACATCCTAAAAACTCAATGTTGGTATCGTGATTATGGTCTGGGAATACTCATGTTCACGGATACCCCTGCAAACAGGACCAGGGAGATGTAGCCACATGGCTTGAGTCAAGTGAGCAGCTCGGGCAGGTCCAGGTTCCATTCGAAGTTTCCAACACAAGGAGCCCACAAGAATAATTTTATAATGCTGAAACCTCATCGTAATAAGCCCCTGCATCTTTTAAACATCTAATTTTCCTACATTATAGATGTTATTGCACAAAAGCAGAACTGATTCCTAAAACCTTAACCACTGGACAACTAACAGACTAAAATCCTTGATCCCCGTTGTGGCTGCCCCATCCCTGAAGGGGTTCAAGGCCAGGCTGGATGGGGCTTTGAGCAACCTGCTCTAGTGGGAGGTGTCCCTGGCCAAGGCAGAGGGGTTGGAACTCAATGATCTTTAAGGTTCCTCTCAACTCTAACCATTCTATGATTCTATGATACCTAATAAACACTTTCTAATGCATTCATCCAGACTAGAGATAATAAGCAAATGACATGAATCACATGAAAAATTGAGAAGTAAGGTTACTTAAAAGTTTTGACTATTATTCAAAATGCCAGACAGTGAGCTACAAGCCCATTTGTATTTTTAACTGAGGTTTATAAGACCTTCAACAAGCCCAACAGAGTCCATGTGCATGTAACTGAATTCTCCAATAAAGCGTATTTCAAGTACACAAGTTCGCACACTCCCACAGCCCAACACGGCATCAGCGCCACGTCCTCCCCAAATGGGATCGGCCACAACCAAAACCAAACCCCACACTTAGGAAATTCTGTGCAGTCACATTTAGCCAGCCTTCCACTGCACATACAAAAATAAAGCTGTCTTCCTTCTACACAGAATTTTGTAAAAGTAAGTATTTAATCTCAGAACAAGTAGTGGAAACTTACGCACAGAAAGTGCCTGTAACAAGCCCGTGCATAGTTGACTTAAATACTGATTTTTTACAAGCAATTCTTAGTACCTTAGATACATGACAACCCATAAGGAAAAGATCATTACTCTTCATTCTCATTTTGACAACTAATACTGGATCAGACCACGCTAAAGACTGCTGTCTTTTGAAGGACTTCAGTACAGTTCACCGTGTGCCACGTTACAAGAACAACTACCAACCCATTTCTAAACTCTAGCATATATGCAGAACACTGCTCAAAATACAAAGACACCATTGGTTTTCCCAGGGAAGTACATTTTTTAGGATTCTTACACTACCACACCTAAAATTCACCCATGTAAGGAAGTTGTTTTAGAAGTAAGTTATTTAATCAGGCTATCAGACAGATTATTGTTACTCCGTCAAGGAACTATAGAAGTTGTTTTAGAAGTAAGTTATTTAATCAGCCTATCAGACAGATTATTGTTACTCAGTCAAGTAACAAATAACTATTTATAATTATTAGACTATAATATTAGACCCAAGTACTTCATAAAACCAAACACACCGCTGGTTTGAGTTTCTCTCTAAGCTCCTTTTCTCAGCCAGCCAGCGAGAGGTAACTTCCCAAACGCCTTCTCTACAACTCGAGATCTCACTCTGAACCTGCTGCATCTTTACACGGCTGAGATCAATTTTAGCACATTCTCTGCCATTAGGCATCTATTTCTGGCAGCTTCATGGGCAAGTGCTTACAACCCAGAGCCTGCTAAGGCATGCCAAGGCAGAGACACAGCAAGCACTGTTCTATAACATACTCTGTGTGTCAGCCCCAGGGCTATACAGTGAAAGTATTGTCCAGACAACAATCCCAGCAGCGAGCTCTCCAGCCTGGCACAGACTGCTCCATAGACCTTTACCTACAGAACAATTCCAGGGATGCCCCCATGGCGACACACCACCACTTCCACGCGTCCCCAACAGTAACCACGCAAAATACGCCACACCAGTTACAGCTGGCGTTCCAAGCAGCACTCTCCCTTCTTCTGGGAAAAAAAATGAATAACTTCTGTATTCCCAAGGGAACAGAGACCTGCTTCATTCACAGCTAGAGGAGATGGTAACCAGCTAATGAAAGCTGAAACAACAACACTAATAGCGTTAGATTAGAGACACTTGCAAGCTCTCTCTCCTCTTTATCAGTACCTGCAGGTCAAGCTCTCTTTTCCCCTGTGGCCACAGGTCCAAGCTCACCTGTCTTTGACCGTGAACCTTCACCCAAAGGGTTTGCCATCTGACTGCTAGGAAATTTTATAAACACCCTTCTTTTAGCCCTACTGTTCCCCTATTATGTACATACTTCTTAACTCCTCTGGTTTTGCTACTTCTTTCACACTTCCACCTCAAGAAAATCACCCAGTCAATGCAAGCACTAGTCTTCATGTTTCAGCTATTCCTTATCACCAAAAGATATGCAGTTTCTTGATAGGAGTCTCAACAGTCCTTCCAAACCAGCAGGAGTCCCTAAGGCAAAGCCTGGTACTTGTTTTTGCCCTACCTGCAACTTTGTTCAATGAAGACGCAGAGAAAGAAAGAACTGGGAACCAAATGTGTCTCCTGTTGACAGCACAGAGCGTTACCCTCTACATAACCTCCTCGCCATGGGCCAGTCTGACGTGACCACAAGCCAACACTGCTGTTACAAAAGCAACTTCTCACCTTTTAGCACCCACCCATTCTCTTTCTTCATCCCGTGCCAGCACAACTATTTGTAAAACCACAGGGAAAACTAGATCAGGGGACTTGTCTGCTTGAGTAGTAATGGAGAATGAATGGGAAGGTTTCTCAAGTGATCCAGATTCCTGATCTGGAATGTTTCTGGACATAAAAATCAAAGAGGAAAGACTTTTCAGTGGCAGCATTGGCTCAAGTACCCCAAAACTATCGCCTCGGAGACCAGGAAAGTTTTATATAATTTAAATGAAAGCCTCTTTCTGTTTGTACAAGAAGCCTACTAAATGGATGATCAAAGAAATTCAGCCCCTCAATGTTTCGGTACCAAATATCACTCCCCTAACCTCCAGGTACAAGAGAAATCCTTGTGAAAAATTCTGCCAAGGGGGCACCGAGAAGGCTGTGCACCGAAGTTTCCATAGCAATGCACGCTAAAGGCCTTGGGCATGAATCACTCTCCTACAGAAGCTGTTAGCAGCAAGATAAACTTTCTCTGCTTTTACTGTATATATATGAGAATGCAAGCAATAGAGCAACAAATAAATCACATCGACTTGAGAAGTGCAGTAGCTGAACTAACTTCACTAAAGTTCACACGAAGAACGGAAGATTGCATTTCATCAGGTACGTATCAGTGATCACAATATCCAAGTGCTTTTAAGATCAAGAAAAACAAAACTCTAAAAGGAAGGTAAGCACATTAGACAGGCTGGAGTAAGGATGGATTAAAATAGAAGAGACAGGTCTTTTCCTTTGTTTAATGGGACCAAAACTACAACTTGCAGACATTTATCACAGAATTTCACACTGATGGGCATGTCAAGAGATCATTTAATTCCTTGAGTTACAATTTATTCTTACTTTGGGGATAGACAATCAGTTAGTCATGATAAATGTTCGTTTACCTGTTGTTTAAAACACTCTTTGGTGGAATGAGAAGACTTCAACAGCCTTCCAGTACCTGAAGGGGGCCTACAGGACAGATGGGGAGGGACTCTTTATCAAGGAATGTAGTGATAGGACGACAGGTAACGGTTTTAAATTGAAAGAGGGGAGATTTAGATTAGATACTAGAAAGAAATTCTTTACTGTGAGGGTGGTGAGACACTGGGACAGGTTGCCCAGAGAAGTTGTGGATGCCCCATCCCTGGAAGTGTTCAAGTCCAGGCTGGATGGGGCTTTGAGCAACCTGGTCTGGTGGGAGGTGTCCCTTCCCAGGGCTGGGGGGTCGGAACTCAATGATCTTTAAGGTCCCTTTCAACTCTAACCATTCTGTGATTCTATGACTTCTCTTGACACCTAATGTAAGGTTTTCTGACTACAATTTCAGTCCATGTTTTTCTCTTGCACAAAAAGCCCTTCAAAACTCATGGGGAGCTTCTCATACCAGACACAAGCGGGATAGACTGGATCCATATGTGAATTCACCTTTATATTCTAGCTCCTGAAAGATGTGGCTGCTTGAAAAGTGACTACAAAAAACTTCAAATATTCTTCAGCCCATATTAGAAACCATAACTGTTTATTCAATCAATATGGTACTCTTCATCTACAATTAAAATATCAGTTTCATTATCAAATGTCCACTGTATCCTCACAAGGTAAGTGACATTAATCCATGCCCACCAAAACATGTATCCCACTTTTGTAATTTCTACTCTGTTTGAAAGAAAACTCCTTGTAGGTAGGTACCAGCATTGGAAAGGCGACAAATGAGGCATCTCCTTCCCCACCCTATTCTTAATCACTCATTTTCAGCACTTGCTGAATGTGTGCATTCATTTTAAGGGTTCCCTCCCAGCAGATGGGTTCAAAGAGAATCAGAAAAAAAAAGAAAAAGAAAAAGAAAAAACCCTAAACCCCAACAACCAACTTTTGCTGGAAATCTGGTGTTAAATGACAAAATCAAGCATGGAGAAAATTCCCATCTCCCCCCACTCCAAGGGTTTTACATATTTCAAAAGCTGTTTAATGTGTTTATTGCATCAGTGATTGCTACAGCAATAGAAAAACAGAAAGTCAAGAAATACTAGTTGGTAAATTCAAGACAAGTTGAAGAATATTTTGCAATGCGCTTCCCCTGCCCCACCCCTGGTTTTTGGAGCTATCAGCTCTAGGCAGAAATCAGCATTCACCTTCACGCTGCCGCAATGACCCTCTGCATCTACTTTCTTTTGATCATGCACAAGCATGAGCCACTCCTGAGAAAAATGTTTTTCTGAATCCACTTGTCTCCGATATTTTCCAAACATTCTACTATTTCATTCCTTAAAAGAAGCATGAGAGAATACAGTGATCAGGACAATGTACTGCTCAGAGCAATTCAATTTTGACGCTACAGTGCAAGGCATCTGTGAGATATCACTGGAGCATCATTTATTAAGACGAACAAATGAAACCCAAGGACTCCAGAGCCCAGCCCCAGGGCACATGAAAGAAGAGCACCGCCATGTACATGAAGATCAATTACAGTTAATTGCACAAATATTCATTTTGGTTGGGGGGCAGACTCACTCCGTAGGTAAAACCAATACTACTTTTTTCCTTTCCTGAATTCCAGGTCAAGGGTATAACTAAAAAGCCTCTTTCAACAGCCTTACATGTGCAAGATATATACATATTTAAGAGCCTCCATTAGGCTTGCTGCCAAACCAAAGTTAAATCTGAGTGTAACAGTTAAAGGTATAATTTTAAGCGTGAAGTCATGGCACCCACAGCTGTAAACATATCTCAACACTATTCCATTCTTTAGTGTGATTCATAGGAAAAACAAGCAAATTGCTATGGCTTCACTTACGTTAAAGGAATAGCTTGTTTTCTAAAGTAAGTTTACAATTTCACCTCATTGTCACGTGCAGATAAGGTCTGCTAAGTCTGAGTAATTTATGGAAACATGGATCACATCAGAAAAAAACCTAATGCAAATCTGAAGTGAAAAAAAGGAAAAAAGAGTAATTTGAGATGTTCTACTAAACCAAGATTTTCCTATGCAGACTTAGTCGGGGTCAGGCAGGCATTTCAAAGTTGTAATTGGAGAATAATTCTGCTATTTTATCAGACACGGGGCTCAGAACAATATTTTCACACTAATAGATACCAAATATATATATTACACATCCAACTAAAAAACCCAATTTTCTCTTCTACCCTTTCAAGAAAGCCACTTTCCTAAAACTCTCACCCTAAAACCAAACACCAAGTTCCCAACTAAACTGCTAAGAGAGAAGACTCTTGTGAGCTCACTTTGAGAGGAAACTGAAGGACACAGCCAGAAAGGCATCAGGAGAGACAATCTTGCAAAAAAACAATTTTCTGTTAAAAACATTCTCTGAGCTACCCTTTTGGTTCACCCCACCATTTGCCAACAGAACAAAGAATTACATGTTTCACAGTGTTTCAGAATTACAGTAACTGGAAGATTTCCAGAGTTCCCATTCAGCTTGGAGCACTCCCTTCCCCGCAGGAATGGGCGCACGACTTCCAGTCCCTGCATGGAAGCATAAAAATACCTTGCTCGTTCAAAGGAGCAGTATTTCCAACCAAGGCAGAAGAGTGTCCCTGTACCTTAAAAGGATCCTCAGCTCCTGACCTCCCCACCTGTCAGGGGGAACAACACTAAATGGGATGCTTGGGAGAAAAATTTGCAATCAGTGGTTAGTGGAGAAAAATTCCATGTATAACTAAGCTGTACTGGACACACGTATCTGCTTAAGTAGCCAGAACCCAAATAAATATCCAAAACCATCTTGGATGTCTTTTGACATTGCTGCAACAGAAAATACAGGCTTTTTTATTTCATGCTATCTACTTGTAGAAAGAATGGGAGTCTGGATATATAACTTTTGCCTCTCACCTACCACAAAAATAAAGTTACTTTTTTTTGAGGTTCATTGTTTTATTGAGGAGGGTTGGTTGGTTGATCTGGTTTGGGTTGGGGTTTTTGCTCTAAAACACACAAACAAAAAAAAGACCTGGCAAACTCCTCTTCTTTCTTTCTTTCTTTCTTTCCCAAAGAAAGAAAAAACAAGATGTCACAAAAAGCAGGGCATGCTTTTACTGCCAAGTATGTGTCACCACCAGCCAAGGAATCCCTTCAGAAGTACATTTTGAAACCGTATCACAAATATAGACAACTGCAAACATTTTTTGAAAATGTGAACAGAACACCCATACAATGATGTCTGCAATAATGGATCCCCGTGGAAGAAAAGTTAGTAGGTATCATTTCAGTGAGTTAAACTGAACAAGATTATATGGAAAAACATATTTGATATCAAAACACAAAGCCTGTTAGTGGTGAATGTTTTACTCATCTTTTTATTTTAATTGTGTCATGTTTATTTTAATTGAGCTGTTTCAGACCAGCTAACTCGTCCCAGAACACTGGCATCCTACTACAGACCAGCCCCAGCAACTGCTGAGCCAAGGCACAGCTCTGGTTTTACTTCTTAAAACAATTATTACTTTTATCCCTTCTTGACAGTTAAGTCTAAAGGACTCTAGCTTAAGATAGGATTTGCCTCTGATGGTTGAAAAATCAAGTCTGAGGTGTGACAGACTAACAGGCCAGCCCTAATCTGTAAATTTCAGCCACTTAGCTACATTTTTAGCTAACCTCAATTTTTAGCTCACCTCTGACTTCAGCAGCACAAACAGAACTCTGCCAACAAAACCTCCTTTTTCAAAAATTTGCCATTACAATTAGCTTGGGTTTTGCTAGTAAAACTTATTTTATTCACGGGTAGGAAAAGAAGAAAGAGGTGGAAAAATTACCCCAGAAAACCAGTAAACTGACCTGGCAAATTACCGTTTTTGTGAAGTGAGTTTTCATTCAGGGCAGCACTTGCACAATTACTAGGTATGACGCAAAGACAAAGGAGTCAATATGTGGCCAGGGACAAGGTGGGACTAGAACCCTGTCAGGAGCAGCTTACAGTTCGGTCTGATTAAGCACATTGTAATACATACACCTGTAATCCATGTGGATTTTACTGGAGCTAATGTAGATTAAACAAAACTAACCTTCCTACTGCCTTCTAACTAACCTTCTACACAGAAATTAGCACTGGTTTAATTAAGCTACTTTTCAAGACAGACCACAGGTAGTGTAGTTTCTGCGATCTATGACACCATTTTATAATATTTTGTGCTATTTCAGTGCTTCCAGATTTGTTTTCACAAGTAAACTCTACAGTTGCAGCACACAGTAGTATCCATCTCCCGAAAACTGTAATGAAGGTATCTGTCCCCACAAGCCTTTTTGAGCACCCATGCACTTTTATAATCCCCAGCTCACCAGATACCTTTGCTACAGCTGCATGGACCTACCACTATATAACACCTTGAGGCATGGACTATCCACTAATGAGACTGTAAAGTAAACCCAGCATCATTAACATGTGAGGGTAGTCAGTACAAGAAGCAGTCATACTGCATCTGCAAGGGCCAAACTATAAATATGTTAAAAAACATGTTTCATGAGAACATCAGATAAGACTCATTTGCTGAACTTCAACTAAAGCAATTTTCTTGCCTATAATTATCTTCGTAGTTTATCAATTTGTTGAGGGCTTCAGTGGACTGCAGAGGACAGATTCAAACTTTGCTGGAGTACCATATAAATTGCCAAACAAAAGTACGAATTTAATGCTTTTGTGAAAGAATTAAGATCAGCAAATAGCATAACAAGATGTAAACATGTAACTAAGAAAATATACATAAATATATGTATGAGACATCTGACAATGCCAGAAGGTTGCGGCTCAGCCACAAGAACGAACTGAAGTTGCATAACCCACATCGGAAGACTTTCCTCATCTGGAAAACTGTTTCCACCTTCCACAAATACTCAAAAGGAAGACTGGAAGGAGGGAGAAGAGAGGACATCAAATCAAGATGTTACACACAATCATTTCTTGCCAGAACCACAAGCATATTTTTCTCTGTAAATTTTCAGATTCCAACAGACCAGTGAACTCTGCAAAGGTCAGTCCAATATTCAGCCTATCCCAAAGCTTTGCTGAAACAGCTCTTCTATCTAAATTACCACTTTCAACTGTATGAAATTTCCAAAAAAAAGCCCATTTTACATCAGAAAAAAAAAAAAAGGCAGATCAAGGGTGTGGTTACTGTAATTTAACTCTACTGAGTAGCACTGTGCAAGCTGCCTACAGTTTCGTGCTCGCTCTCAGGCAGGGCCATTTGGAAATGTCATGGGTTATCCCTGGTGCAGGAAAATTTTCTGCGGTTTTGACAGCTAAGACCTTTTCGGGTTATAAAGGTATCAATTTATATCCCAGTCATGTATGGAACCCAGAGCTTTCAATCACTTGGTAGTACAGCTCTGCACTAGACAGGAGGACTGCTTACTGCTAGGTTTTATTTTACGGTACTTATTCTAGTTACAGGAAGAAGATAAAAACTTCCCCAAAGTCTTTGCCTTAGGCTCCCATCTATGTTTTGAGCTCTGTAAGCCTTTTTTTACTTAACAGAAAAGCTCATTAACAATAACTATTAATTACCTAAAACATGACGATGGTCCTTACTTCCAGTTTACAATGAAGTACATTTACGGCTTGAAGAACAAGTCTATTCCACACATGAATCCCACATTCAGTAACAAAGCCCCATCCAAGCTATGAAGTGAGATACCTACAGCCTCACAGTCCACGCTGCCAGCCCCGGCACAGTCAGAACAGCCGGGGTGGGCTCAGCTCTGTGCTCTCACGGGAGCAGGAGACCTGTTCTGAGCAGGGCCAGAAGCCGCTGCCGTGAAAACGCTGACAAGCCATTTATATCATGACTCAACACTGTTAACGCAGCTACTACAGCACAAGTTATTACTTTCAGCCAGCAGCATCTCAGAGGACCCTAAACCGCAACTAAAAGTCATCCGAGCTGACAAAACGTGGGAGTTTTCATTATTTGGAATTAAATATTTGTCCCGATCTTCACTGCTGCTCCATCCGGAGCTGGAAGACAGCGGTGAGCAAATATCTCATCTCTGTCTCACAATTAAGAGATTTATATTGACTTTGCAAGCTATTGCCAAACAATTAATGTACAATCTCTGACAATAACATGTCCCACAGAAGCCTGACACACACACAAATGCTATGTTTTGACTAAAAGGAAAAAAGAAAAAGAAAAAAACCACAAACACCCAAACCCAACCTTACACACACACATATTTCCAGAGCACCCAAATAAACTCATGTAATTGGTCATACTGGACCAGCCTTACTTTTGAGTACTTTAAAACTCTAAATTTAGAAAAGTGGGTGATAGTCAACTCCACACTTGTTCACCTCAAGAACAAAAAACCCTTCTCAGGTTTTAGTAGACCAAAAGCTCTACAATAATATCAGATTGCTTTGGCTGACACACACACAGAAGTCAAACACCCAAGATTAAACAATCTTTTCTCCAAACACACAAACATGCTCAAAAAGCATATTGATATAAGCAGAAAGTGTCATCGTTACCCCTGATAGTACAACAAAATGTGCCAGTGGGGGAAAAAAGCTTGAAGTGGGTCAAGGAAGTACCAGCACCTGAACCCAGAAAATTTAAATTATGTTTAATTTCTTCATTGAAGCAGAAGCACCGACTGAAAATAACAGATCTTTTACTTTCCAATATAAGTGAAAAAACAAGGAGTTTAAAACATAAAACAACACACAAAAATCTCCAAACTTTACATGTAGTTGGAATGAAAAGCTTTAAGCAAAGTCTCCCACCAGGTTTTCTGTAATACTGCAATGATAATATTTCACGGTTGCAGTATTTAATTTGTAGAAGAATAATGCACCACTGTTGACAAAACCAGAAGTACAATTTAAAAAAAAATAAAAAAAATAATTGAACTGCAACATATTCTGCTTTTTAAAAAACAAATGCAAGGCAGCTTCTTTACAAAAAATAAATTCCTTTAAGCAGGCAAAAAAGATCAAGCATCAACTATCGTTAGGATCTACATTACTGATATGTCAAACAGCATCTTTTCGCCGCCGAACAGATCCCACCCAGAGAGAATGCACAAAGCTGTATTTGAACACACAATGATTCCCATGATTAGTTCAGTTACAATTGAGGAGGTGGAGAGGGGAAATTAAGCTTAAAACTGGGATTTTGCTCCAGTTCTGATGCAAGTCATTGACTCCCTATTAACTTGAGTTATAATTCTCACACCCACAAGCACACGACACACTCCACAGAGTCTCTTAATCAAAAGGAAAGAATGGCTATTTTACTTAGTACAGAAAGAAAATAGGAACAAGTGAATCAGAGAGCTACATTTATTTATTGCGGGAAGAAAATTTCTAAGTATAAAGCACCAAAATATATAAAGCACTACAAAGAAATACAGACAATCAGGGCAGCATGGTTTCCAAGGTACCTGTGCCAAAGGCTCCGTGACTCAGGGTAGCGTGAAGCTAGGAAACAGAACTCCAGCTTCAATTGTTAGTATGGCACTAAATGCATATAAACAGGCTCTAATGCAATTAACTTGTTAAAACCACATATGATTTAGTACAGAAGTCAATTAAGGTTTTATATTATGAGCATGATGATTTTCCCAACCAGTGAGCCTACCAATGCTAAGTATTTTGGATCGACACTTCTGTAGTCACATTTTTCCTGAGCTGTTTTCTTGACTTCTCTTCTTTTTAATCCTATTTTGTAAGAGCAAACAATAAATCCAGCCCAGGAAGGAGAAAGCGCTATTAAGGCAGAAGGCAGGCACTGGTATTTAAGTGTGAATTTAGCTTTAGTGTGAGAAGAATTATCAGCCTGGAACAAGTGTAGAAAAGAGTTTCTAAGATGACCGGAATAGATAAGAACTGAGTTTATTTACCCTAGAAAAACACACAGGAAGGGAAGAAGTGGGAACACCAGCAAAAGGAAACACCAAATGGGGGAACTACAAGACTAAAATGACCTAAAACTGTGTTACTAGCAATAGAGGAATTCACATTCTTTCCCAACACCAAATGGTAAACTGATGCAATTGGACAATTTTTCCCCCCTCAACTCCAAGTTCATTTTCCAATTAACTTCTCCATAGTCACATGAACACTAGTGACAACACGAGAGATGACAAATCTTCCACCTTCATGCATTGTGCTTTTGGGGGCGGAGGGGAGGAACCAAAACCCAAAAACCCAAGCACCACAAAAACCAAACAGACCCATTACAAATTTATTATTCAGTATGTTCTTTTCAGTCCTGAGAAACAAGAAAAAGGAGGAGAACGTGTCCTACTGCTCTTTTGTATTCACTTATTCTAAACAGTAGAGGTTTAATGAAACGATAATGTTCAGGCAGATTATTAGAAGCATCTCACAGGCTGAGCCTCTGAACATGGCCAGGCTTATTACCAGCAAACTCCCCTAACAGCAGCTGTCACGTCCTCAATATTGCACCATCAATACTGCAACTTTTTGGACAAATTGAAGTATATGAGGCTTCACATACAGGACCAAGTGTAATTTACATTTGACAGGACCAAATTGCACCACTTGAAAATTTAACTAGTTTTATCAGAGAGATACTGTAATTTCATTACATACCATTCTTCTTCTACAAACACAGAATTGACATGTACGTGCCAAATCCAGTGTCAGACAGCAGAGGGTCAGCCTGTAATATTTCTGCAAGCCCAGGGGTAACGAGGGTCAAAAGCTACTATAAATCCAAAACAAAATGACTTTTACTGGACAAAATGTTTGCCTTTTAAAATAAAGGCATCAAGATAATGTTACTCAGGAAAGTAAGCTCTCACCTATTCCCCAGTCCTCCATTCCTTTGCAATGGCTTCCTAAACACACAACTGAAACCCCGTGGCAAAAGGACCCAAGAAGACAACTTCTGCTCACATCTCTCTCTTACTGTAACATTCTCTTTATTTCATTAATTCAATTTCTACTCACTTAATGGGCGTTGTACGCTAGACAAACTAGAACACATCAGAGCAATGATCCACGTATGAAAAAATGCTTTTACTTAGGTATTCATTAAATGTTACAGCAGAGTCAGATTAAATCTTCAACAACAGAACTTTAACCCAGACAGAAGTGCAACCCAGCACTGCCAGGAGCAGCCACATCAGATTTTTCAGGTGTTATTAAAAATCATGACATTTCCAACCACATGGATAGAAAGGAAAACTCATAAATACAAGTCAGGTTAACTTCTATTTTTCCCATCTTTAAACAGAATTGCTTTGAAAAGTGCAAACCAACACTTCTGTATGAATCCTGAACCCACTGAAACAATAGCCTCTAATTTTTACATTAACTAAAAAATAATTTCCCTACGGATTCAGCATCTAAAAGCTCAACACTTTTAGGAAAAATACAGAACTACTGAGCTTGATAGGGATGTCCATACCAGCAGGCTCAGAATGACTTAATATATGCCTGGCATCTAGGAGCTACTATAAAACAAACACCATGTGGTTTTGAAGACATGCTGCTTATGCTATAGTAGAGGACTTGGCTTTCCAGGAAATTTTACATGCTGGAAGCCTAAACGCTGATGCTTCAGCATTTATTTCAGTTCACATTTTCCTGTAATATATGCAGTAAATAACAAAATACAAATTAAAAGTGAGTGATCAGATATAAACATTTCAAATAAACAAAATAGTCTTTTCAACTCCGCAATAGTCTCATGCTGCCATAATGCATACAAGTAAATTCAAACAGTATTTGTGGAGAGGACCAATGTCTTATTAGACCAGCTAATACACAACTGGAGAGACACAAGCTTCTCAATACAGAAACACCAGAGGTTTTGAAATCCTCAAGGGGTACATAAACCACTCACTTATCAGTTAGTTAAAAAAATTGCCTCAAATATATACAAAATATATTTACCATCACATCAACAATATTAGAAAATTGGCAACTAAGTAAAATTTGAAAATCTTGTCTCCTGCTTGAGGAGAAAAAAAAAAGTGTAAAGCTAAAGACACTCAAAATGTAGTAAGAAAATAATAAAGGAATGTCACAGTTCTCTAAGCAGCCCCTGGAAACTGTTGAGGGGGAAAAAATAGCCCTCAGCTGCAAATGCAATTTTTTACCAATATTGCTGAAATTTGGAATTTCAAAATACATTAGTGTATTTGCACAAGATTTTTGTTCTAGCCATTCAAGTTTCAAACTAGGCAGCCTGGATACATTTTTATACAGTATTCTGTACAATCAAGGGTGTAAAACAGCTCATGTAAATCCAAAGTCTGGCTCTCTACAAAGTTATTTCCTTTAAATGCATTTAATTCCTTTAACTTTCAGAATTTCTTTGAGGTTTTCGCCCATTCACATACAGTGCCTATGGAAATATCTTAAAACCATTGTGTACCTAATTTTTCTTCTCCAAATCCTATACTGTACCTGTAATATTTTGGTATTTTCTGAATCCAGAAAACTGCTTAACACTGATAGAGGACAATTTTCAATTAATCAACCTATGTCAATCAAAAAATCTGCTTTTTTTTCAGCCAGAATTCAAACAGGCAGAATCTTAGAAACATTACGAAGGTATTTCTTACGTCCCACATAACCATTCCTTCCTTTCTAATTTGGCACCCCTGCCCGGTTTCATCCTTGCTCTGGATTCCCATGTCTCAAAGCCAACTACAAAAATACTACAGAGGCAAATCCTCCCAATATCCTCCAGTAATCCTCAGAGTTACATTAAGCAACAGACCAGTCTGAAAATACCAGAGTCCCCTGGGAAGCCAGAGATTACACGCTGTTGTGCTGCATTTATATTTCTGCTGATATTTCTTGCTCAGAAACAAAATGCTTTCCTGGAAAAGCTTTTGTAGTGAACATCCAGATGTTTAACCTTCCTAAAAATAACCAAGTTCACCCTTGGAATGCTCTTTTAATCCCAGAGCAGCCTACAGGCAACAGCACTCACATCAGAACCAGAGGAAGATAAACTCAACGCCAATAAAGTTAAACTCTGAAAAACATAGTAGCAAGATGGCAAAACTGACTCAAACATATCAGTATTTTGTGCTGATTGTTAGTTTAAGTATTATACATAAGCCACCTACTAAATTTAGACATAATTCACATTCACTTTGTCACTTTGCTTTGATTCCTGTAACTAAAAACTAGATGCTACTCTGAGTCCATAATAATATTAAAATTCTATTTCATTCACTTTCACAGCATTATTCAGAATTGAATGTACAGTGATGAACAAAGTAAACCAGCTAATTTAAAAATTTCAGTTTATCATCCTTAATATTTTATTTGAAAACCACTTTTACATAGGAAGTAAGGCACAGTGGGGCTGTAGCTACCATAAACTTTAAGCTGTTTTTAAAATGCTATTTCATTACTGCTTGGTCTTTGGGGCCTTTTTAAGTTAAGATCTTATGCATGAGCAACTGCACCTTGTATTTTTGAAATACAAAAAGAGAAAACTATCTTAATCAATGTGCAAGTGATTAACTTTCATCAGCCATGCATAAAGTTGCAAATCAAATACTACAATCAGAGACAGAAAAGTAAATTAAATACGTTTCATTCACAGACATCATTTCCAAAAGTTTTCAGACACAAAGACACAGAACGCAGAAGAAGAAATGTGCTGCTGCTTCTGGACGTTCAAAAAGTAATTTTAATATTTGAAGTTTATAAGTAACATCTAGTAGGAACAAGCTCGTGCTCTGTGTGTGAAATTATTAAGAAAAAGAAAAATCAGCTCTGCCCAAACTCGTCCCAAACTAGGGGGAAAAAAAAGCAAACCACAACACTCTGAAAAGTGTTATTTCAGTCCATGCACAAGTACTAATACCTACTGTGCAGCCATTTAACTGTCACTTCTGCACAGCTACTGGTGTGTGAAAGTATCAAAAGCCTCTGGTTGAAGAAACAGGAAGGAGCTTTGGAATTTATCTCCATTAAATATTATTCTTCCCCAGATTCCAAGAGTGAAGACCCAAGTGACTGCTTGTGACTTACAGCAGAGATCTCGGATCATCCAGACCCGATCTTTGCCTGGGAAATGAAGGCCAGAAGGATGGTGTTCCTGGGATGGACTAAAGCATGGAGGAGCTTCCCCAAGCACAGGCACAAACCACAGCTAAATTCCCATGTCACTGTGTCTGGAAAGAAGTGCACACACACACGGAAAAGCCTTTCCCTTCAGGCTTCCCCCTCTATCGCTCTGGGAAGCGGCAGAGGCAGACGACAAGGCATAAACTGCTCTAA
The DNA here is from genome assembly GCF_001431845.1 of Calidris pugnax. NCBI lineage: Eukaryota > Metazoa > Chordata > Aves > Charadriiformes > Scolopacidae > Calidris > Calidris pugnax. The sequence continues at coordinate 8,660,104 of NW_015090783.1, read as the reverse complement.
CACTTCACAGGGAGCACAGCCCAGGATGAAGCAGTTTAAAATCAAAACAGGATAAGTTTAAGACATTTTTCCTGCCTGTTTTGTTGCCTATATTTTAATTTTAAGAGAGTTTTAAATCAAGGTATCTGAAATACAAGAAAAAAACCAAAAAAATTATGTAAAAGGAACAAATCTGGGCAACGTGTTAATGTGAGAAAGTGACGAGAAAGTGACAGACATGAAAAACTGAAGGGAACTTTTCTTAATTTAGGACTTAACACTGATTTGTTCAAATGTTTTCCTCTAATCTCTCCAGACATTACTATAACAGTACAACTCTTGCAAAGCACATTTTCAACCCCTAACTAGTTGTAAAAATACTAACCCTATACAGACCAGGCACACACCCAATGGCAAGGGCTCACATTTATTTGTGACACTGCAGGGGATGCTGACGAGACTGCATTAGTGCAAGTCGGAACAAAGTTTCCAGACAGCAATTAGGACTCGCTGACACCTCAGCAGATGAACGGGAACACTCGCCTTTTTTTCCTCGGTTGTTCTCTACAAATTTGTTCGAGATGTCGCGTCAAATGCTGCTGTAGCAAATGGATTCAGAGGTTATTTGAGTTCTCCTACAAGCACATCTGAAGCACTTCATTGACAAGACCAGGCTGCCTTCACAGTCAGTGAAGAAAGGCCACACTTCTGCCAAGGCTTTGCAATTATCCTCTGTTCTTACCAGTCCAGGTCCTAAATTTGGAGTTTAAAATTAAGATGATGCAAATAATCACCCCCTAATTTCAAAAGCAAAGAATTTCTATGAGTGAAAATTTAATAATCTACATAAACTTGGTTTAATAGTTGGTATTTTCTTTCTCTGATGAATAACCTATTGTGATGGTAAGAAACATGTATTGACACTGGCATGATTTTGTAAAACTACATACAAAACACGTATACAATCCAAAATAGCTTTCACTCAATTTAGCTCATGCTGAAGCCAGTCTTCATTCTTTTCTCTTTCGACAGCTCTCGCTTATTATGTTCACCTAAGCAACCCCGTGGGAAACCACAGACATTACCAAATATTAGGAACTCTGTGGAAGGCAATGCTGGATTTGGTCAGGAATGTGATGACAAAGAGTTTGCTCTAGCCTTCTTTCATGTTTTAGAAAGCCAATTTGCTTTTCAATTCCTTTTAGAGGGAGAATGACATAGATTCCAGAGATGTAATCATCTATATGAAATCTTGTTTCACAAAACAGAAAGTACGAGCCACAATGTCTGCTCTCCTGGGAATGAAGGAGGATAAATATCTAATCACATAGGCCCTTGACAAAGGAAAACAAGTATATTTTATTAAGAAGAAGAAAGACTAGAGAAGCACTTTCTCTTTTAGCATTAGGCATCTTATTTTCTCCTGCAGTAGGTGTGCAATGGGCAGCACTACCCACTTACAGACACAGTGCAGAATGAGCTACCATAATGGAGACATCTTTCACTCCAATGTCATCGGCAATGTTGATGATTTTTGTCTCTTTGTATTAAACAAGAATTACTAATAACTTTTTCTGAAGACAGGAAAGAGCATACAAATTATCCACCACAATTCAGACAAGACTGAACTGAATTCATATTACTTATAACAGGAGGAAAAGAAGAGAGGCAGAAGTAGCACACCTGCCTTGTGATATGCTGTCACACCGTACCACAGAATTATCACTAGTTTTGGAGTCTCCAGGATTAGATACAAACAACAAAGACACCACTGTCAGTTTTCTTCAGTGTTGATATTTCCCAGATGTTTAACACATACCTCAATGAGGCTCCTAATTTCCCTTTGAACTCGAACTAGTACTAAAATAGTTTTCTGGATTCGTTACCTACTTCCCAGACTCTGCAATGGCTTCCCATTCATTTCACAATTACAAAGACAGTTCCTTTTCCTTTCTGAGACCTTCATGAGAAACGCTGCTAATCATGAAACTGCCAGTCACCAGTTACTCAGGGAACCCACGACCTCCCCAGCTTCAGGCCCTCTGTACTAAACAGAAGGGTCTCTCTGAGCGTGCCTCTCTCTGCTGGAACACAAACCTAGCTCAGGGCACAATGTCTCTCAAAACACATCCCTCCATGTGCAGCAGCCAAAACAAGGCTCTTTGAAATACGTGGCTCTTCCCTTCTACCTCCAGTAGATAAGATACCATGCATCAGAAAGGCATATATTTTCATTTGTAAACTGTGAGCTACCCTAGCAATAACTGTGCTATAAATTTATAAGACAGATAAATGATGAGCGTAAGTAGGCTGCATTTTTTCTCTGTGCTATACTAACAGTGTCTTAATTAGCAGCATGAATTACTTGCCATGGTAATAGAGAAATAATCAAAGCACGGAATAATGATTTCCCTGAAAGTTCAAACGGAAGACATTGGCTAGCGATACACCACCTGAGACGTTATTAGCAAAAGACAGAAATATAAGCATCATGTGCAGGCCCAGAGTACTGCACAAGTGAATAATTCCTTTATAAAACACAATACAGCTATATGAATGCCATCATCCTCCTCATGGAGAGCCACGAGGAATGCAAGCCTGGAAATGCCCTAGCACATCTGTGACAGTCACATCACTTAGCGTTCAGACAATTGTCACAGGCAAGCTGTAGGAAAACAGCAGCGTCTGTAGCGTTCGATTACAGGGTTCTGATGCCACAGCATAACCCGTTCAATAGAGATTATTTTCTTTCAGGAAGTTAAACAATTATGAATTCCCAAAACAACAAAAAAAACCCTCAGTCTCCAAGTGAATGCCCCAAAGTATAGAAGCTCGTCCTAAAGTTTGTCTATCCAGGTTATTTAGTTTATTTTAAACTTAAATTTAGTGCTTCCGGAGTCAATCATTCCTTCTCCCGAACACTTTGGAGTAATTGAGTGCACTACAAAAAACAACTCAACTTTCTGGCATCTTAAAACAGAGGATGTTCTAGAATGCAGAAATATTTCTCTTCATAATTAGCATATAAACCAAACAACCTGAAGTGTCAGAATAAACAAATAAGCCAGAAAAAGCATCACAGAATTGCCCAGAGCTAACTGCCCATACAGACAAGTTTAATGACTAGTTACATGGAATTTCTTTTTAAGGAGAGTCCTTTAACAGTTAATATTGAGGGGTTTTTTGCTAATACTAATGATCTGTAACACTGCCTGTATTTTCCAAGTGACAAGCACTTAACAGTAACGAGTCCAAGAAGTGATACAACAGAAATATTTTCATCAACTCCAGCACACGCAATACAAAGCTGCTGCTTAGACAAACTGCCCAACTAATGGCTACACCCCAGACTGAAGAGAAGCCCCAGTTCAGGAGCACACACCAGCTCTTAACTCCCACTTCAGCTACAGAGATAGAATATGTCTTAGTGTGAAAATTACACTTGGTACAGAACACAATGGCTTGTTAAGAAGCAAAGCAGGTAACTGATTACCTTGCCATTAAACTCTGCTGAGATCACGGACTTTCAGTTCTCTCTCTCTGTCATGAAAACACCACAAATCTTAAATCCAACCAACACAGCTACATAAAGGCTTTCTCAGCTGCTCTCTTCGCATTTTCTACTTAAGACAGCTTTTTTGTAACATTCCAGCGGGGAAAGCATAGCTTGGCCAGGCAACAAGGAGGTTCCGTAGCTGATCAAAAACAGAGCAACACCTTAAGAGGAATCAGGAACCACCCCACTAATCACCCAGCAGCAGAAACACAACACGTTTCTTGAACCTTGCCCAGCACACCTTCCATTCACGGGATCTTTCCTCTTGGGGAAAGAGGAACCCAATGCAGGTTAGTCACTTCCCTAACTGCAAAATCAAAAGCAAGTTCTGGAACATCTCTGGTCCATTTATACCATAATAAAACTATTTGAAAAAAAAAATTACTTCTGTGATGAAAATCGCAAACGGTATTAAAGGTATCCCAAAAATGGTTGTGCAGGATTTTTATTACCATTTGGCCTTATGTTCCCCACTTGCCTTGTATCAGAAACAGGGTGGGTATCTTTAGTAACACGAGATTTTAAAAAAAAAAAAAAAAAGAAAAGAAAAGAAAAAAGGGGGGAAAACAAGCTTAGTTACAAACGTGCTAAAAATTTAACTGAGCCTTCCCATCATCAAGAAAATATCCACTTAGCACTGATTGCTAAAAAAAAGTCTCTTGACATAATATAGTCAAGACACTTTTAGTTACAAAACATCTACTACCCAAAGCAACCTTTGTTACCAAAATAAGAGCACTATGAATTTCTATTAGTTGGGCATTTTGCAGAGTCACAGGCCTCAGGTGTCCACAACCTAAAGAAAATCTAAATACTCATTTGATTTTACAGCGTTGAAAAGCTTGCATGGAAAAAATAGGGGACATCATCTCCCTGATAAGGCACCACACTTTCTAAGAATCATGAATTCACAACATTCCTACACCTACTTTTAAATTATTTCCTCTGTTCCTCTCTCTTGCACAAATTGCCAGCAAAAGAATTAATAAGCCAGAGAAACGGAGGATAAGCTGGATCTCTTCAGATGATTGGGGGCATTAATGAGTGTCCGGAGGGGTCAGGAGATTCTGTTATCTCACTTCAACAAACAGGTCTAAATTTTGAAACACTGTGGCACTGCAGCCTTTCCAAATTAGTCATGCAGATCCTATTAATAAATTGCCATGGTGTTCTGGAACCCTGTTCATCCAAAGCTATCCATTTCCTATGCAGTACCAAGATACAGGAGATTCAACAGCAAGTTTCCTAATAGCACAGAAAAATTCCATTACAAAAAGCTTCCAATATTTAAACTACAAACAGTAAATTCAAGGCTATTATTAGTAACAAGGGATAACAAATTTTCCCACTTTACCACGATGAACGGAAATTATATTAGTGTTTTCCAGAACTGAAGCAGTAAGTTAGCTGAACAAGGTTCCAGACAATTGAGTTTGTCACATAAGAAAACAGCCTGTCTTCTAGTAATGCAGTTCAGCCTCATCCCAGACACTGTCAGTCACCCAAGCCCAGCAATGGCATTCGTCTGAACAAGGTTGTTCAAGACTAAGAGCTCGACTTCACCTTTCTCCTCTTATGGTGATATTACCCCAGTATCCAACATCCTCTGAAGATCCAGGGCTAGTTCATCTGATGTGCAACCGAGCCAACACGCATCACCCTGGCCATATTTATCAACATTTAATCATATACGGAACATTATGGTTGTCACGGTGCCAGCAAGCAGCTAAAAATGGGCAACGACAAAAGAAAACAGATGAATTATGTGGCAGAAAGAAAGGACTCTCAGGACGTGCAGGGCAATTTCTGCACATCTGTTAGCCCCCAAGATGATGCAAAGGGCAGAGCCCCACAGCACGCTGCTGGGCTGAGACTGTCCTTCAGCCCCTTGGGGCAAGGGCAGATGTCCCATGGCCACAGTGGCCAGCTGCCTGCCAAGGTGTCTTAATGGTGTGACCCGAGGTGACTGCTGGGTTTGCTACACCAAGAGCTAAGCAGGCAGCCCTGGCCTGAAAAGCACAAATAATCCAGCACCAGAGCCAGGACAAGCTGTCTTGCCTCTGAGGACCTAATAACCGACTTCACCTCGTAAATCTTACTGTAAAGCACCCTAAGACAAATCTGTAATCATTTTGGCAGCTTCACCTGGCCAGGAAACAACATACTGAGCAAAAAGAATACCTAAATGAAAGACAGTAAATCTTAACAAATCTGCAATCTGACTTCTTACGGGATGCAGAGTCAAGTAAGTAACTGACTATAACAAACAGTTCAGGCCAGAGTAAGAGAATGATCTCCATCTGAAGCAGCACAGAAGAACACACAGAAAAAATACAGCAGGTTTCCTAACAAGCATACAAAGGAATACTCAATGACAGATTTGATCTCATCCAGGAGCCAAGACGAGAAGATGAAGCTGGTCCTCTTCTATGTGTACAGCTTCACTGAAGACACACACGTTATGCTGAAGAGTCCATCTTGAGTGGCCTAGCTCATTCTCAAAGCACTACCTAAAAACATTCTGTGCATTTACCTGTTTAACTTATTTTCCTCACGACCAGCTCCATCCTTTATCACCAGGCGCTTGCTCTAGCCCTGCTCCTTGTCTTGCATGGGCATCCCCAGACTGTAATTAAAGCTTCACTCCAGGACAGCACCCAGATCGCTATAAAGTCTGTACCCAGTTCTGGACTTTGTCACCACATCCAGAGCCAGCAGTGCAGATACTGTGCCACTCTTCTTCTAACTATCTGCAGTGTAATGCTCACTGGAGCCAAGGCCTAATAAAATAGGTGTTAACTCACATTCGTGAGGTTTCTTTCTGTTCGTGATAGAGCTGATCAAGCAGAGCAGAGTTCTGAGAGCAGAATATGCTGCAGATCCCACCTCTTTGGTAAGTCACTGCCTCCTCGTAAAGGAAACACAACAGCAATTCAGAGACCAAGTACAATTTACAAATATGCAGAATATCTTGATTCTAATACTTTTTTTTTAAGATATCAAAATGTAGTAGGCTCTCTAATCAGAAAAAAAGGTTGCTTGGTTTTATCACAAAAGTCAGAAAAGAGTATATTATCTCATGTAAACTGACTCTACTGTTGACTTAAAAAACCAAAACAAAACCACACCTCATGCCTTTGACACTTCGGCCAGTATTTTATTGATTATGTGCTTAGAAATCCAAACTCTTTTTAGCAATGTATTCAAAAGTCAGATCAAAAACTAAAACTAACGGCTAATAGTTTAATCAAAGCGTTTAACGATGAGGCCTTACAATCAACAAGCCAAAACCGAAGTAAAATTGATCAATATGACCTTGTCATACAGCAAGAGCAGCTCTGAGTGCTATTGATGAGCTGACTTACCCACACACTACAGGATGATGATACATACTTTATCACAACATGCCTGGGTAGAACTGAACACTATTTTCGTAAAAATTCTACAAAGAACGAGTTAACACCATCAGCACCAAACTATGAATCTTCAGTGACAATGCTGGAAGCACATTCCTGTACGAGTTGAAGCTGTAGGGCAGCCAGTCTGTCTGGCCAAGGGTGAGCATCTTTCATTGTGCCAGCTCTGCATCAAGACAAAATAATGTTGTCAGACGGTGGCTGGGGAGATCCCGAAGCGAACGTGACTATTTACAACTGCACAAAGTGAAGAGAGGGGATGCAGCTGGCACGAAAATACAAAATACAGCCCTTTTTTTTGGCTGCCCTGGTGTTGCTACCTCCGATTAAGAGAGAGGCAAACTCAAAAAAGGTCTCGACAGTAATAAATGTGGCCACTGTACAGATAAACACCACATAGACCTGCGTGCAAGAGAAGCAGGGTATATTCATACACTTCAGTGTCAGGCTTAAGGTAGTAGTTTCAGTTCCAGGTGCAAATGCAGGCAGAAGAACAGATGGAGGCTATTTCCAACATATTTAGCCCAAATATCTAAAAAACTTTGTTGTTTGTGACAACAACAAAGAGGGTGCTTTGGGATTCTTATGAAACTTCTTCCAGTAAAGCACCCTGCAGAGAAGTATTTCTGGTTTATGGCAGACTTTTTTCATCTTTTGATTTAGCTTCAAGGTAGCTCTTTCTTATGTTCTATCTTTAAAAACATAAAAAACCAAAGAGAAAGATAACTAGTGGAAAACTAACATTGGGGTTCTTGTAAGGCACTTGAGTATGATAAAGAGGTTCTTTCTGTTCTGTACCATCTGTAACTGCTTACAGCTGCATCCGCTTTAGAAGTAGTCAAGTTAGCATAAAATTAAAAAAAAAATAAATTCCAGCTCTTCACTATTTAGCTTTAAAGTTTCCTTTTTCAAGAGGAAAAAAAAAAAGCTCTTTAAACTATTTTCAACACAAACTTTAATTAGATTCTACTCTTCGTCTTCAAGACCCTACAGAGATCACAAAATTCCCCATGAGAGCTTCTAGCCCTTTGTGATAACTTCTCAGAGCAGCCATTCAAGTGAAGGTATAGGATCAGGCACCTCAAGAAGGGTTCACAGAGCAGATAATCTTTCCTCCAGCAAACAGATCGTCCATCTAAAAAGGACCAGAATGACCTTGCACCATCAAACCTAGAAAGCAAGACACAGATGGACCTCACCTCACCCCAAAGGCTACAGAAATCCGTATAACCCAGCTCTGTTTGCCTCCTGCTATTCCACCAACCTCACCTTTAGCTAACAGTCACCTGGAAAGCGGACTTCCCATTGACTAAATAAGTCCAAGTCACACTGCACCTATTTTATCTTGCCAAATGGGGCTGACACAGATGATGGTAAGATGAATCACAAATGTAGCCTTGACAGTGGTAAATTTATACTACTAAAACCCATCCTTTGTATAACAACATACCATTGAGCCTTGGTCTCATATGCCCAACATATCTGTATCCAGCACCTGGTTGATCCTAATTACAATGATTATTCAGAATTCATCGTTGAATTTCTACCCACTACAAAAGCTTCCATATAAATTTAAATCACGTTTTAAATCAGAGCTAGCTATCCAACAGAAGAAGGGATGGCAGATTGCTAGATGCCATAGACACCAGAACTACCAGCGCAGCAGAGCGAGCCGTAACTCAGCTGCTGTGCTCAGCTCCATCCTGCTAATGGCACTGCCCCACAGCTCAAACATTTGGTAATGCTCACCCTTCCCCAAGCTACACTATCTCCAGTGGAGTAAACTGAATTTATTAATCCAAGTGACTACTGACATTAAAATAAACCCGGAGGATGTACGCTCGTTACTAGCTTAGCCTGTGTGGAGAAAACCCCTGCAAAACTACCTGTGCCCCACTGCTGCAGGCAGACACACCACATGCACGTGCTGAGACCACCTGAAGCTCGACTGCTCCATCAATCCAGCCCTATGGCACTTCTGCTAATCCCACCTGAAGCTGCTATTTGAGGTGCTACCAACAGGAGAAAATGGTGTAAGCAAAGAGTTCGCCGGCTTTTGCAACTCAGTGGAACACTCTCAAGTCTCAACATTTCTATTGATCCCTGTAAACTTCTGACAAACTTTTAAAGTTATCTGAAATTACGTATCATTGTAAATTTACTAGAAGTTATCTTCTGGCCAGTTATCAGATGAACAAAAGGACTTTTCAAAGATAGCCCTGTCTAAAACCAGCAGAGTCCATAGGAATGAAGAAGTAAATTTGGGCTTTCGAGACAGAAAATGGCAGCAGAAAAGCACTGACCAGGTAGAACTAATCAATAACACCCGAGGACTGGAAGGTGCTTGGCTTTAAAATCCACTAGTTCACACTGCACAGCACCTTTTTTTTTCCTTTTAGCAGCTGGACTGAATGTGGATTCCAGCCTATTCCTCAGGTAAGCTTGCCAACTCATGCCTAAAGTTAAGAGATTGTGTGTGTGGACAGAGGGTGGGACCCCCTGGGTCTCCTCCTGCTTCTCCCACACTACCTGTGTTGTGGAGACGCCTGCAGAAACGCGGCTAAGGCGTAAAAATGGAAGAGAATCATTTCACAGTCTTCAGCTACACACCTGTGCTGCACGGGAAAAGTCTTTCTTGGATCAAGAAGCCATGAACTAGCTACAGGAAGTAAAGGAAGAATATCCAAACCTGACAACACAGAAGAAAATACTGCTTTCCGAAGGAAGACGAGAAGAAATGAGAGTCAAACACCATAGTTTTCCTTTCAGATTCCACCGGTTAGGGAAAACGCTACCATATATAAACTGTAAGATATGATTATATCTCTCCAATAATCTTCAGTGATAAGGGAGGGACCTGAAGCACAAGACTGTGCAATAAAGAATAATTTTCTTCGTGCACTCTTCTCTACATTAGGACGCCAACTGTGATGATTTTAAAGATCTCCTGTCCTTACAGCCTGAAAGAAAAAGTCGCTCCATCCTCACACCCTGTCCCCACAGAAGCGAAGTATAAGGATTGTCTCATTTAATTAATTTATTATCTTGAATACTTGCTTTCATAGGATATTAAAAACATTCAGGTTTAATTGCTTAGTTATCAGTTACAGGATATCTGTCCAAAAAGTCAGCAGAACCTTCTGACTTTCTGTCACCCCAGCCTACACCGTGCCACTTGCTGTGACATAGAGATATGGAGACTATCCAAGTGAAACTGGGACCTGAGGCTCAGACCCGGCCCTAGAAAGAAATACTCAACAGAATCTAATAATGAAGATGACAGCACAACATCTACACAATTAATCTGTTCCGGGATAATGTCATCATGGTGGTTCTAGTGGAGAAAGACACACTTAATGCATTATGAGAGCTGAGTTTCTGTAGGGATGGTCCATGAGAGGAGAACCCTGGCCTGACGGTATCAGAGTGATATCTGGCGTAAATCAGAGTATTTCAAGCACATATACCACTGGAAAAAGACGTAGGAGAAAAGATCATCAACGTTAGCATCCTTGGAAGAATTAAAGAGGGAGAAAGGGAACGGGGAAGTGTTTCAATGACACATATGCTCCACTAATCTTATTAAATCATCACCTTTCAAAGTCAGTTTGATTGCCTGGCTCCAGTTCAGCTAGCCCACTAGCTTGTGTTTCACTCCACTTCACTCAACCCACATAATTGGCTAAATCATTTCAAATTTTAATCTTGATCAGTTATAATAAAGCAATGCAGCACCAAAAAGAAAATGTGCACAATGATTTTTTTTTTTACCAATTTCAGCCTTGGTTCTTCCTGTTAACTTAACTCAGATGTCACCAGAATTAAATTAGACTGTTTGACTAAACGGCTTGTGTCAATTATTTGCTTTTAGAGTATATTATAATGCTTAGAATCATCATAAAATGTCAAAGGACAATAAAGATGGTGGCACTTAGACCAGAGATGTTGATGCATCACATTGCCGAAATAATGAAATAAAATAGCTGAGATACTAAAAAAAGACCAGAATCCATTTTGCTCTTCTTCCAAATTTTAGGAAATCAAAATAACTGTATTTTAAAAAGCGTAACACGTATTTCAAAGTACTTCTTTTAGGAAGGTTTCATAAATACACATTTTTTGGCATCGTGTTTCAGTGACAAACGATTAATGACAGAGATTTCAGCATCTGAGTCTGTTATTTAAAAATGTGGTATTCACCAAAACATATCTAATCTCAAGAGAACTTAATATCCTGAATTAATGTGGCCTGTCTGATGGTACTCACGTAATTCCTCCAATTCCAACAGCATCAGGTTGCTTAACTCATACCAATCCCAAAATGTACAAAATAAGCAACTATTTTATTGGATCATATCCATCAATAAAAGAAAGAGATGCTCTCAGGTTCACCAAACCTGACACAGAACACAAGAAAAGGTAATGCCAACAGTAGATCCACATACCTAACAGCTCAATTATCTAGGAGATGGGAAGTAACATTCAGGTGTTCTTCTGTTTGTGGGAATTCAAGCTTTCATCTCCAGGAAAGCAGCCTGAACTATCCCCACAGACTACAGGCCTTTCAATCTTCCACCGACATTTTTACCAAGGCAGGAAGTGGAAGCCAGGTCACTGCCAATCCCAAATGAGTATTTTGATCATTAATGCCAAAAGGCAGGCTTGCTTCCAGGCCCAGCAAGTACTTACAGAGCTCCATATGAAGTGATACAGATTTAAAAGGACACATAAAGCTCAACCTCTGAATAACACATAGTTTGGTGATGAGAGCGCTCCCCTGGAAGGTGAGAGATGCAAGGTCAGAAACCCTGGGGGATGGAACTGATCTCCTACATCCTGGACAAGTTCTGTACTTGCTGGGTAAAAAGCAAGAAACCACTGACTTCCACTGCCACAACACCCTGAAAAGGCTAAAGGCAGAACCAACAGAAAACTTAATTAAAATAGGTACGGCACACCAGCACCAAGAAAACATTGATTTATATTCTTCACTTTTAGATATTTTTAAAGAATTATTACTATATTAGTAAATACAGCCTTCACATTGAAGCAGGAAAAATTTAATCCCTTTGCTAATCAGAGTCCTTGCATGTATCTACAGTCAAGCAACTGTAAACTTCAACTAATCCCATGCTCTTTGCCTTTTTTGTCTTTCAACCGAGTGCTGCAGACAGAGTCCCTGCCTACATGACACACAGTCTGAGATAGCAAAAGCTAGAGGGAGGGTGACAAACAAGTGAAGTGAGACTAGTACTGAAAGACAAACATATTAAATGTAAACCTGATATTCTCAAATTGACTGAGATTTAAGTCACTTTTCTGATGCCAGATACTCACACACGTTCATACAATGACATCCTTGTCCTCAGGAGGCTTCTAACAATCATTAAAATGGAATGTGGCTGGTAATTTCAGTTCCTGAAAAATGTGAGATTAAAGGCCAAACTCCATGTTTGTATGCAAAGCTTTCATGAAAGATTTTAGACAGTCCACACAACAGGATTCCATCTCTACGCTTTGCAATCTGTTGTCTAAAAAGTGCAATACTTTGAAAATTCAGGCGAATGATTTGTTTTGTTTCTGTTGTAAACTGCCTTCCACCCTCTAAAACACCTTAATTAGTCTGTTAAAGTCTCTCAGCCTAAACTAAGCAAAGCAAATAAAAAATCTTGAATGCAAACACTTATTTTACTAGTACGTGACAAGTTCTGTCAACAAGTTATAGCTCCTCTTACTCCCTGCCCTCCCACATACACATCTAATCCAGCCACTTAAAAGCACTACCTCAGTCTTCTGGAAGAGACTATTTTGACTCATGGCAGCAGCATGTTAAATGCTTACAGGCAATGAAAGAAAATTCTCAGACCTTTGAATCTAGAAAGACTTTTAACACCAAACAATTTGAATTCTCCCAGAAGCAAAGACAGCATTGTACATTTACACTTATTCCAGAACCCAGTAGCTTCATTGATTACTCTTACACATCATTAGACTTAATTTCCACACCCTTTGCATTACGTAGAAGTTTCTAAATATACCACCATTTCACTCATCAAACATTTGATGGCTAACACAAGAATCATTCTACTGATTAAACCATTTAAGAGGGAGTTCAGTCTTTTTAAGATTAGTGACTCAATACAGCAGCTTCTTTTTTTGTTCTTAGCTTACCCTCCCAGCCTGTCTCCTAATCATCACCCTGACAGGACACGCACGCATCGCAATCCATAGTACTCTTATACAACGCTCTGGGAAAGGAAAAATTAAAAATATCTTTGATTTTGGTGTAGAAATCTCCTCCTTTCTCTCTTCACATATGAAGGAAACTGTGAAAATCTTTTGTGCATTCAAAGGGCAAAAAAAAGAACAAAGCAATCTCTATTGCCAGACTGGGCAGCAGTAAGAAGGGAGGGGGTGTTACATCAGGCCTTGAAAAACACTAAACACCTACTAACTGAAGATAAACAAGATACGCACGCTGCTGTGCCCTCTAAATAGGATCCAGCACAAAAATCTCACCACAAGGTGCTAGAAATTAAGGAAAGACCAAGTATTTCATGAAGTCCTGATCTAGGTCCTGCTGCTTCCATATTCATCTGCTGTAATACTTCCAACAGCTTGGTGCCTGAAGATAAAACCCTCGGCAATTACTAACCTCTTACACACACACACGTTGGTGATGGGCAAACAGCTCTTCCCATATTTATTCCCTCCTCTGTTGTAGCAGGAGCTTTTGTCACTACCTGGTCCCATTTCCTTGCAGCAGTACAGGCAGGAAGCAAAGGGAAAGAAGGGTATTCCACAACCTCTTTCCTCTCCCAATCCATTCCACTCGCAGGAAATTAATTTCAGCTCTCGTTTAATCTAGAAAATCACGAGCAACCTCGCAATGCATCAGTCACGTTCCTGTTTCTTGCAGATTTGAGTAACAGCAGTATAATACACAGCTCTCATAACATCCTTCTATTATTGCAGGTACCTGACAAAGAAAGTTTCTCTACTAACTACTGACAAGCATTTTATTCGAGCACTCTTTTTTCCAAAAAAGTGCGTATCCTTTGAAAGAGTCTTTCCATCTGGCACTTATCCCACATTTCATATTAAAATTGTTTTTTTCCAGGATGACAGCATTCAGTTTCACCAGCAAAATTCTCAGTAGATCCTCCTTTCAGGCATAACACACATATCAGAAATACTGGGTCAACAAGACTATTTAAGACATGAAAAAAGAGCTAAATAAAAGTACAGATGGTTATAGAGGTGGGCATTACTGAAGGCAAAAAGGAGAAGAGGTTGTTGCAAGAAATAACTCACAGGAATAGTGACAAAAGACAACCTATTTAAAATTATGAAAGGGATGGGGAAAAAGCACAAGTACTGCCTTAAAATACCTTAGTAAAAGTAATTGCAATCGATTTCACTAGGTGACTAAAAGAAAAATATAAACTCACCTTAAAATGTCAGATTTACATTTTTTCAAAACAATAAACATAGCAAAATTAGAATTAGTTCTCATCTCTTCAAATTAACATCATTAACAGAGACATCAAGCACCGAAAAAAGCCCTATTTTGCGTGTTTGGCAATGCTAACGTCCAGTAACCATAAATTGCAAGTATATTTTCTCAAGGAATTTCTAACAAATCTGAGACAATTAAGAAAAAAAATCAAGCCCAAATAAACCTTTGACATATCTTATCAAGCTACAGTGATTCTACCATGCTTGTTGATAGTTATGCACAAAAAGAGGCATAATTGGGCCTTAGGCTCCTGAACAAAAGGGAAGCACCACTGGGGTCAGGGACCAATTTCCATTTATGCAAAGACAGGTAAGTGAAAGGATTTTTCTTAATGTCAAACAAGAGATCTGCTCGGCAGCTTGACACTACGACGAGCAACAGGGAAAGCACTCGTTCTGAGAAAGCCTTTGCAACACACAAAAAAAGACCAGGTCTGGCCAACAGACAGGATGCGACCTGCCAACTTCAAAACCGTGCAACTGCACTAATTACCGGACACAATTCTGCAAAAGCCTTCTGTACAGAAGTACCAGTTTCCTCAGCGGACAACAAGCACATTTTTCCTAAAAGCACTAAAGCACTAGCCAATTTTATGCTGAGCTGCATTACCATAATTAAAAATAAACAAATGCAAGATTGTTGCTAGAAGTGTAAGTAATTAAACATGCATCTGCAGAGAAGAGTTACAAGTTATAGAACAGGACTCTTTAGTCTGAAACTGGATTTTTTGCTCTTTCCATAGCTCCCAGACAATGCTGACCATGGGCCAAAACGCAGTGACAGAAACCTCAAAAACATGAAGACACATTAGTGAATATAGACGTGAAATTACAGTGTTTTGAGACGTAAGCCTCATACCCTTGTTCTGCTACAACCTCAGTACTGTAAGAAAGAACTATCATTCTCGTGATCCATCTAACAAGCAGTGAAGAACAACTCAAATCCCAACTTCAGTCCCTTGAAATACACCACCTAAAGAAGAGTTAATCCTCCTCCCAGCCTCTGTTAAAAACCCTCCCTCTAGAATACCACTATGGCAAAAATGCTTTTGCAAAAAAGCAAAGGAGTTAAAGATCAAAATAATGTACAATTGACTTTTTGTTTCTTTTAGTTTTTCAAAGAAAGCTGACAAATCCCAGAGCAGTTTATGAATTTATAATTTCCTCCTGCAGCTAAAACACACTAAGACAGTAGTTCATTAGACACATTTAATTGAACTGCATTAAACTGCCTAAATCTGTACCAACATTCACTTACTGTAACAATATGTAGTAAACCCTTTAAGTCAAAGAAGTTGTCTTTTTGCTTATGTTTTAAAGCAGAGCAGATCACCGCCTGAACTGAGCTCACAAAACAAAATAAGAACATCTAAAAAGCAAACAACCAATACATATATTGGTTCTTGACAGAGAAGCGACACAAGATGGGAGAAGGGGCTGCCAAAGTCTCAACATGTGGCAGAACAGAAAACCCCACAAGTTCTGAAAAAGAAATGGGAAAGATTTCCAGAACCATTCAGAATAGGAATATTCCTTGCACAGTCAGGCCCTTTTCCCCATTCAGCACACACCAAGGTCAAAAGCTGAGATTTAACTCCTTATTAAATAAGGATATTGTAACTTTTTTCATAAAGATCTAAGAAACAACTCTGGTTGGTATCACTGGAGTGGATTTAAAATTCAGTAAGAGTATCCCAAATTGCTGCAGTGGTCAGGTCAATCGAGCTGATGCACAGGCAAATTACTTGAGACATTTTGGTTGTGGACCCTGACAGCATCAAAGAAAATCCAGAATTATATGAAGAAACTAAACCCTGTCCCTTCGATCCCCTGCCAGCTAGGCCCGAGACACTGTCAGGACACAGGAAAAAATGCCCTCTACTTTCATTTGCTACACTTCATGTCTTCCCACAGGAACTGGTCTCTTCCTTCTCATTCTATTTCCTGTACACAGAACAAGCCTATTGTCACTAGGTGAAAACACACACATGCCACTAACCCACCGGCCAGCCCGTGCTGACACAAACCTCCCTTTGGGCAGAGGGATTACCTGCAGCCTCACAGCCGGACCGTCCCTCCGCCAGGCCCGGAGGATGGCCGGGTACCAGCCCCGCAGGGATCCAGCTCACCTGAGGAGACCCACCGGGCCGGGGGAGGGTGCCAGCCGCCCGCCTGCCCACAGCCATCCGGCACCGCTGGGGGGGATCCCTCACAGCCCAGCCACCCCCTCCTCCGGCTCGCACGGCGTCCCTCCTCCCTTCCCCCTAATCCCTCCTCCTCCTCAGCCGCGCTTAAACCTCCGGCCGCGGCCTCTCCGTCCCTTTATGCCCCAGCCCCCCACCGGCGGTCCCGCGGCCCCAGGCGAGGCGCGGCGCCGGCTCCCCCTCGCACCCGCACCCCCTCCCCGCTCGCCCCCCGGGCCGGCCGGAAGGAGGCCGGCTCGAAACAA